>NC_032024.1:3629831-3665084 GCF_001865875.1 Lupinus angustifolius
TATATATACGAGAGTGACTCATGTGAGAACAATTTTCATATAAAAATTAAAATAACAACGAATGGTTCAAGTTTTCATATTAAAAATTTTCTTCACTTTACTCACTTTCCATACATGTATACACATATACACAATCTTTACTACATAAACTTTAATTGATAGTTACATTTGAAAGTGCAAAGTGTCAAAGATCGCACTAGCAATGCTTTGCCTATGTTTTGATGAAGACAAAGTTTTATTAAAGCTTGAAGATGGCTCAACAATCAACATGCCTAGAGCTCATTGGTTATATCTAGACTAAGTTATATCAATAGAGTCGTAATTCTAAATAGTCTGGGTTGTGTGCCTTAATAAGTGAGTATAGGTGAGGTAAACCTAGATGCAAGTCTCTCAAGCTAACACATGTCATGATTTTAAGAGCTAAAATAGATAATTTACATCATTATACCAAAAAATACTTTATTCTAAAAAATATAGGTATATTCTGTTAATGCATCATTCACCATTTATATTTAATTATCATTGATTCTTTAAAAAAATTATTCAAATAAATATGGGATGATATAATAAATATGTATAAATCTTACATCAATACATTTATGTAATTAATGCTTTTCTATATTTCTAATTTAAAAACCAAATAGCAACTCAAAGTTATTGGTTTTGTAAATAACATTATTTTTTAGAATGTAATATTTATCAAATTGTTATTGTAAACAAAATTATACACAACCAATATATCATATATCATTAGTTTATGTTACTCATATTTATAAATGATAACTAAATATGAATGATAGATGATATAGTAATAATACAAAAAAACTCATACATTTCAGGTCATATATTATTTTCTCAATTTTTTTCCATAGGCTCATTAAACTGTGGTAGGATATCCTTCATACCTAAACCCATGGACTTCTTCCTTTACCCATGCTTTTAGACTTGTAGGTCGTGGTATTTGTAGGATTATTCAATTGCATAATTATTACTCTATAAATATGGAAGAAAGAACAGTCTCTCTCACTACCTATAACCAAAATCCAATAGTGAAGTAGCATTCTAGCATTCAAACAGCTTTGGTTAGTGATCAGAGATTATCACAGGTAGCTCTTGTTCAATGTGAAGAACTAGAACTATGAGTATTAGTTAGGTTAATGAGTCAGTCACGATTTCAAATGGATAGGGTGTATGATTCCAATTTTTCTTCTCATAAGCCATCTCAGGGGTACATCCATGTGAAACAGAGATGCATTGCAACAACAATATATTCTCTGAAGATTATTAACACTCTTTTTTATGGCTATGTCTCCCCAGCTAATAATGAATAAAATTAATTTGACATTCATATAAAACTCTACTCATCATTTAGTTTGATAAACTCAATGTATAAATCAAACAAATTAAACTTAAACTAAAAGTTAATTTCGTTAAATAAAAGACTTGAACTTGTGGCAAATACATTTCAATTTATTAGGTTCATCAATTAGATTGATTATATATATATATATATATATCTTCACTTTACTCACTTTCCATACATGTATACACATATACACAATCTTTACTACATAAACTTTAATTGATAGTTACATTTGAAAGTGCAAAGTGTCAAAGATCGCACTAGCAATGCTTTGCCTATGTTTTGATGAAGACAAAGTTTTATTAAAGCTTGAAGATGGCTCAACAATCAACATGCCTAGAGCTCATTGGTTATATCTAGACTAAGTTATATCAATAGAGTCGTAATTCTAAATAGTCTGGGTTGTGTGCCTTAATAAGTGAGTATAGGTGAGGTAAACCTAGATGCAAGTCTCTCAAGCTATTATAATTGTCATATCATATTCATGAGACATATCATCTAGTTAATTGTATGTTCATGCATTAATCATACATGTTATATGCGCATATTATGCATACTATAATTGCTAAAACATGTATAGGAGTTAAACATAACATATGAGTAGTTTGCCTTTTGAATCACGTGATTTAATATGCTGGTTAATCGATTAACGTGGTGACTTAATCGATTAACTCAACTGTTTTCTGTTAAATTTGTTTTTCATGTTATACTGGTTAATCGATTAACATGGTAACTTAATCGATTAACATGTCTGTTTTATGTTATAACTGTTTTATGTTTTATTCGCTTAACTAATTGCAACGGTTTGAGTGTCAAATCTGTTTTGTATAAGTTTAGGCAAATTGTAGAGACGTGTAACATTGCGTACTATTGTTTAGAATTGATTAGAAAGCATATTTTCGTGATTTACTTTGTAATTGGCAGAGAGAAATGCAAGTGTGAGGAAGAGAGATTAACGTGCTTAATTGATGTTATTAATAGTGTATTACATGCTGTTTTCATATGCTTAATCTCATCCATTCTTTCTTGAATGTTAATGCATTCTTATTAGAGATTTTAAGAGAAATATTTTGTGCTTATTGTTTTGTATTAACTCACATATGCATGATGGCTTATGGTACTTGAGTGTGGGTTATTGTGTTTTCATTATTGTAAAATCCGACTATTAAGTACTCATTCATAACTCAAAGAATTGTAACTCAAAGAATTGTAATTCAAGGATTGAGAAAATCCTAGTTGCGGTTAGGTAAGGTGTTCTTCACAAAGACTTCGAGGTCTTGGAATAAAGAGCGATATCCTGACTGGGGCCGAATCACGGTAAGAAAGGTTTTCTTGGGAGGCGGTTTTGGGAAAAGTCAAACCAAGGGTGACGAAGTTCTTTGGGTTCCAAGAAAGAAACGTTTAAGTCTTGTAATTGAATTGATGTATGTGATTATACTAAGTGTTCATTTTAGTGAAGAGAAATCTCCCAAGATCAGAAGGGGAGGCCTGGATGTAGTTTGCAGTGGACCGCAAACGGACCAGGATAAAAATCCATGTGTGCAAGCTGTTCTCTCTTAATCTTTTTTATAATTCTCACTGTTTTAATTCATGTTTGAAGCTGATATTTTGTATACTAATACCTTGCTATATCATTGTTAATATTGCATAAAAATATTTCATGTATCTCTGCTTATCTGTTGGTAAATAAATGTGCAAGTAGCTGATCTGATCATTCTGGTTCTGTTGTGATTTAATCGATTAAACCCACTGGTTAATCGATTAACTAGGCTTTTTTCAGCAAAGTGTGTAAAAACCAAAAAACGGAACTTGAGCTTCGCCACGTCTATTCAACCCCTTCTAGGTGTATTCTGCCACTGATACCTAACAACATTAATTATTAAAATTCACAATTTTTCTCTACATGATATGCATAATTCATTAACACATTATAGACCCTTTAATTTTATGTTGATGAAAGATATAAATTTAAACTCATTAACCCGCTCGAAAGTTCATAAACTTTAATGGAATCAAATGTAAGCTGAATGTGGTTTGACATTAGACTTGGTTGAAACTCAACTCATGTTAATCCTTAAGGAGTTGAGCTAAGCTGAAACAAGTTCGACTCGAATCATTCAACTCATACACCTCCAATATACATTTTAATAATATAATTATTCTAGAACATAACTTTAATGATGGGTTGGCCATAAATTCATTAAATAATAAATCTATATCAATATTCATATAGATTTATGCATATGTATATTGTCATTTAATGTGAAAGCATACGAATTAAAGGAGCATCTATCCCTTTCAAAACACAATTCATATTGGTTAATCAAAAGATATGTGTTTTGAAAATAACAAGATATGTTCACATAAGGAAAAAAAAAAAGAAGTGAAATTTGTGGTAAGTAAATGATGCTCAAATAATATTTTACACAACAAGATGATGTAGGCACGTGACCGAGGTGAGAACTATCCTTATCGTTTTCCTGAATTTCTTGCTGTCAATGAAGACTATTACTACAAAATCGTTGAAAACAAAATGAAAGAGTCTCTTTATTCCATTGATACATCAAACATAGTTAAAAACAACAACCGCCACTAGCTGTGATTTCCAAACAAAGCATAAACACATAAACCATGAAAACTAGACTTATGACAATTTGTTGTAACAAGACATGGAGGTAGATTATTATTCTCCAATGATGTCTCATTATTTATCCTAGACCAATCATAAATTGCTATATGAATAAGAAAACATTTTGATTTGCCTAAGACAAGAAATGAGACACTGTTTGGGACAAAACTAATATATATCCAACATGACATATATAAATTCAAACACGGAAAAACAAAGATACATAAAGATTGGACCATGATCTCCATATATTCTTAGACAAATTTTAAAAAAAGTGGCTAAAACAATCCAAGCCTAAGAGACCCTTCAAATATTATTCAAGAATAACATGTGATTCTTCACGGGGTTGAAGAACCATGCTCAAACTCGCTTTAGAGATTATCATCTCCAAATGGAAGCATTGCATCCCCTCCATCATTGCCCAAGTCAAAAGCCCAATCTTGATTCTCCATCATTCCTTTGACATCATCACCCACAGTTGCAATCTCTCCATTGAAAGCTTCTGCTCCATTTGGTGCCATTATTGTGACATGTTAAGTTTCATCCTTACCCTTTTTCCATTCATCAATATCCATCAGATTCTGGTCTAATGCTCACAAGAGGTAATTCATATCAACAATGTTAGCATTGGCTATGAGTGCATTTCTCAACCAAAATGTATTCATAGTGGTGGCTAGAAGATAAGAAAGAAATGGGCAAGAAGAAAAGAAGAAACTTGTTATTTGGTGTGAATTTCTCACTCCAATTGTTATGCTATTTATACACATGAGCTCAGATAGCTCTTGGATCACTACGCACAAAACATGGATCACATCCTAAAAAATGGCTGTCTCCATGTCCCATGTCAATCACATTACAACAAGTAATAAAGAAAATTATTTTTTGTTTTTATGATTTTTTTCTTAACTAGTTGACATTTTTTTTATAGGATTGGTAAACAATAGGACACCAAATCCTTGGGATAGATATGATATTGGGATGACAATATATTGAACTATCCCATTATAATATATTTGGACTAAGAGTGAACAAAAAATTTATATAAAAAATGATATATATGAAAATGTTAATTTATATTTTTATGACTTTTAATTTTAATTTTTTGTTACTTTAAATTAGAAAGAAATATAAACGAGGACATCTGATCTCTATTCATCCTGATTCTTAGGTACATAAAAAATATACAAAATATATGAGTAATTATGCATTAATTTCTTATAATTACATTTATTATATGAAACAAAATTCAAATACAACTTTAAATCAATCCATTTAACATTAATCTTCTTACTTAATTAAACATAAAATACAAAATCATTAATTCTTTAATAATGTGATAGAAAAATTATTTAGCAAGATTGTTCAATCATGGACTAACAAAGTAGTACAATCGTGTATTAACAATATAACATCACAATTATAATTAGTATAATATTATATTTCTCAACCAAAATGTATTCATAGTGGTGGTGGAAGATAAGAAAGAAATGGGCAAGAAGAAAAGAAGAAACTTGTTATTTGGTGTGATTTTCTCACTCCAATTGTTATGCTATTTATACACATGAGCTTAGATAGCTCTTGGATCAATACACACAGAACAAAGATCACATCCTAAAAAATATATGTCTCCATGTCCAAAGTCAATCACATTACAACAAGTAATAAAGATTTTTTTTTGTTTTTAATTTAACTAGTTGACTTTTTTTGATACAATTGGTATCCAATGGGACACCAAGTCTTGGAGATATGATATTGGGATGACAATGTATTGAACTGTACCATTTTAATATATTTGGACTAGGAGTGAACAAAAAATTTAAATAAAAAATGATATATATGAAAATGTTCATTTATACTTTTATGACATTTAATTTTAATTTTTTGTTACTTTCTAATTTGAAAGAAATATAAACGAGGACATCTGATCTATATTCATCATGATTCTTAGGTACCTAAAAAATATACAAAATATTAAAAAACATATGAGTAATTATGCATTAATTTCTTATAATTATATTTATTATATAAAACAAAATTCAAATACAACTTTAAATCAATCAATTTAACATTAATCTTCTTACTTAATTAAACATAAAATACAAAATCACTAATTCTTTAATAATGTGATAGAAAAATGATTTAGCAAGATTGTTCAATTATGGATTAACAATGTATCACAATAGTGTATTAACAATATAACATCACAATTATAATTAGTATAATATTATATTTCTCAACCAAAATGTATTCATAGTGGTGGCTGGAAGATAAGAAAGAAATGGGCAAGAAGAAAAGAAGAAACTTGTTATTTGGTGTGATTTTCTCACTCCAATTGTTATGCTATTTATACACATGAGCTCAGATAGCTTTTGGATCATTACACACAGAACAAGGATCACATCCAAAAAAATGTCTGTCTCCATATCCCAAGTCAATCACATTACAACAAGTAATAACAAATTATTTTTTTGATTTTAACTTAACTAGTTGACATTTTTTGATACGATTGGTACCCAATGGGACACCAAGTCTTGGGGATAGATATGATATTGGGATGACAATGTATTGAACTGTCCCATTTTAATAAATTTGGACTAGGAGTGAACAAAAAATTTATATCAAAACTGATAGAGATGAAAATGTTAATTTATAATTTTATGACTTTTAATTTCAATTTTTTGTTACTTTCTAATTAGAAAGAAATATAAACGGGGACATCTGATCTCTATTCATCCGGATTCTTGGGCACCTAAAAAATATACAAAATATAAAAAATATATGAGTAATTATGCATTAATTTCTTATAATTACATTTATTATTTAAAACAAAATTCAAATACAACTTTAAATCAATCAATTTAACATTAATCTTCTTGTTTAATTAAACATAAAATACAAAATCACTAATTCTTTAATAATGTGATAGAAAAATGATTTAGCAAGATTGTTCAATCATGGATTAACAATGTATCACAATCGTGTATTAACAATATAACATCACAATTATAATTAGTATAATATTATATTTCTCAACCAAAATGTATTCATAGTGGTGGTGGAAGATAAGAAAGAAATGGGCAAGAAGAAAAGAAGAAACTTGTTATTTGGTGTGATTTTCTCACTCCAATTGTTATGCTATTTATACACATGAGCTCAGATAGCTTTTGGATCATTACACACAGAACAAGGATCACATCCAAAAAAATGTCTGTCTCCATGTCCCAACTCAATCACATTGACAACAAGTAATAAAGAAAATTATTTTTTGATTTTTTTCTTAACTAGTTGACATTTTTTGATACGATTGGTACACAATGGGACACCAAATCTTTGGAATAGATATGATATTGGGATGACAATGTATTGAACTGTCCCATTTTAATAAAAAATTTGTACTAGGAGTGAACAAAAAATTTATATAAAAAAGGAGATAGATGAAAATGTTAATTTATATTTTTATGACTTTTAATTTCAATTTTTTGTTACTTTCTAATTAGAAAGAAATATAAACAAGGACATCTGATCTCTATTCATCCTAATTCTTAGGTACCTAAAAAATATATGAGTAATTATGCATTAATTTCTAAAAATTTACATTTATTATATCAAATAAAATTCAAGTACAACTTTAAATCAATCAATTTAACATTAATCTTCTTACTTAATTAAACATAAAATACAAAATCACTAATTCTTTAATAATGTGATAGAAAAATGAATTAGCAAGATTGTTCAATCATGGTTTAACAATGTATCACAATCGTGTATTAACAATATAACATCACAATTATAATTAGTATAATATTATATTTCTCAACCAAAATGTATTCATAGTGGTGGCTGGAAGATAAGAAAGAAATGGGCAAGAAGAAAAGAAGAAACTTGTTATTTGGTGTGATTTTCTCACTCCAATTGTTATGCTATTTATACACATGAGCTCAGATAGCTCTTGGATCAATAGACACAGAAGAAGGATCACATCCAAAAAAATGTCTGTCTCCATTACAACAAGTAATAAAGAAAATTATTTTTTGATTTTATGATTTTTTTCTTAACTAGTTGACATTTTTTGATACGATTGGTACACAATGGGACACCAAATCTTTGGAATAGATATGATATTGGGATGACAATGTATTGAACTGTCCCATTTTAATAAAAAATTTGTACTAGGAGTGAACAAAAAATTTATATAAAAAAGGAGATAGATGAAAATGTTAATTTATATTTTTATGACTTTTAATTTCAATTTTTTGTTACTTTCTAATTAGAAAGAAATATAAACAAGGACATCTGATCTCTATTCATCCTAATTCTTAGGTACCTAAAAAATATATGAGTAATTATGCATTAATTTCTTATAATTACATTTATTATATGAAACAAAATTCAAATACAACTTTAAATCAATCAATTTAACATTAATCTTCTTACTTAATTAAATATAAAATACAAAATCACTAATTCTTCAATAATGTGATATAAAAATTATTTAGCAAGTTTGTTCAATCATTGATTAACAATGTATCACAATCGTGTATTAACAATATAACATCACAATTATAATTAGTATAATATTATATTTCTCAACCAAAATGTATTCATGGTGGTGGCTAGAAGATAAGAAAGAAATGGGCAAGAAGAAAAGAAGAAACTTGTTATTTGGTGTGATTTTCTCACTCCAATTGTTATGCTATTTATACACATGAGCTCAGATAACTCTTGGATAAATACGCACAAAACAAGGATCACATCCTAAAAAATGTCTGTCCCCATGTCCAAGTCAATCACATTACAATAAGTAATAAAGAAAATTATTTTTTGATTTTATAATTTTTTTTTCTTAACTAGTTGACATTTTTTGATACGATTGGTACACAATGGGACACCAAATCTTTGGAATAGATATGATATTGGGATGACAATGTATTGAACTATCGCATTTTAATATATTTGGACTAGGAGTGAACAAAAAATTTATATCAAAAATGATACAGAGGAAAATGTTAATTTATATTTTTATGACTTTTAATTTCAATTATTTGTTACTTTCTAATTAGAAAGAAATATAAATGAGGACATCTGATCTCTATTCATACTGATTCTTAGCTACCTAAAAAATATACAAAATATTAAAAAATATATGAGTAATTATGCATTAATTTCTTATAATTACATTTATTATATGAAACAAAATTCAAATACAACTTTAAATCAATCAATTTAACATTAATCTTCTTACTTAATTAAACATAAAATACAAAATCACTAATTCTTTAATAATGTTATAGAAAAATTATTTTGCAAGATTGTTCAATCATGGATTAACAATGTATCACAATCGTGTATTAACAATTTAACGTCACAATTATAATTAGTATAATATTATATTTCTCAACCAAAATGTATTCATAGTGGTGGTGGAAGATAAGAAAGAAATGGGCAAGAAGAAAAGAAGAAACTTGTTATTTGGTGTGATTTTCTCACTCCAATTGTTATGCTATTTATACACATGAGCTCAGATAGCTCTGGGATCAATAGACACAGAAGAAGGATCACATCCAAAAAAATGTCTGTCTCCATGTCCCAACTCAATCACATTACAACAAGTAATAAAGAAATTTTTTTTTTTGATTTTTTTCTTAACTAGTTGACATTTTTTGATACGATTGGAACCCAACGAAACACCAAATCTTTGGGATAGATATGATATTGGAATGACAATGTATTGAACAGTCCCATTTTAATATATTTGGACTAGGAGCATAGTTATAAAAACCGTTTCGTACCGGCCGGTTCAACCGGAAAACCGGTGAACCGGACCCGTAACCGGTATGGTACAGGTGTTGAACCGACCAAGTATCAAAACCGGTCAAAAATCGGTCAAAACCGGTGAACCGGCCGGTTTATACACATATTTTTTTTAAAAAAAATAAACTTCAAAACTTAAAAATCAATTACAAGGTGATCCATCTTTCCAACTCTTCTTCAACCCTTTTCAAGGCACATACTTCCAAGACATACTTAGATTACATCTTTTGGTTCCGTAACATTCGTGTGTAATCTCAGTGACATTTGTGTAATCTTGGAGTACTGTCTGAAGATAGGATTTGGTAGAAAAGTATAATATTCATATGAGACAACTTTGACTCTTTGGTGTTAAATATGAAAACTCCAAATTTATTTGTTTTGTAGAGTGAGTTGTGAACTTATGTCATTTATTTATATTTTGTGGTTGTTAAGTGATACTTTTGGATTGATATATGTTTTTTAATTTAGACTTTGAATTTGTTAAAGACTTAAAGTTGTTTATTTATGTGAATTTTGAGTAGATTATAAATATGGATTATAAATTTGAGTATCTACCTATTTGGAATTTTTTTGTTATAGGTTTATATATATATAAATATAAGTAGGTATGTCCGGTTTAACCGGCATGCGGTTTAATTACTGAACCACTGGTTGAACCACTGTACCAGTACCCCGACCGGTTTGATAACCGGTACGGTTTTAACAACACTGACTAGGAGTGAACAAAAAATTTATATAAAAAATGTATTGATGAAAATGCTAATTTATATTTTTATGACATTTAATTTTAATTTTTTGTTACTTTAAATGAGAAAGAAATATAAACAAGGACATCTGATCTCTATTCATCCTGATTCTTAGGTACATAAAAAATATACAAAATATATGAGTAATTATGCATTAATTTCTTATAATTACATTTATTATATGAAACAAAATTCAAATACAACTTTAAATCAATCAATTTAACATTAATCTTCTTACTTAATTAAACATAAAATACAAAATCACTAATTCTTTAATAATGTGATAGAAAAATGAATTAGCAAGATTGTTCAATCATGGTTTAACAATGTATCACAATCGTGTATTAACAATATAACATCACAATTATAATTAGTATAATATTATATTTCTCACTAATTAGAAAGAAATATAAACAAGGACATCTGATCTCTATTCATCCTAATTCTTAGGTACCTAAAAAATATATGAGTAATTATGCATTAATTTCTAAAAATTTACATTTATTATATCAAATAAAATTCAAGTACAACTTTAAATCAATCAATTTAACATTAATCTTCTTACTTAATTAAACATAAAATACAAAATCACTAATTCTTTAATAATGTGATAGAAAAATTATTTAGCAAGATTATTCAATCATGGATTAACAATGTATCACAATCGTGTATTAGCAATATAACATCACAATTATAATTAGTATAATATTAAATTTCTCAACCAAAATGTATTCATAGTGGTGGCTGGAAGATAAGAAAGAAATGGGCAAGAAGAAAAGAAGAAACTTGTTATTTGGTGTGATTTTCTCACTCCAATTGTTATGCTATTTATACACATGAGCTCAGGTAGCTCTTGGATCAATACACACAGAAGAAGGATCACATCCTAAAAAATATATGTCTCCATGTCCCAATTCAATAACATTGCAACAAGTAATAAATAAATTTTTTTTTTGATTTTTTCTTAACTAGTTGACATTTTTTGATACGATTGGTACCCAATGGGACACCAAATCTTTGGGATAGATATGATATTGGGATGACAATGTATTGAACTGTCCCATTTTAATATATTTGCACTAGGAGTGAACAAAAAATTTATATAAAAAATGATATAGATGAAAATGTTAATTTATATTTTTATGACTTTTAATTTTAATTTTTTGTTAATAAACGAGGACATCTGATCTCTATTCATCCTGATTCTTAGCTACCTAAAAAATATACAAAATATTATAAAATATATGAGTAATTATGCATTAATTTCTTATAATTACATTTATTATATGAAACAAAATTCAAATACAACTTTAAATCAATCAATTTAACATTAATCTTCTTACTTAATTAAACATAAAATACAAAATCACTAATTCTTTAATAATGTGATAGAAAAATTATTTAGCAAGATTATTCAATCATGGATTAATAGTGTAGTACAATCGTGTATTAACAATATAACATCACAATTATAATTAGTATAATATTAAATTTCTCAACCAAAATGTATTCATAGTGGTGGCTGGAAGATAAGAAAGAAATGGGCAAGAAGAAAAGAAGAAACTTGTTATTTGGTGTGATTTTCTCACTCCAATTGTTATGCTATTTATACACATGAGCTCAGATAGCTCTTGGATCAATAGACACAGAAGAAGGATCACATCCAAAAAAATGTCTGTCTCCATATCCCAAGTCAATCACATTACAACAAGTAATAAAAATTTTTTTTTTTGATTTTTTTTAACTAGTTGACATTTTTTGTTACAATTGGTACCCAATGGGACACCAAATCTTTGGGATAGATATGATATTGGGATGACAATGTATTGAACTGTCCCATTTTAATATATTTGGACTAGGAGTGAACAAAAAATTTATATAAAAAATGATATATATGAAAATGTTAATTTAAATTTTTATGACTTTTATTTTTAATTTTGTGACACTTTCTAATTAGAAAGAAATATAAACGAGGACATCTGATCTCTATTCATCCTCATTCTTAGGTACCTAAAAAATATACAAAATATTAAAAAAAATATAAGTAATTAGGCATTAATTTCTTATAATTACATTTATTATATAAAACAAAATTCAAATACAACTTTAAATCAATCAATTTAACATTAATCTTCTTACTCAATTAAGGATAAAATACAAAATCACTAATTCTTTAATAAATGTGATAGAAAAATTATTTAGCAAGATTGTTCAATCATAGATTAACAATGTATTACAATCATGTATTAAGAATATAACATCACAATTATAATTAGTATAATATTATATTTATATTATTGTATATGTATATTTTTTGATAAGCAAAAATATTAGAAATATGACATAAGGGGTGTCAATCCAATTACAAATAAAAGTGTGGGCATTTATTATATTAGGACATGCCTATATAACCGGTGAGTATAAAATCATCGATCCATGTTAATGAGTTACATTTTATATGAATTACTCTCCTTATTGAAAATTCTATTGATAAACTTTTTCTATAATACATTAATGTCTCGTCATATATTATTTAGGGTGTTAACTCACCAAACTTAACATTTTCAGTACTTTTAGTATAAGATAATATGTTTGGGGACATTTCCCTATGATCAATCTCATATAGTATTGAAGATCTTATAGTTATACGATGAGTTTTTTGCTTTACCTTGACCAACATATTTTTATTGCATATAACATTTAAAGTATTTCTCTATTTTATTAATCTCGCTGACATATATATATATATATATATATATTAGAGTAAATTATATTGACACTCACAAAGTTATACTAAAATTACACAAAACACTTATCTTTTTTTAAACTTACATTAATCACCCATAATTAATTACATATAATACACTGACTATCCATGTAAAAGAGATAAGTGTAATGTCTTGAATAAAAAATAGAGATGATTATAATTAAGTTGAAGAAAATGATATATTATGAAGACAAATTCAAATAGTGTAAAAGTTAATGTCTATTTATTATTTTGGTTACTTACAATAAAAAATAAAAGTGATTTAAACACATTATTAGAATTATTGAGTAACAAACAAAAGCTAATGAATAGAAATTGAATATTTTATTATCTAGGTTTCTCTTCAAAATACACCATATTTTGTTTGACTGAATTCTTGTCATCCCAATTTTTGTTTAAAAAATTACAGTTATCTATTATACAGGGGTGACCAGTATAGCGTATGTATATAATTAGCGGTAGTTTTTGTAAATTTAAAAAAGGATGGATAGTTTTTGTAATTTCACTAAAATTCAGGGGTGTTAGTTAATTTACTCTATATATTTATTAAAGTTTTGCATTGATTAAGGTAACATAATTACATTTTGTTTTCATATGCGTAATCTTATCCATTCTTTCTTGCATGTTCATGCATTCTTATTAGAGATTTTAAGAGAAATATTTTGTGCTTATTGCTTTATATTAACTCACATATGCATAATGGCTTGTGGTACTTGAGTGTGGATTATTGAGTTTTCATTATTGTAAAATCCGAGTATTAAGTACTCATTCACAACTCAAAGAATTGTAATTCAAGGATTGGGAAAATCCTAGCTGCGGTTAGGTAAGATGTTCCTCACAAAGACTTAGAGGTCTTGGAATATAGAGTGATACATTGGCTGGGGCCGAATCAGGGTAAGAAAGGTTTTCTTGGGAGGCAGTTTTGGGAAAGTCAAACCAAGGGTGACGAAGTTGTTTGGGGTCCAAGAAAGGAGCGTTTAAGTCTTGTAATTGAATTGGTGTATGTGATTATACTAAGTATTCATTTTAGTGAGGAGAAATCTCCCAAGATCAGAAGGGGAGGCCTGGATGTAGTTTGCAGTGGACCGTAAACGGACTAGGATAAAAATCCATGTGTGGATGTTGTTCTCTCTTAATCTTTTTTATAATTCTTACTGTTTTAATTCATGTTTGAAACTGATATTTTGCATACTAATACCTTGCTATATCAATGTTAATATTGCATAAAATATCTGATGTATTTCTGCTTATCTGTTGGTAAATAAATGTGCAAGTAGTAGATCTGATCATTATGGTTCTAGTGTGATTTAATCGATTAAGCCTACTGGTAATCGATTAACTAGGCTTTTTTCAGCAAAGTGTGTAAAAACAAAAAAGCGGAACTTGAGCTCCGCCACACCTATTCAACCCTCCTTTCTAGGTGTATTCTGCCAGTGATACCTAACAACATTAATTATTAAAATTCACAATTTTTCTCTACATGATATGCATAATTCACTAACACATTATAGACCCTTTAATTTTATGTTGATGAAATATATAAACTTAAACAAATTAACCCGCTCCAAAGTTCATAAACTTTAATGAAATCAAATGTAAGTTGAATGTGGTTTGACATTAGACTTGGTTGAAACTCAACTCATGTTAATCCTTAACGAGTTGATCTAAGTTGAGACAAGTTCGATTCGAATCATTCTACTCATACTCCTGTAATATACATTTTAATAATATAATTATTCTAGAACATAACTTTAATGATGGGTTGGACATAAATTCATTAAATAATAAATCTATATTAATATTCATCTAGATTCATGCATATGTATATTGCCATTTAATGTGAAAGCATACCAATTAAAGGAACATCTATCCCTTTCAAAACACAATACATATTGGTTAATCAAAAGATATGTGTTTTCAAAATAACAATAGATATATGTTCACATAAGGAAAAAAAAGAAGTGAAATTTGTGGTAAGTAAATGATGTGCAGATAATATTTTACACAACAAGATGATGTAGGCACGTGACCGAGGTGAGAACTATCCTTATCATTTTCCTGAATTTCTTGCTCTCATTGAAGACTATTACTAAAAAATCATTGAAAACAAAATGAAAGAGTCTCTTTATTCCACTGATACATCAAACATACTTAAAAACAACAACCACCACTAGCTGTGATTTCCAAACAAAACAAAACATAAACACATAAACCATGAAAACTAGACTTTTAACAATTTGTTGTAACATGACATGGACATAGATTATTGGTGTCCAATGATGTCTCATTATTTATCCTAGACCAATCATATATTGCTATATGAGTAAGAAAACATTTTGATTTGCCGAAGACAAGAAATGAGACACTGTTTAGGACAACTAATCTATATCCAACATGACATATAGAAATTCAAACACTGAAAAACAAAGATACATAAAGAGTGGACCATGATCTCTATATATTCTTAGACAAATTTAAAAAAAAGTGGCTAAGACAATCCAAGCCAAAGAGACCCTTCAAATATTATTCCAGAATAACATGTGATTCTTCATGGGGTTGAAGATCCATGCTCAAACTCGCTTTAGAGATTATCATCTCCAATTGGAAGCATTGCATCCCCTCCATCATTGCCCAAGTCAAAAGCCCAATCCTGATTCTCCATCATTCCTTTGACATCATCACCCACAGTTGCACTCTCTCCATTGAAAGCTTCTGCTCCATTTGGTGCCATTATTGTGACATGTTGAGTTTCATCCTTACCCTTTTTCCATTCATCAATATCCATCAGATTCTGGTTTATTGCCCACAAGAGGTAATTCATATCAACATTGTTAGCATTGGCTATGAGTGCATTTCTCAACCAAAATGTATTCATAGTGGTGGCTGGAAGATAAGAAAGAAATGGGCAAGAAGAAAAGAAGAAACTTGTTATTTGGTGTGATTTTCTCACTCCAATTGTTATGCTATTTATACACATGAGCTGAGAAAGCTCTTGGATCAGTACGCACAGAACGAGGATCACATCCTAAAAAATGTATGTCTCCATGTCCCAAGTTGTGAATACTCAATTTTGTCCGGCCCAAAAATACTTCAAAAAAAACCAAATTTTCAATAAATATTTTTGATACAAATTTCATCAACTCAAATATATATTTATGTGAATCCGATTAGATTCCATGAATTAACTTTTGTTAGAAAAGGGGTAATTAAATCAAATAAATGAATTCATTAGCACTTAATGAAATTTATTTCAATTGATTCCAAAGAAAATTATTTCCAACAAATAAAGAGATAAATGAGATATGAATATTTAGTGAATGATCCATTTGAATGGCAAATAAAATCACATATTTTCATGATCATTATTGAAATTTGAATTTTGAATATTGAAGGTCATGAGAATAAAATCAAATATTTGTAATTCGAGCTTTAATAATCATTATTATGGAGATTTGAATTTTGAAAAGATTTGGGTGTTGATTGATTTTTTTGCAATTTGGTCATGTGCTGGAATTAAATACATTGATTGAGTATGAAAATTTGGCTATTAAAACTTGCATTTAAGTGTGATAAAAATCAGATTGGGAATTAGAAAAAAAATCATAATCCCTTAATGTTCTCCTAGGAATTAATTGGTGTTCATATGGCTTTGGCTATAAATAGATGGGGTCGTCCCCTTAAGAGGAAGGGAGAAAAAAAGCCAAAAAGGCTCATACCGTTTTTTCTTTCCTAACGGATCCACAATCCTCCTAAACATCATCTTCCATACACAAAATCTCTCATCCACAACAATCACAAAATCTCTCATTCACACCAACATCAAAATCTCCTATACACAACAATCAAACAAATTCATTCATTAATCATTTTTTTACCCTCAACATTACCTTTCATCCAACAATCCAAAATCATCCCACCAAAAATCACACAACCAAAAACAATAATCATCATCTAACAATACCTAAATTCATATATTGTCATTGAGTCTTGGGAATAATTGTCGAGTTATTGGAATCACACAGGCCCAATGCATACATGGACGTGTTGAGTTGGTCTAAACATTCTCTTTGACTGTGGGTCTTTATTCTCAATTAAAAGATGTTGATTCATGTGTCCAGGTAAGTCCAATTTCTTACATCTATCTATCTTTCGTTTTTTTTTGTTCATCACCTCTACTATGTTTCATTTACATGTGTAATAAATTTGATAATGATATGTCATATAATTATTGTATTTGTAAAAAATATTGAAATCACATTTCCACAATTTTAAGATATGAGATGCGGTATCGGACGTAAGGGCTATGCTTCGCTCATATTAAAAACGGTTTTCTTAATAAATAAAAAATGTAATTTCTTAACTAAGTTTTAATATGAGATGCGGTATTGGATGTAAGGGCTATACTTCACCCATTTTAAAAAAAATAATAGTTTAAATTTTAATTTTTTTTAAGAAATAAAATCAACCAAACAAATAAACTTTTTCTACCTAAAGAACTACGTAAGCCTTGATTCCCTTAATAGGGATACGTAGGACCGGGGTCATTCTTGTCAGGCACAATAATAAAAAAAAAAAAACAATTTTTTTCTTCATAATAATTAATTAATTAATCACACAATTAAATAAAATAATAATAACACAATTAATAATTTATGCAATATAATAGGGTACCGTTCAAACGGGCAACTAGGGTGCTAATACCTTCCCTAGGGTGTAACCGACTCCTGAACCTGGATATCAAAGTCCAAGGCCCAATGTGATTGGGCCAAAAGATTTTTCTACATTTTTTGACTGAAAAAATGTAGTGGCGACTCTAATGAGGTCGTGCAGCCAAAAATCGGGGCGCGACACAAGTCAATCACGTTACAACAAGTAATAAAGAAAATTAGTTTTTGTTTTTATGATTTTTTTCTTAACCAGATGACATTTTTTGATATGATTGGTACACAATGTGACACCAAATCTTTGGGATAGATATGATATTGAGATGTCAATGTATTGAACTATCCCATTTTAATATATTTGGACTAAGAGTGAACAAAAAATTTATATAAAAAATGATATATATGAAAATGTTAATTTAAATTTTTATGACTTTTATTTTTGTGATACTTTCTAATTAGAAAGAAATATAAACAAGGACATCTGATCTCTATTCACCCTGATTCTTAGGTGTCTAAAAAATATACAAAATATTAAAAAATATATAAGTAATTATGCATTAATTTCTTATAATTACATTTATTATATAAAACAAAATTCAAATACAACTTTAAATCAATCAATTTAACATTAATCTTCTTACTTAATTAAGCATAAGATACAAAATCACTAATTCTTTAATAATGTGATAGAAAAATTATTTAGCAAGATTGTTCAATCATGGATTAACAATGTATTACAATCATGTATTAACAATATAACATCATAATATAATATTATATTTATATTATTGTATATGTATATTTTTTGATAAGCAAAAATATTAGAAATATGACATAAGGGGTGTCAATCCAATTACAAGTTATAGTAACTATTACTACAAGTAGAAGGATCAATACACCATTGTCAAAATTAGAGTTAGAATTAATAATCACATTGTTAGAAATCCATAATCGCTGTGTAATCTGAATCAAATCCATGATCTAGATATAACTTGGTTTCCCCAAAAAATTATATCATTTTTCATACTCCAAACAGACCAAATCCGAACAAACCACAACATTATATATGTATATATATATATAGGAATCACGTGTATAAATAATAAAAGTGTGCGCATCTATTATATTAGGACATGCCTATATCATCCGTGAGTATAAAATCATCGGTTCATGTTAATGAGTTACATTTTATATGAATTACTTTGCTTATTGAAAATTCTATTGATAAACTTTTTCTATAATACATTAATGTCTCGTCATATATAATTTAGGGTGTTAACTCACCAAACTTAACATTTTCTTTACTTTTAGAATAAGATAATATGTTTGGGGACATTTCCCTATGATCAATCTCATATAGTATTGAAGATCTTATAGTTATATGAGGAGGTTTTTGCTTTACCTTGACCTACATATTTTTATTGCATATAACATTTGAAGTATTTCTCTATTTTATTAATCTCGCTGACATATATATATTAGAGTAAATTATATTGATACCCACAAAGTTATACTTAAATTACACAAAACACTCATCCTTTTTTTAAACTTACATTAATCACCCATAATTAATTACGTATAATACACTGACTATCCATATAAAAGAGATAAGTGTAATGTCTTGAATAAAAAATAGCGATGATTATAATTAAGTTGAAGAAAATGATATATTATGAAGACAAATTCAGATAGTGTAAAAGTTAATGTCTATTTATTATTTTGGTTACTTACAATATAGAACAAAAGTGATTTAAACACATTATTAGAATTAATGAGAAACAAACAAAAGATAATGAAATGACATTGTAGTTATATGAAGAATTTTTTTTATTTACCTTGACCAAAATATTTTTGTTGCATATAACATTTAAATTATTTCTCTATTTTACCAATCTGCATCGTATATATATTGGAGTAAATTATACAAAATATTTTTGTTGCATATAACATTTAAAGTATTTCTCTATGCGAGACAATACTTTCTGTAACATGATGATGTACGCAGGTGACTGAGGTGAAAACTATCCTTACCGTTTTCCTTAATTTCTCGCTCTGATTGAAAACCATTACTACAAAATCACTGAAAACAACATAAAAGAGTCTCATTATTCCACTGAAAGATCCATCACAGACAATTTTTAAGATCAAACACATTTATAATCAACAACGAAGACTAGATTTGATTTCCAAACAAAGCATAAACACAATCGAAGAAAACTAGACTTATGATCGATGATTGTAAAACGATATGGATAGAGATCATTTATCCACAACAACATCCTATTCTCTGTCTCGGGTCAATCACAGAGTGTCACATGAATAAAAGAAAAGGATTCCCAAAGAAGGCTTCACTTGTTATGAGTGTGGAAACGTTGCATCTCCTCCATCATTGCCCAAGTCAAAAGCCTATGCTGATTCTCCATCATTCCTTTGACATCATCATAGAGAGTTGCACTCTCTCCATTGAAAGATTTTGCTCCATTTGAAGCCATTATTGCGTCATGTTGAGTTTCATCCTTACCTTTTTATCATGCATCAATATACTCATGAGGGATACAAATTTGAAATCGTTACCCCGCTAGAAAGTGCACGAACTTTAATTGGCTAAAACTTGACTCATGTCAATCATTTACGAGACGAGTTGAGCTGAGATAAGTCTGAATCGAGTCATTTCCACTCTTGCTCCTCTAATATACATTTTAATCATATAATTATTCTAGACCATTGATATTTCATTAATTAATAAATCTTACATTAATACTTATCTAGATTCATGCACATGAATATTGTCATTTAATGTAAAAGCTTACCCATTAAGGGAGCATTTATCCCTATCAAAACTTAATTTATATTGGTTAATTAAAGAATATTTGTTTTGAAAATAAAAATAGATATATGTTCATATAATGAGAAAAAGAAATGAAATTTGTGTTGAGTAAAATGATGCGCGAGACAATATTTTCCATAACATAATGTTGTACCCAAGTCACTGGGATGAGAACTATCCTTATAAAGACCATTACTACAATATTTTTCCTTAATTTCTCGCTCTAAATGAAGACTATTACTACAAAATCATTGAAAACAATTTAAACGAGTCTTTTTATTCCACTAATAGATCCATCACATGCAATTTTTAAGATCAAACACACTTATTATCAACAACTAAAACTAGATTTGATTTCCAAACAAAGCATAAACACAATCAAGGATAACTAGACTTATGACCGATAGTTGTAAAACGACATGGATAAAGGTCATTTGTTTGCAACAACGTCCTATTCTATGTCTCGGGTCAATCACATAATGTCATATGAATAAAAGAAAAAGAAACATTTTGATTGACTCATTAAGACAAAGAATAAAACACTATTAAGGATAACTAACCTTTGTCTAACAAGACATATAGAAATTCAAAGACTAAAGAACAAATAAACATAAAGACTGGACCATCATGACCGGTCTCTATGTAATCATAGACAAATTTTAAAAAAGGTGGCTAGAACAATACAAGCCATAGAAACACTCAACTGTTATTCAATAAGAACATGTGATTCTTCATGGGGTTGAAGAACCATGCTCAAACTCACTTGAGAGATTATTATCTCCAAATGGAAGCGTTGCATCCCCTCCATCATTGCCCAAGTCAAAAGCCCAATCATGATTCTCCCTAATTCGTTTGACATCATAGCCTAGAGTTGCACTCTCTCCATTGAAAGCTTTTGCTCCATTTGGAGCCATTATTGTGCCATGTTGAGTTTCATCCTTACCCACTTTCCACTAATCCATATACTAATGAGGGATATAAATTTGAACTTGTTAACTGACTCGAAATTTCACGAACTTTAATTGAGCTGAATGTGAGTTGAAAATAGTTTGACATTAAATTTGGCTAAAACTTGACTTGTGTCAATCATTTACGAGTTGAGCTGAGCCGAGATAAGTTTGAATCGAATCGTTTCCACACAATCTCCTATAATATACAATTTAATAATATAATTATTCTTGACCATTGATATTTCATTAATTAATAAATCTTACATTAATATTTATCTAGATTCATGCATATATGTATTGTCATTTAATGTGAAAGCTTACCAATTAAGGGAGCCTTTATCCCTATCAAAACATAATTCATATTGGTTAATCAAATGATATTTGATTTGAAAATAACAATAGATATAAATTCATATAATGAGAAAAGGAAATGAAATTTGTTCTCTGTAAAATGATGTGCGAGACAATATTTTTCATAACATGATGATGTACACAGTTGACTAGGGTGAGAACTATCCTTATCTTTTTTGCTTAATTTCTCGCTCTGAATGAAGACGATTACTACAAAATCATTGAAAATAACTTAAAAGAGTCTCTTTATTCCATTCATAGATTCATCACATGCAATTTTTAAGATCAAACACACTTATAAACAACAACAAACACTAGATTTGATTTCCAAACAAAGCATGGACCCATCCATGAAAACTAGACTTTTGACCGATGGTTGTAAAATGACATGGATAGAGATTATTTGTCCTCAACAATGTCGTATTCTCTGTCTCGGGTCAATCACCTAGTGTCATATGAATAAAAGAAAAAGTAACATTTTGATTGACTCATCAAGACAAAGAATGAGACATTATCATGGACAAATAACCACTATCCTACAGGACATATAAAAATTCAAAGACTACGAAACAAATATACATAAAGACTGGACTATCATGACCAGTCTCTATGTATTCATAGACAAATTTTAAAATAGGTGGCTAGGACAATCCAAGCCAATGAGACCCTCCAAATATTATTCAAGAAAACCATGTCATTCTTCACGGGGTTGAAGAACCATGCTCAATGTCATTTGAGAGATTATCATCTCCAAATGGAAGCGTTACATCCCCTCCATCATTGCCGAAGTTAAAAGCCCAATCATGATTCTCCATCATTCCTTTGACATCATCACCCACAGTTGCATTCTCTCTATTGAAAGCTCCTGCTCCATTCGGTGCCATTATTGTGCCATGTTGAGTTTCATCCTTACCCTTTTTCAACTCATCAATATCCATCAAGTTCTGGTTTATTGCCCGCAATACGTAATTCATATCAACATTGTTTGCATTGTTAACAATGCTACCAGTATTCACACACTGGAAGATGAAAATCTCCATTTCCATTTTCTTGTTCTCGTCTTTTAGATTCACCAGCTTCTCTAAGGCATGTGTGAGCATTTTCTTCAGAAAGATTTCTTTGTTGAACATATTTCTGCTTCGTTCCATCTTAGGCATAGCCTTGAACTTGCTGATCAGATCTTGAACCCCTTGGTGAGAAGGCCAAACCTCTGGATGAGGTTGATTTGGACCATAGATTATCACACATGCATCAGTTCCACACATAGCGCTAATCTCACTTGTCTTCTTGATAAGCTTGGTTTGCATTTTCTGGTATGTTGTGTATAAGTCAATGGGTGTGAGTGCATTTTGCAACCAAAATGTATTCATGGTGGTGGCTGGAAGATAAGAAAGAAATGGGCAAGAAAAAAAGGGAGAAACTTGTTATTTGATGTGATTTTTCACTCTAATTGTTATGTTATTTATACACATGATCTGAGATAGCTCTTGGATGAATACCAATCTTGATACATTGAACACAATTATTAGAGAGATTTTACCATAAAGACCTTGCATTTGGGATAGGTATGATATTGGGATGACAATGAACTGAATTGTCTCATTTAATATATTAGAGTAATTATGTATTTATGCATCAATTTCTTATAATTACATTTGTTATATAAAACATAATTCAAATACAAGTATAAAACTTTAAATAAATCAATTTAACATTAATCATCTTACTTAAATAAAAGTTGTTGTTTATTTATTATTTTTTGTTCTCTACAATCTGCATTAATAATTCTGAGGAGATACTTAAATCACTCTTATATTGTATTGTAACTAAGCGAAATAATGAATCGACATTGACTTTTAAACTATTTTGACTCGTCTTCATAATATATCATATTTTGCTTAACTTAATTATATTGATCTCCATTTTTTTTGTATATGATATTACATTTATCTCTTCTATATGAATAATAATTTTAATTTATGTATATAAGGAGTGGTTTGTGTAAATTAAAAAATGTGAGGGGCGATTTATGTAATTTCACTAAAAATCATGAGATTGAAGGTAATTGAATCTAAAAATTATTCTCTAATATTGTATTTTTTGAAATTTAAAATATGTGATATTACTTTGCAACTGTATTCCTTATATAATTAAAATTACAACATTAAAATGTAATTAATATAAATATTTTAGAAATGAAAAAAATATACTATATATTAAGTAATCTACTTAAAAATTATTAGTAGAATAAATTTTAAACCAATGTACCATTTTCTTTTATTAGTCTGGCACCACATTTATAATTCTATATACTTTTAAGATATTCAAGTTTTTCATGTAGCTTGTAATTGGGAGATTTGTATGAGGAAATTGTGAAAAGACAAAAAATAATTATAATACTAACTTGAATCATCTCTTTTTTAAAGTTTGTATTATATTTTCATTATTATATCCATACAAATTTCGGAAAAGTTATTAATTGCATTAGACACTCCTTAAAAGTGAAAAAAATGTTATTTAGTATATGTACAATGTATAAAATATAATATCTTGATTTCTTTGTTAAAAAATTATCTAATCATACCATCTCACGGAACTAATAAGAGAAATCGAACCATGTAAAGCAGAGATGCATTGAAACAATAAATATATTCTCTGAATGTTATTAAGATTCTTTTTTATGGTGTCTTAATGAAACCAACTTGATATTTATTCATAAATCGACACTTTATTTAATATCAAAATTTTGGTTTATGAATAAAAAAAGTTTAACTTAAACTAAAATTTGATTTAATTATAAAAGAGTTGAACTTGTGTCAAATATGTTTCAATTCGTTACATTCACCGATTAGCTCAATTATATATATATATTTATACGAGAGTGACTCACGTGAGAAATTTTTTTATGTAAAAATTAAGATAATAGTAAATAATCTCATACATATATACATAGATGTTAAAATTAAAAGTTAATTTTTTTGGTACATTAAATTAAAAGTTAGTTAATGATCATATAATTATTTAAGAGTAGGGATCAAACTTACTCTCCATCATAGCCATCAATTTCATGGACATCTAATAGTTTAGATCTAATCACTAATTCAAACCATTGAATTTCTCTGGCACTGATGTCTATAATGAGGACTAAGTTTAAAAAACTTACTATTCGAGTAAGTGGATCTCTCCCCATTACTTCCAAGAATTATGAATGCTTATTTTTTAATATTGTCAACTCAAATATGATTCAACAGTACATATTAATTATTTGCATTCCTTATATTAAAACATACAGATACATGTATACAACCTTCCCCATTTCTTGACTTACTCACTTTATATACATACAGATACATGTATACAACCTTTAGAAAATAAACATTGATTGATAATTATATTTATTACTAAAATACATAAATATTTTCGAGATGTATATGCATAATTCATTAACACATTGTAGACTCTTTAAATTTATATTGATGAGGGATACAAATTTGAACTCGTAAACCCGCTCGAAAGTTCATAAATTTTAATTGAGTCGAACTAGAGTTGAAAATAATTTCACATTAAACTTAGCCAAAACTTGACTTGTGTAAATCATTTATGAGTTGAGATGAGCTAAAATAAGTTCCAATCGAGTCGTTTCACTCATGCTCCTCTAATATACATTTTAATAATATAATTATTCTATACCATTGATATTTCATTAATTAATAAATGTTACATTAATATTTATCTGAATTCATGCATATGTATACTGTCATTTAATGTGAAAGCTTACCGATTAATGGAGCATTTATCCCTTTCAAAACATATTTATATTGGTTAATCAAAGTATATTTGTTTTGAAAATAAGAATAGATATATGTTCAGATAATAAAAAAAAGAAATGAAATTTGTATTCG
Organism: Lupinus angustifolius; assembly: GCF_001865875.1. Taxonomy (NCBI): domain Eukaryota; kingdom Viridiplantae; phylum Streptophyta; class Magnoliopsida; order Fabales; family Fabaceae; genus Lupinus; species Lupinus angustifolius. The sequence goes on from NC_032024.1 coordinate 3,655,842, forward strand.
GTAAAATGATGTGCGAGACAATATTTTCTTTAACATGATGATGTATGCAAGTGACTGAGGTAAGAACTATCCTTATCATTTTCATTCATTTCTCGCTGTGAATGAAGACCATACTACAAAAGCATTGAAAACAACATAAAAGAGTCTCTTTATTCCACTGATAGATCCATCACATGAAATTTTGAAGATCAAACACACTTATAAACAACAACGGCAACTAAATTTGATTTCCAAACAAAGCATAAACACAATCCATGAAAACTAGACTTATGATTGATGGTTGTAAAATGACATCGATAGATATTATTTGTCCTCAACAATATTATATTCTCTGTCTCGAGTCAATCACATAGTGTCATATGAATAATAAAAAATGTAACATTTTCATTGACTCATCAAGATGAAGAATAAGACAATATTATGGACATCTAATCTTTGTCCTGCAGGACATATAAAAATTCAAAGACTAAGAAACAAATATACATAAAGACTATACCATCATAACTGGTCTCTATGTATTCATACACAAATTTTAAAATAGGTGGCTAGGACAATCCAAGCCAATGAGACCCTTCAAATAATATTTAAGATAACATGTGATTCTTCATGGGGTTGAAGAACCATGCTCAAAGTCATTTCAGAGATTATCATCTCCAAATGGAAGTTTTGCATCCCCTCCATCATTCCCAAGTCAAAATCCCCATCCAAATTCTCAATCATTCCTTTGACATCATCACCCACAGTTGCACTCTCCATTGAAAGCTTCTGCTCCATTTGGAGCCATTATTGTTTCGTGTTGAGTTTCATACTTACATTTTTTCCACTCATCAATATACATATGGGAAACAAATTTGAACTCATTAATCCGCTCGAAAGTTCACAAACTTTAATTGAGCTGAACAAGAGTTGAAAATAGTTTGACATTAAACTTGGCTAAAACTTGGCTCGTGTCAATCATTTAAGAGTCAAGCTGAGCTAGATAAGTTCGAATTGAGTCATTTCCACACATGCTCCTCTAATATACATTTTAATAATTATTAAAGGAGCATGTGTGGAAATGACTCAATTTGAACTTATCTACACATGCTCCTCTAATAATTATTCTAGACCATTGATATTTCAATAATTAATGAATCTAATATTAATGCTTATCTAGATTCGTGCATATGTATATTGTCGTGAATGCTTACCAATTAAGGGAGCATTTATCCCTTTAAAAATATAATTTATATTGGTATATTTGTTTTGAAAATAAGAATAGATATATTTTCAGATAATGAAAAAAGAAATGAAATTTATGCTCGGTAAAATGATGTGTGAGACAATATTTTCCTTAACATGATGATGTATACAGGTGACTGAGCTGAGAACTATCCTTATCATTTTCCTTCATTTCTCACTCTGAATGAAGACCATTACTATAAAATCATTGAAAACAAATTAAAAGAGTCTATTTATTCCACTGGTAGAACCATCACATGCAATATTTAAGATCAAACACACTTATAATGATCAACTAAGACTAGATTTGATTTCCAAACAAAGCATAAACATAATCCATGAAAACTATACTTATGACCGATGGTTGTAAAACGACATGGATAGAGATCATTTTTCTACAACAACGTCCTATTCTCTATCTCGGGTGAATCACACAGTGTCACATGAATAAAAGAAAAATAATCATTTTGATTGACTCATCAAGACAAATAATAAGACACTATTAAGGACAACTAACCTTTGTCCAGCAAGACATATAGAAATTCAAAGACTAAAGAACAAACAAGCATAAAGACTGGACCATCATGACCAGTCTCTATGTAATCATCGACAAATTTAAAAAAAGGTGGCTAGGACAAATCAAGCCAAATAGACGCTTCAAATATTATTCAAGAAGAACATGTGATTCTTCATGGGGTTGAAGAACCATGTTCAAACTCATTTGAGAGATTATCATCTCCAAATGGAAGCGTTGCATCCCCTCCATCACTTCCCAAGTCAAAAGGCCAATCCTGATTCTCCATCATTCCTTTGACATTATATCGAAGGACTTAAATCTTACAAAAAGAATCATTCATGCAGTGTTTTTTTATACAACGCATTGGAATATCTGCACAGTTTTTTATATTCCGACACGAGTTTTTTTGTTTGCATCTTCTCTTTCCTTTGCTCATCATTTAAAAAATCAAAAAATGTTATTTAGTTTATGTACAATGTATAAAATATAATATCTTGATTTCTTCGTTAAAAAATTATCTAATCATACCATCTCAGATAACTAACAAGAGAAATTGAACCATGTGAAGCAGAGATGCATTGAAACAATATAGTATTCTCTGAATGTTATTAAGATTCTTTTTTATGTCTATGACTCCTTAATTAATATAAATGAAACTAACTTCATGTTTATTCAAAACTCCCCTCTTTATTTAGCATGAAAATTTTGGTTCATAAACCAAACAAATTGAACTTAAACTAAAATTTGATTTAATTATAAAAGAGTTGAACTTGTGGCAATACATTTAGGTTCATTACATTCATCAATTAGTTCAATTATATACATATATTTACACGAAATAAACTCATGTGACAACAATTTTTATATAAAAATTAAGATAATAGTGATTAGTCTCATATAGATATACATAGATGTTAAAATTAAAAGTTAGTTAATGATCATATAATTGCGTAAAAGAATTATGCGTACTTATCTTTTAATATTGGCAACTTAAATATGATTCAATAGTATATATTAATTGTTCATATTCTGAATATTAAATTTTTTTTCCTGCCTTACTCACTTTCTATATATACATATACATGTTCACAATCTTTATAACATGAACATTAATTGATAATTATATTTATTACTAAAATTCACAATTTTTCTCTAGATGTATATGTGTAATTCATTTTCATATTGCAGACCCTTTAAATTTATACCAATGAGGGATACAAATTTGAACTCGTTAACCTACTCGAAAGTTGATGAACTTTAATGGAGCTGAATTTGAGTTGAAAATAGTTTGACATTAGACTTGGCTAAATCTCGACTAGTGTCAATCCTTAAAGAGTCAAGCTGGGCTAAGATAAGTTCAACTCCAATTGTTTCCACTCATGCTCCTCTCTTATATATTTTAATAATATAATTGTTTTACACCATTGTTATTTCATTAATTAATAAATCTATATTAATATTTATCTAGATTCATGCATATGTATATTTTCATTTAATATGAAAGTTTACCAATTAAGGGAGCATTACCCTTTCAAAACATAATTTATATTGGTTAATAAAAGGAGATTTGTTTTGAAAATAGCAATAGATATATGTTCAGATAATGAAAAACAGAAGTGAAATTTGTGATAAGTAAAATTATGTGCTAGACAATATTTTTCATAACATGATGACGTACGCAGGTGATTAGGGTATGAACTATCCTTATCGTTTTCCTAAATTTCTCGCTGTGAATGAAAAACATTACTACAAAAGGCTTTCTTTGTTAAAAATATTGCTCTTTCTTTAAAGGATGTTACTGTAATTTACTCTATTTTTATATCACATATTTTTAATGTTAATATACTATAGAAGTATTTTTCTAATTTTATACAAACTTTAGTAATTTATTAACTTAGTTTTTTATTGTATTAATTATCTTACATTAATCGATGCAAAAGTTTAATAATATATAGAGTAAATTACACTAACACTCCTTAAGTTTTAGTGAAATTACTTAAATTACCCTTCTCTTTTTTAAGTCTACACAAACTATCCCTAATTATATATATACACTAGAAGTATTTACTAAATTTATAAATACATTATTATTCATCAGCATAGTTTTTTATTCTAATAATTATCTTACCTTAATTGATGCAAAAATTTAATAATATATAGAGTAAGTTATACTGACACCCCTAAGTTATACTGACACCCCTAAGTTTTAGTGAAATTATAGAAATTACCCGTCTTGTTTTAAAATCAACATATATTACCCCTAATCATATATATACATTACAATGATTATCCTTGTAGAAGTGATAATTTTGATTTTTTTAAATTAAAATGGTGACGACTGTAATTAAGTCAACCAAAATATTGTACATTCTGAAGATAAATCCAAATAATATAAGAGTCAGTATCTTTTATTACTCTGCTGAGTTATAATATAGTATAACAGTGACGTAAACATCTCATTAGAATTATTGATGTAGTTTATAAAGAATCAAAAATAGTGAATAGACATTGACTCTTATACTATTTGGACTTATTTTCATAATATACCATATTTTGTTTGACTTAATTACAATCGTCATCATTTTTTTGTTTAAGAAATTGCAATTATCTCTCTTACAAGGTCTCTTACAAAGATAGTCGGTGTAACATATGTATATAATTATGGGTGATTTGAATATGTTTAATAAAGAGATTGATGATTTGTGTCATTTTACCAAAAGTCATAGGATTTCACTATAATTTACTCTATTTTTTATCACATATTTTTAATGTTAATATATTATAGAAGTATTTTTCTAATTTTATAAATACTATATTAATTCATTAACTTAGTTTCTTATTGTATTAATTATCTTACTTTAATCGATGCAAAAGTTTAGTAATATATAGAGTAAATTATACTAAAATTCCATGAGTTTTAGTAAAAATACATAAATTACCTTTTTTTTAAGTCTACACAAATTATCCATAGTTATATATATATATACACTAGAAGTATTTTCTAATTTTATAAATACTTTATTAATTGATTAACTTTGTTTTTAATTGTATTAATTATCTTACCTTAATTAAAGCAAAAGTCTAATAATATATAAAGTAAGTTATACTTGCACATGCTAAGTTTTAGTGAAATTACATAAATTACAACTCATTTTTTAAATCTACACAAACTACCACTAATTACATATATACAGTAAAAGTATTTTCTAATTTTATAAATAATTTATTAATTCATAAACATAGTTTTTTATTGTATTAATTATCTTACTTTAATCGATGAAAAAGTTTAATAATATATACAGTAAATTATACTAACACCGCCTAAGTTTTAGTAAAATTATACAAATCACGCCTTCTTTTTCTAAATCTACACAAACAACCCCAAATTATATATACACTAGAAGAATTTACTAATTTTATAATTACTTTATTAATTCATTCACATAGTTTTTTATTGTATTAATTATCTTATCTTAATTGATGCGAAACTTTAATAATATATAGAGTAAATTTTATTCACGTCCCCTAAGTTTTAATGAAATTATACAAATTATCTTTTTTTTTTTTAAATCTACACAAATTACATTACACCCACTATCCCTGTAAAATTGATAACTGTAATTTTTTAATAAAAAATGGTGACAACTGTAATTAAGTCAAACAAAATATTGTATATCATAAATACAAATCCAAATAATATAAATGTCAATGTCTCTTTATTATTTTGCTCAGTTATAATATAGTATAAGAGTGACTTAAACATCTCATCAGAATTATTGATGCAGTTTGTAAATAACAAAAAATATTAAATAGGCATTGATTATTATATACAATATTATGTTTCACATAATTACACTTTTCACCATTTTTATATAAGAAATTACACTTATCTCTTTTAGAGGGAAGTATAATGTATGTGTATAATCAAGGATGGTTTGTGTACGTTTAATAAAGAGATTGATGATTTGTGTCACTTTACTAAAACTCATAGGATGTCACTGTAATTTACTTTATTTTTTATCACATATTTTTAATGTTAATATACTATAGAAGTAATTTTCTAATTTTATAAATACTTTATTAATTCACTAACTTAGTTTTTTATTGTATTAATTATCTTACCTCAATCGATGCAAACATTTAATAATATATAGAGTAAATTATATTGACACTCATGAGTTCTAGTAAAATTATACAAATTATTCCTTCTTGTTTTAAGTCTACGCACACTACCCCTAATTCTATATACATTATCTAACGCCCCGAAAATTATTCCAACAACATTGTCCAAATATGGGTAACAAAATTTTTGAATAATATAATATGAACTTATTTTCCTTATATTCGATTCCTTTTCAGGACATCACGTTAAGTAACCTAAATTGCGGAAAAGACAATAATCGTTACCTAATGGTAACCAAAAGTCACTTAATATATCGTGAAATAATTCTTTATTTAAAATGACGGAAGATGTTTATACAAAACCAAAGGCGGAAATACAATCCTTGTCCCAACTGAAAACATATACAATAGAAATCAACACATTAAAAGTACCCTACACATATACCCGTCTCAAGAGCAAAATAGATATGGAAATGACTGCTAGTGACTAGCCCTAGTGTTCGCGGGTGTGGTAGGGCACTCGCTTGGGTCCTCCTCCATCTCAGAATCGAAGGAGAGGTCTACCACCTCAATGGAGTCCTCTATACAGACTAACTCCACATAGTCTTCCTCTCCGGCTTCCAGCTCATGTGTAAGTGTATTGATATTCGTCACTACTCCATGTCCCCTCTTGGGACATCGAGGATCGGTAGCTCCGAATCCTCACGGTACGGTCCATCTGAACGAGAACGTGAACCGAAGACAAATAGAAAGAAAAGAAAAGAAAAGGGAGTAAGACATCTAAAGAATATTATTCATTGACGATGTGGAATTACATGAAATATCACATCTAGACATACACGCATAATATACACAATATAGATCATAAATATAATGCACAATGATGAATGATGTTATAACTCGGATCATGAGGATCAATATCCACGATCGCAAATGAATGAATGTTATGCTTATTTCATCCATCCTTACACCAATATCCTCCTAATAAACTATTCGGAAATAACCAAGAGTACAGGTCCCATAACAAGCCGATTTAAATGCACCAAAAATTATTTCTCGCAAGGATATATGACCGATCTGTTTTAAAGAACTGTCCATTTCAGGACGATGTCGTATCAAATACTTTCTAGGCATCATTCTCATTGATCCTGATTGCAAAGAGGGGTTGCCATAGATCATCTAGTTTGCGCTATGAGAACTGTCTGATCCAACAGAATACCTCATCCATGAATACAAATGACTTGTCTCCCCTAGACTCTCCCTCAAGACTTTGTTGACGATTCACCGCCATCGCTGTCTCTCTCAACATCACTGGGCTCGTTCGTCTCCCATAAATTTCCTCTCCACTACTTTATTATTCGTAATGAGTATGCACACTAACCGATGTTAGCCAATTAAATCTTTTAATCAATATTTTATATCAATTGGCCCATCCTAAGATATCTCCCAAAGGAATGCTTCTTATGGGACCCGATCTTACATTATCACGTAATATAGGAATAACATCCTTACGACTACGAACCATCATTGAATTACCCTGGACGGCCACATTGCCAAGCCTCTTACGGTCAAACGACCTCGCTGCGTGGTATCATATAATCCCTTTCAGGTATCTCCTTGCTCACGACATCATCGTCGGAATCCTTGCCCGAATAAGGCGCAAGAACAAAGGTAACAGTATAAGTTTGTTAGTTTGGGCATCGGGCTCTACGTTCGAGCCACGATATCTCCCAATTATTAACTATACTTCTTACCCAAGCTAGGGTTATTGTCTAAGCAATCAACAAATAAAAGGAAATCAGAACATCGCATGTCTCTCGCTCAAGCGATAATTTTATCAAAACGGACTCAATTCCCTACACGACTCTCGCTCAAGCGAGGGGACTGTCGCTGAAGCAAAAAATCCACCAAAAACTGGTCAAAATCACCCTCTAGGTCTCGCCCAGGAGAGATAATGTCACTCGGGCGACCAGAATTGCCCAAAACAGGCGAAACACATGTCTGGCCCTCGCCTAGGCGAGAACCACTCGCTCAAGCGAGGCTGGCTCACCCAGGCGAGGGGTCCAACAGCCTGGACTACTTCCTCGCCCTTTTGGACCACCGGATCAAAAATCGTTGTTTTCATTCCCTACGTGTTTTAGTTTCTCGAGTGGTGTTCCTCAATGGATAACTACCACAATACTTGATATTTTAATCTATCCTAGGCATACAACTTAAGAAATCATCCTACTTAATTCAGGCACGCAATTATTTGGTGAAGTACAGGTTTCTAAATAAAAACAAAGATAGCTCTTAACTTTTGGGGTAGTTGAGAGATCCGGGTGTCTGATAAGTACCAAACATACCTAAATTTCATACACTTTTATGGCACTTATCTTAAGCATAATTGAGAAAGACCAACTTCAAACAATACTTTTTGTATATAATATCACAATCCTGTATATTTGTGTTTGTATTTCTTTTTTATATATTTTGTAGGATTTAGACAGAAGAAAAGAAGAGAAAAAAGACTAATGGTCAAAAAAGGAAAAAGAAGTCAAAATCAATATGCTCAAGCAGGTAGCTGAGCGTGGACCAAGCCACACTAAGCTGACATGGACACCAACCTAACCTGGACCAAGCTACTCAAGCAAGCAGCTGAGCGGACCTGCTTGGCCGCTCAGCCTAGCACTAGACTAGTCCTGACACGGTCAGCACTCAAGCTTGACAAGGTCAGACACGAGCTTGGCACATGCCCAAACTGCTCAACAAGCAGCTTAGCGATGCAACCAAGTAGCTCAGCGGAGAACCAGACTCCTGCCCAGATCAGCAAACACCAGGCCACATCCCAGTCAGCACGGTCAAAGTTGTTGAACAAGCAGCTTAGCGGTGCAATAGGTGTGCTAAGCGGTGTGAACCCAGACTTGACTTAGCCATCAAACAAACCATGAAGTCACCAATGACATCACTTCAAGTACCCCACCATAGGCTTTTCAGAGTAGCTCACCATAGTTGATCCAACTCACAACTAGCTTTGGTGAGTCAAGCATAAGGAGGTGACAAAGCTGCTTGATCAAGTGACCAAACCCATACTGAAGGGTTTGGTCAGCTTCTGAGCGGTGCTAACAAGCAGCTCAGCGGCTCCAGGGAACTTCTATAAATAGGGCACATTTCATCGAATGAAAAGGATCATATCTCACATTTTCATACATATTTTGCCTAGAAATTCTTCCTTGGAGTTCTCTCTTCTTATTCTTAGTTCATAGGAACTTTATTTTCGTAAGTTTTTTAATTTTAGTTTATAATTCAAGAGGAGAAAAAGAGAAGGCAAATGAGATGCAAAAATCAATTTTGTAATCTCATTTGGAACTCAAAGTATCCAATCCTTGGATGGATGGCTCATG
>NC_032024.1:3665184-3754587 GCF_001865875.1 Lupinus angustifolius
ATGTTTAGACCAACTCAACACGTCCATGTATGCATTGGCCTGTGTGATTCCAGTAACTCGACAATTATTCCCAAGACTCAATGACAGTATATGAATTTAGGTATTGTTAGATGATGATTATTGTTTTTGGTTGTGTGATTTTTGGTGGGATGATTTTGGATTGTTGTATGAAAGGTAATGTTGAGGGTAAAAAAATGATTGATGGATGAATTTGTTTGATTGTTGTGTATAGGAGATTTTGATGTTGGTGTGGATGAGAGATTTTGTGGTTGTTGTGGATGACAGATTTTGTGTATGGAAGATGATGTTTAGGGGAATTGTGGATCCTTTAGGAAAGAAAAAATGGTATGAGCATTTTTGGCTTTTTCTCCTGTTTTCTCTTAAGGGGAAGACCCCATCTATTTATAGCCAAAGTCATATGAACACCAATTAATTCCTAGGAGAACATTAATGGATTATGATTTTTTTTTCTAATTCCCAATCTGATTTTTATCACACTTAAATGCAAGTTTTAATAGCCAAATTTTCATACTCAATCAATGTATTTAATTCCAGCACATGGCCAAATTGCAAAAAAAATCAATCAACACCCAAATCTTTTCAAAATTCAAATCTCCATAATAATGACTATTAAAGCTCGAATTACAAATATTTGATTTTATTCTCATGGCCTTCAATATTCAAAATTCAAATTTTAATAATGATCATAAAAATATTTGATTTTATTTGTCATTCAAATGGATCATTCATTAAATATTCATATCTATTTTATCTCTTTGTTTGCTGGAAATAATTTTCTTTGGAATCAATTGAAATAAAATTCATTAAGTGCTAATGAATTCATTTATTTGATTTGATTACCCGTTTTCTAACAAAAGTTAATTCATGGAATCTAATCGGATTCACATAAAATATATATTTGAGTTGATGAAATTTATATAAAAAATATTTATTGAAAATTTGGTTTTTTTGAAGTATATTTGGGCCAGACAAAATTGGGTATTCACATTGACCATGAGTATTTCTTTTTCTTCTTTTCTTCTTTCTAAATCCTACAAAATACATAAAAAAGAAATACACACATAAATATACAAGATTGTGATATTTTATACCAAAAGTATTGTTTTAAGTTCGTTTTTCTCAATTATGCTTAAGTTAAGTACCATAAAAGTGTATGAAATTTAGGTATGTTTGGCACTTATCAATGTTGCAAGATGTCAATCTCCCCAAGTCTTTTTTGGGTGAAGTAGTAAAGACTACAATAGATCTCATAAACTGGACTCCTTCAAGACCCCTGAATGGAGAAATTCCAGATGAAGTATGGTACAAGAAGAAGACATCCTTCAATCATCTAAGAGTATTCATATGTAGAGCCTTCGTTTACATTCCAAAAGATTAGATAAAGAAGTTAGATACTAAGACCAAGGAGTGCATTTACCTTAGGTTCCAAAAGGATGAATTTGGGTACAGATTGTGGTATTTGATAAACAAGAAAATTGTGAGAAGCTGAGATGATGTGTTCTTCGAGGAAAAAATGACCAAAGGTGTTCATAAGAAAAGCCAACACAAGTCCAAAGTTTGTATTGAATCAAAGAGAGATATTCCTCAACAGACAAATCCTTGTCATGAGATAGACCCAAAACAGGTGGACCAACAGGCGGATCCTGCTCATACAAAAATTTACCAAATTAATGAAGAGTCGGATCATTGATGAAATGGTGGCAGGCACACAAATACATCAAGAACTTGAGTCAGCATAGCTTCCAATTTAGGTTGAACTGAGGCACTCCAGAAGAGGTAGAATACCATCTCCAAAGTATCCTAAAGAAGATTATATCATATTGACACACAATGGTGAATCTCAAGACTTCTCATAAGCTAGACAGACAACTAAGAGAGAAGAGTAGATTAAAGTAATGGAAGATGATATGAACTCTTTACATGAGAACCATACTTATGATCTGGTGGAGTTTTCCCAAAGAAGAAAAGCCTAAAAAACAAATGAGTTTATAGGCTTAAAGTTGAATAAGGAAGCTCGAGACCAATGTACAAAATTCAGATTGTTGTGAAAGGATACAATCAGAAGAAAGGAGTTGATTTTGATGAGATATTCTCACCAATGGCGAAATATTCCTCCATAAGAGTAGTCTTCGGTCTAGTAGCTAGCTTAGACTTATAAGTTGAACAAATTGATATCAAATCAACTTACCTACATAGAGACATCAAAGAAGAAATCTATATGGAGTAACCAAAGGGTTATGATGAACTACGCAAGAAAACTATAGTGTGTTGTCTGAAGAAGAGTTTGTACAATCTAAAGCAGGCACTCGGATAATGGTACAAGAAGTTTGAATCCTTTATGACCCAACACAATTTCAAGAAGATAACTCGTGATCATTGTTTATTCATCAAAAGGTATAAAGATGGACACTTTAATATCATACTATTATATGTTGATGGTATGTTAATCATTAGGCATGACAAGACCAAGATGTTTAGTTTGAAGAATGCTTTAAGCAAGTCTTTTGCAATGAAAGACTTGGGTTCTGCAAAATAGTTCCTTGGAATAAGGATAATTATAGATCATTCCAAGAAATTTGTATGGCTATCACAAGAGAAGCATATTGAGAAAGTTCTCAAGAGATTCAACATGGATAAGGCAAAGTATGTCAGTGTTCCACTTGCTATACATTTCAAGTTGAGCATAATGCAATGTAAAACTAGTGATGAAAAAAGGAAAGAAGTGAGAAGAATGCCTTATTCCTCTATAGTAGGAAGCCTAATGTATACTATGATTTGCACAAGAACAGATATTTCCTATGCAGTTGGAGTTATGAGCTGGTTCATGTCCAATCCCGACAAAGAGCATTGTCATGTAGTGAAGTGGATATTGAGATATCTGAGGGGAACTACCAAAATATGTTTATTTTTTGGTAATGAAGATCTTGTGCTAGTAGGATACACATACGCTGACATGACTAGAGATGTAGATTCTAAAAAATTTACATCAGATTATCTAACTATCTTTGCAAGGGGAGTTGTATCTTAGCAATCCAAGTTACAAAGATGTATTGCATTATCAATGACTGAAGCATAATGCAATGTAGCATCCGAAGCTAGCAGGAGATAAAATATATGAAAAACATCTTGTATAGATTTGGTCATGTTCAAGAAAGATATGTTTTGTATTGTGACAATTAAAGTTCAATCCAACTAGCTAAGAATCTTACATTTCATTCTTGGACAAAGCACATTGATTATCGTTATCATTAGATACAATATGCTTTAGAGGATGGTGAGTTGCACCTAGAGAAAGTTCACCAAGACAGTTTCACTCAAGAAGCTAACAAATTATTTCATAGGTGCAGGACTAGTGATACCCCTCATTTAATTCATGGAGGAGTAGATTTATTGGGAATCCTTCCTAATTGATGTGGAAGCTTCACCAATGACCATTGGTAGATGATCCATTGAATGCATTCAATTAGGGTCATTCCAAAGTTTTAGAATTACTTCTTGACTCTTGAAGACTATAAAGTCCAAATTAGAAAGTTGGAGTAGCATTTTTATGTTATCTTGAAAGTATGACAATAATTAATCATTTATTATGTCTTTACGGTAAAGTATTCCTCCTCTTTACTATATAAAGGGAAGTTGTGAGGAAAAGATGAACAAGCAAGTGAGAAAAAGTAATATAGAGAGAAAAGTGAGAGAGTTTATATCAACCATAGTGTGAGATTAATATTCTTAGTGAGATACTAGAGAGAATTTGTATTTCATTCTTTTTGAGTGAGATTGGGTATTATCCTCTTAATATGAGATATAGTCAAATATTCTATTTATATTTTTCTATAGTAGAGACATTTTTCTGGATTAGGTCATGTGGTTGTTTCTTTCTCAATTTCAAGAGGTTTTCACACGTTAAAAATTTTGGTGTCATTCTTCTATCATTCTCCGGTCTATTTATCCATTTGTTGTTTTGACAAGCGTCCATTTTACATCACATATATAAGGGAAATTAGTTCTGAATTTTTCAATATTTAATTCTTCTTTACTTGATATAAAACAGCTAGGAGTTTGAATATGAAGAACATAAGAAGCCAGACTGTTTGGATTAATTACCTCTCTGAGTGTTCTGTGAGTCTTTCTGGATTGTAAGATGTCTGGATGGGTTCTAATATTCTCTTACTTTTCACGAAGTTGGAATCTCCGTTTATATATCCTTCAACTCTAAGTATTCATGTTTTAGCAATTTGTTCTTTGACCTCACTTTTTTGTCTTTTTGTGAGACAGTGACTTCCAAAATTGTGGTCCTTCATTTTATGCATTAGCAACCCCTCTCTACTTTTTATAACAATATAAGTGCACTTTGCAAGAAATCCTTTAATCACGTCAATCATTCAAATAAAAAGATCAATTTAACCTAGATAGCCACACAAAGGCTTCTCATGGTTCACCTCAACATTTGAAGCTATATCCAATCCTAGGTATCATCACTTAGATTTTCTCCACTTTCACCAAATCACTTACTAGAGTATCCTTAAATCAGACCACGCATTATAACAAACATCTATTTTTATTATAACTCCACTTATTTTGGTCAATTTTTATTATAACAACAATTTCATTTTTATTATAACTCCCCATGAAATAAGAATAACATATATTTTTCCCACAATTTATCACATTTTTAACCAAACATCTAACTTTATTATTCTCTGTCTTTGTTTTTATTTCTCTCATTGTTCTTATTTAAGAACAAAATTCATAAAATAAAAATGCCATAGAAGAGAACAAAGTAAGCAGTTTTTTATTCTATTAAGAACAATTTTAAAAACAATTATGTGTTTGCTCTCAATTACTCATAAATTAACTAATTATTCTTTCTTTTAAAGCCAATATTTAATCTACACCTAATAATTCTTTCTCCCATTGTACAACTAAATATTCTTTCTTCGCAAGTCACTCATGGCTCGACACAAGTATTCTATCTTCGCAAGCCACTTCTGGCTCTAGAACTAAGTATTATTTCTTCCTAAACAATTCATGAATTTATACAAGTATTCTTTCGTCCCAAACCACTGCTGGCTCTATACAAGAGAAATGGATAGTTGTTGTAATTCTTTGTTTTTAGATAATAGAAGCTTAGTTAATTTATTCCCATGGTTGTAAACTCAGAGTGAATACACTCTTAAGTCCTATAGCTTGCTCAGTCTCGTTTTGTTCTTCTTTTCTTGACATAAAAGTGTTGGACTTGACTAGGAATAGTAGAATCTAGACTCGTTGGATGAAATACCTCAGTGAGTGTTCTCCAAGTCTTTTTTTATTTTAAGATGTGAGAATGGGTACTATTTGTTGCTTAATTTGCATGATGTATGGGACTTCCTTTCTAGGCTTAAATTCTAAATATGATACCAGCAAGGCATTGAGCTTGTGGTATATTCAAGTAGATCAAAAATGTTAAGAGTTTGATTTCTAGGAACAACATTTGTTAGGAGGACAATCAGATATCCAAAAAAAATTAATTCTTTATTCATAAAATGAAGAAATACCTTGGTTATACAAAAAGACTCCCAATATGATCAGTGCATTATAATATGTTAATTGATCTCATTTTCTTGTCTTTTTTGTGAAAGAACAACTTAACCACAACTATGGGCATTCTATGGGTTTCTGCCAATCCATGATTTTAGTAGGTAATTGGGATCAATGATTTTGAAAATTACTGTATAACAACTCTTGGTCTAGGTAATGAGGTATTTAGACCAGAGGGTACTTGGACCATAATTCTGAAATCTATATATGCACAATAACATAATTATAATATCATGTTAACCATAACTCTTATGTTATATTGTTAATATATATATCTGTAATATCATCTTAATTATAAATGTGATGTTATGTTATTAAGTATTGATGTTATGTAGTTAATCTATAATTGTAATGTTAATTGATTAAACAATTCTTGCTAAATAATTTTTCAGTGTGATATTATATTGTTAATTTATAAGTATAATGTAATGTTATGTTAATTAATAGTCTTAATAAAAACAATTCATCATAATGTTGAAGTAGTGACTTTGACTTTTTTTATTTGTTTGAGTAAAAGCAATTATGTTTAATCGATAATTTAAATTGTATATAATCGATAATTTAAATTATGTTTTGTAACATTTTATTATATTTTCTTCTTTTGATTGTCTAAAATATCATATAAGATTATAGGAAAGTGATGCACAATTGTATTAGTTGTTCACAATATTTTTTAATATTTCTGAATTTCTAGGTACCTAAGGACCCGTAAGTAGCAAACAGAGCGAATATCTACATGGGTTCAGGTCCAAAAATTAATGAACAAGGCAAGTCCAATAGTGCACTATCTGAAATCATCCAGACTCATTGTCATCCCTAGTTAGAGTTAGGGGCGAGCATGAACTGAGTTGTGTCAGCTAAGACTTGTCCCTTAATCGACCCTAAATATTAATTATATATTTTTTAACCTAAACAAGACGTTAGTCTCGAAGACTAACCCCTTCCTAAACATTGATCGGGTTAACTTTTGAATGCAAATTCGATCCCAGATCCGATTAAATATAATGTATTTCTCATTTGCATAAAATACTAGCAACATTACTTATTATTATGGAAATGTAATTTGACATATGAAATTATATATATAGACAAATCAAAGGAAGCTTCTACACCTATGACATCGTCTTGTTACCTTGACAATGATGAAAAGGGAAAAACTATTAAGGTAACTAAGTATGGTGGTATTATTGGTTCATTGTTATATCTTACTTCAAATCGACCCAATATTATCTTCAGTGTATGCATTTGTGCTAGATACCAATCCTCTCCTAAAGTGTCACATTTTTCAGCTGTAAAGTGCATCATGAAATATTTGAAAGGAACTATAAACATAGGACTATGGTATCCTAGAAATGTCTCACTCTCTTTGATAGGGTTCACAGATTCCGATTATGTCGGATGCAAGTTGGATCGAAAGAGTACAAGTGGAACTTGCCACCTTTTCGGTAATTCCCTAGTGTCTTGGTATAGCAAAAAGCAAGCTTGTGTTGCTTTATCTACCGCCAAAGTAGAATACATTGCTGCTGGTGTGTGTTGCGCTCAAATCTTATGGATGAAGCAGTAATTATTAGACTACAGTATAAAGCTTGATAAAATACCAATCAAGTGTAATAACACAAGTGTCATTAACCTATCTAAGATTCCCATATTGCCTTCAAGAACTAAGCATATATAAATTAGACATACTTCCTTAGGGATCATGTGCCAAAAGGTGATTGCATAATTGAGATTGTGGAAACCACAAAGCAACTAACCGATATATTCAATAAGTCTCTTCCAAGGGATACTTTCTTTGTTTTATGTAGAGAACTCTGAATTCTTGATGAATTGTATCTAAGTTAGTTTGCTTTAGGTTCTTGTATATGACTTTGACATAATTCTATTGTATGCTTGCATGCTATTCTATTTGAATGCACAATTCTTGTATTTAATCGAATTCGTGTTTATTTTGTTTGCTTGTTAGTGTGTCTTAGACCTTTAGGATAGGTTTATAGTAATAGTATCTTAGCATCCCATAAGAACCACACAAAGTGTACTCAAATCTATGATTTCACTACAATTAGTCGACTGTTATGTTTTATAATCGACTATTTGGGAGACAAAATGTAAAACTGAGCAAAATTCTCACATCGATAATCGATTAGAACTGCAGACAAATGATTATCGGAAGCAGTAAAACAGATTCAAGTACTCATTCTAGGGTTAATTTGTATAAATCCTAAATTCCTCTAAGCTTTGGCCCTTTCTATAAATTTCTTCTAATTGATCTTGCAAAACCTAAATTAGAGCAACCTAACTCTAATTTCTTCCACCTCTACACTTCAATCACTCCAATTGTTCCAAAAATCCAAAATCCCCAATTTTCCATTTCCGGAACCCTAAACCCCAAATTTGAAAAATTGATTGACAATCGATTAGACCATCTACTATCTGAAAATATTAGTGATGGAAGGCCAAAACGTGTTAAACATACATCCAAGCATACCCGAACTTCGGAAGTTGGTGGCTCATCCACTACTAGAAGCGGTAGAAACACTACACGGAGTGACCCCTACTACTCTCTCACTCTCCACTGAGAGATTGGCCCAACTTCATGGAAGAAAACAAACCTACATTAGGTATGTCGACTTATCTTGGATGGTGTAACAAGGATTTAGTATGTTAAATGTGTTTGTAATTCTTGAACTTCTCATTTTCTCGTGTTTATGGTGTATTTTCAATGAACTTCGATTTCCACCATTTTGTACTTTCATGAATGACTAATGTTTGTTATGTTTGGTTATACACTATCTACAGTGGTTATTTTTCTGTTATTTGTCATATATGCAAAATTGATAATGTCATTCTTAAATTTGTCATGTAAATTGTAAGTACTTTAGTCATTTTTTTATTACTTAGAATAATAATCGATTGTTAGTAGATGATAATCGATTATTAGCAACAGACTATGCATATGTTCAATTTTCTCTAAACTACTTAATCAACTATACAACTTCTAAATTGATTAAGACAATAAATATATTTTTGAATTTTTCCTTACTTTTGGCTATATTGTTCATATTAAATCATTTATTTTTTATCATGCCAAAAGTTGAAGAAAATGTTGTTTGAGTTTTGCAGGTTGTATGACTAACATTGGCAATTAGGATCGCCCTGCCCATGCATGCTCGTTTTTAAATAGGACATGAAATATCATGCTCTGCCCACCCTAACCTTGGGCAGGGTGGGCTTGCGGGTCGCCTTAAATTAAAAGAAACTAAAAATAATCTAGTACATGGAATATTGCAAGATATTATATATTGTCTATTATTTTTTATTTCACTACTGAAACATTGCAAAATTCATATTATCATACTTGAGATTACATGGATGCATTGTGTGATTCAAAACAAAACATAACACCTTGTTTTGCATAAACCAAACATACAGTTAATTCGTAAGATATTATATTTTAGAAAATTGTTACATTGTACTCGAGTGATGAGAACATGAATTACTTTTGTCATACTTGGTCTATCAAATTTCTTATTTTAGTATTCATTGATGCCCATGGGTCGCCCAGCCCGCCCATTTGAAATGTCC
Source organism: Lupinus angustifolius (assembly GCF_001865875.1). Classification (NCBI taxonomy): domain Eukaryota; kingdom Viridiplantae; phylum Streptophyta; class Magnoliopsida; order Fabales; family Fabaceae; genus Lupinus; species Lupinus angustifolius. Next base: position 3,674,362 of record NC_032024.1, read on the forward strand.
GTGGAAAAAGGGCATGTTGGGTGGGCATTTTAGGACGGATGGAAATATTTTTCATGTCCTGCCCGTCCAAAACATATGGGCGAGTCCCATGGGCATGGCCCAAATTGCCAATGTTATATATGACGGGGGAGAATTGAGCTACCCTAAACACTACCTCATGAATGAATTGAATTGAGGGGGAGAACAAAGTGAGGGGAGTAGCGAATACGATTTCACAACCATTACAAATATAAATTTGATCGTCATCAAACTTGTCAAATGATTGATATCATTCCAAGTTTTTCCTCATCATAAAAGGGGAGATTGACATTGCAATATGAGTCAGAGGTTGCAAGTATGATCAACTCATATAGTTTTGATGAAGACAACGACTTTAGGAAAGCTTAAAAATAAAGACAACTCTATAAATAACATGCCAAGACTCAAGACCATCATAGTCTTAGGAAAAGCTTTTATATTTTATAGAAGTCCTAAGATGCTTGCTTAGATTGAGTCTAGGTTAGGTGAACCTAGGATGGAAGTCTCACAAGGCTTAAAAATTTGATTTATCTAAAGTGAGACATATCATCTATCCATACATGATAAATAATGTTCATGCATTACATTTGTCATACATGATTTTGTTGCATCAAAATGGTACTTATTTTAAAATCATGCATTAGATACACATACATCATATAGGAGGTTCATCATGCATCAAAGAAACAAGTTTTCAACACTGCTAATCGATTACCATGGGTGCAATCAATTAGATAGACATGGGGAACCCAATAATCAATTATGTATGGGAATAATCGATTAGAAAAGTTCTAGTAGCTAAGACCTTGGATCTCTTTGTATCAATAATCGATTACTCAATAGATAATCGATTATTTCCAACAAATAACCTGATTTTAGTAGGTCGATAATCGACTACCGATTGAGATAATTGATTAGACCTAACAGAAAATAGTTGTGTATAAAAACCGTTTTTCAACCCATGTGCTTAGGATCTTATTTTTCAAAATTTCATATCATTCATAAATTCTTTGAGTGAAATCTTGTGTTGAAAAAATGTTAAAGTTTCTTGAGTTTCAAAAGTGAAAAGGAATAACTTTTACATTCTTTTCATAGAGTGAATTTTGTTTTCATACACACCAACCTTACATCAATCTTCACTTAGAATATAGGGTTCTTGTGAGATTTTTGTCTTTAGGTTTGTAGCTGAGTTCAATGTTCAATTAGCACTTATTAGGTGCATGCAACTCAAATTTTACTAGCCAATTGAAATTGAAATTCTCTAAGTGTAGATAATTAGAGTGAAAACCTAGTCGATGTTAGGTAGCGAGTCTTCACCTTTACAAAGGTGTTGGTTGAGAGGAAGAAGCGACTTAGGCCATAGCATGAGTAGGTATTGAGTATCCTAAGAGACGGGTAGGAGGTCAAACTGTGACTCTATGGCCAAAAAATGAGCATTTGTAAAGTTCATTGGAAGTAAGTTTGTAACATACGCTTAGTGAAGAAAATCTCCCGAGATCAGAAAGGGAGGCTTGGATGTAGTTTGCAAATGGACCCGCAAATGATTCATTGGTGCACTCTTCTATCCCTTTATCTCTTTTAATTTCTGTTTTTACATGTTTTTTTTGAGTTTCTTGAATTTGCTTATTGATTCTTTATATGCATATTACTTGTTCTGCACTTGGGATATTTTCATCAAGCAAATTGAACTAGTAAAGATTGTTTCTGAGATAACTTGTTTTATAAGAAACTGTTTTAGTCAAAATTTCAAAGATTCAGAATAATCGATTATTACTGATAGTAATTGATTATTTCTGCTAATAGTAATCAAATATTTGGTGTGGCAATCAATTATCCTGGACTATTTTTTAATACTTTCAAGCAACAGGAAAAGTGAAATTAGTGGTCCGGTACACCTATTCACTCCCCATTTAGATATATTTTACTCTACGTTTCCCAAAAAATGCAAGGTTTAATATTAGAGTAGGGAGAAAATACTAATATAGAATCCCAAGAATTAAATGATGGAATGTAATGCTACAAATCATGGTATTTGTGCAATAATAGTGAAAGATGGGAAAATATAAGGTAACTAAGGACGAGACCAACAAATTGGTGAGTGAGACTAAAGATAAAAGTGAATTTTTGGTTATACAAATATCTAGTTACCAATGGAAGAGAAAGAATTGTCTTCAAAAAAGGGTAAGGATAGAAAGCTAGGATATTTTGACCAAGTGAAATGCATGAAAGATGAATATAGAAAAGTCTTGGTGAATGACAAAGATATTAAGAAAAGATATAAGAACTATTTAATGAGCTTTTGAACGAGGGTCATGATTACTTGCTTTCTAATAGACTAAACATGAAAGTTGATGATCAAAATTATACATTTAGTTGTAGAATTTGGAAGTTTGAGGTGACAGAAGATTTGGATGGATGGAGAATAGCAAAGCGATTGGATTAGATAATATACTTATTGAGGTTTAGCAGGTTCTAGGATAGCATGGTATTAGTTGGCTCACAAAGTTCTTTAATGAGATCATGGGGTTGAAGAAGATGTCACACTAGTGGAGGAGAAGTATTGCATTCCCTATTTACAAGGGGAAAAAATACAATATTATGCAAACTAGAGGGAGATTAAGCTCACAAGTTATGCTATGAAGCTATAAAAGAGTATAATTGAGCGAAGGTTGATACAAGAGACATGTACCACTTAATATTATTTTGGTTTTATGTAATGGAGGTCAACCATGGAGGTTATATACTTCTATGGTGATTGACATGGAGATACCGAACAAACCAAAATTGATTTTCATAAAGTGTATGATAAGGTGTAGAGAAGTTTTGCGAAAAGCTCTAAAGAATGAAGATGTTTGAATTGCTTGCATTCGAGCAATCAAGGATATGTATGATTGAGTCAAGATCATCATGAGAAGACAAGATGGAGTTTCAGAAGATTTTTCTATTGCCATAGGACTACATCAAGGGTCAACATTGGGCCTTTACTTATTTATTTAGTCTTGTATATGCTTAATGAGCATATCTAAGAATTGGTGCCACATGCATGCTTTTTGCGGATGATATTGTCTTAGTGAAAAACTAGATAGAGGGATTAAATATGAAACAAGAAATATGGAGATATGCTTTTAGAAGCACAAGACTTTCATATAAGTCGAAGTAAGATGGATTATACGAAGTATAAATTTAGAAAGAGATAGACAAGCCCTTTTGTAAAGTAAAGATTTGGGATCATACTATACTACAAGTAACTAGATTTAGATATCATTGGTCAATCATACAAGATGATAGGAAAATTGATGGTCGTGTAAACCATAGGATTTAAGCAAGTTGAATGAAATGACAAGGTGTTTCAGGTGTCATATGTGATAAAAAAGATATCACTCAAGCTTAATGGGAAGTTGTACTACACGACTATAAGACTTACAATGTTATATAAAACTGTATATTACACGGTTAAATATCAACAAGAGAATAAACTTCATATAACAAAGATGAGAATGTTGAGTTGAATGAATAGACACACTATACAAGATAGGATTAGAAATGAATGCGTTAGGTAGAAGTTGGAGTAGCTTCGATTTTAGAAAATATGGTAGAGTCGTGTCTTAGGTGATTTAAAAATGTGTGAAGGAGACTCGCAAAAATCTCTATTCATAAGGGTATATCAAATGAATGTTAGTCTGAATCCTAGAGGGAGAGGGGACTAAGAAAGATCATAGGCAAAAAAGATTATGAAAGATTTACATGTTGATGTTTTGTCAATAAACATGATTTATAATAAAGGCTTATAACGTCGATTATTCATTTAATTATCATCACCTAGTGAGATTAAGATTTGATTGATATGTTTTATTTTAAAATTTAAGAAATGAGTTGAAAGTACTTTTTATTCTATTTTGAGTAGGCTATAATTTTTATGCTTACCAATTGATAAGTCTAGATAGTTACTATTAATAAAATAAGATAAACTATAAACATTGATATATGCGTGTACTTTTGACTTGTCTCCTTCTTTTTTCATACCTTTTCACCTATATTTCCACTGAATAATGAGTCTACTTGTCAAGTTGCTGTGACAAAGGTAGAGTGATAACCCAACGATTTGAACCTTAATTTCATAAATAAAATTATCTAGCTGCATCTATAATGTGGTAATCCAATCTTGTTGCTTAAATTTGTTCAACAACATATTTTACATTTTTTCACATTTTCTATCATTTAAATAAGTTAATTAACTTTTTCACAAATCTTACAATTTAAAAAAAAAAAAATAAAACCCACCACCTATTACATATTTGTATAAAGACCTAAATTGGTCGATGATTTTATTCCATGGTCAAATTTGGTTCATAAAAATCCTGAAAGTTTTGTTGAAACAATTTGATTCTAAAAAAATAAAATCAATCAAATAGTCTTGAAACTTCCTTCTACAGAAGAAATTGATCCCTTGAAATTTTGATTTATAAGAATTAAATTATGATACCAAAAAAATTTAGACATTAATTTATTGCATCGACAAAAACTTTTTATTGTAGATCGGAAAAGAGAAAAAAACAAGATTACACATAAAGATTCATGTCACTCATTATTTTATATGAGAAAAAAATGCATGTACTAATATTATATAAGCTTTATACAGTGTTAATATATTATCCATATATTTAATTATCATTATTTCTTAAAAAAATATAAATGAATATTAAATGATGTAGTAATTACTTTTAATATTTACACTGACAAAATATATATATATATATATATATATTATATTCATTTTATATTTGTTTACGTTTAATAACAAAATAGTGTATAGAAGTCTATAATTAGTAAAAGATTGGAGAAACTCAATTAATTAGTCTAAACAATTTATTATATAACTAAAAATTGTACAGATAATATAATGATAAATTCAAATAACAATTAATTAGATAAACATAAATTATAGATAAATTCAATTAAAATAAAACTAATTTAATTTAAATAAATTATTGTTTTATTAATTGAGAAATATCTAGTGAACCTCTATCATTTATCTTGAAATACCCATAAGAAGAAGTTACTAAATAGGAACAAGTTCTTAATAATACACATAACAATGTGTCCACAATGGTAAACAATATTAAGAGCATTCTTTAAAACATCAAAAACACCACCGTGGGTGCTCTTAGGAGCCCCATTAAGAATCACCTCAATTGTGATCAACACTTAAAGTTCATGTGGGTCTCATTTGCTCATTAAAGCTAGAAAAAAAGTATGTATTAATAATGTATAAGTTTTATACACTGTAATTACATTATTTAGCATTCATTTTTAATTATTATGACTCTTGAAAAAAATTAATGCAAATGAACAGTAATAATATATTAATTATGTATAAAGTTAGGAGCTTCATAATTGTATAAGCATATACACAAATATTATATACTAACCACCAATAATATCATCACATATGCAACATATCATAAACTTGTAATTTTATCAACTACATAACAATTCCTTCTTGTTTCACACAAACATATTAAATTTACTCTTTACTAAAAATAACAAAGCAGAGATATGTTTTTGTCAATTTTGTACTTCAAAATAAATTCATAATCTTCAAGATTATTTCAAACCAAGAATCTCTTATTGACAAAGAATAAACACAATCTGATTTCATCCCTATAATCACTCTTCCCTAGCCAAAAACACTTTTTTTTTAAGAAGAGTAAGAGATCTCTCAATTAAAAATAGTTATCTGCCTAGAACTCTGCTAAATTCCTGCAAGAGACACCAACAAACAACACCCTCTTTCACTTTCTCTCTCTTCCTCTGTTTTTCTCTCTCTTAATCTGTTTCTCTTTCTTCCTCTGTTTCTCTCTCTCTAAAACTTCAATGCCCCCTCTATTTTTCATTACCTCCTTCCCCATCCTCACTATCTGGTACTTTTTTTTCTTTTTTTCTCTCTCGAGTTTTTTGCTTCTTCTAATAATCCAACATGGTTTATGCAAAATTTAAGGAAAACCCAAATTTTTGCAGCATTAGTGAAGGATGAAATTTTAAATTTTGATCCTTTTTTGGGTGGGTCTTGAGGTTATGTCATGTGTAAAATTATTATCGTTGTTGTTAAGAGTAAGTCTAACAATGCCCACGCAACTTTTTGGTAAAAAACAGTCTTATACATGCCTTATTCTATCGACGCTATTTTTCCTTTATTTCTTATTGTAGATTGGTTTGGAGATTAAATCTTAATTTGACAGGTTATAGTCGGAAAGGGAAGGGTGGTTGTTGTGATAATGGAGGAGCCAAGCCAGTTTCGGAGGGCAATGATTGATGCCTCTGCTGGTGCTATTTCTGGTGGTATATCACGAACAATCACCTCACCCCTTGATGTTATCAAGATTAGATTTCAGGTTAGTTTTTGCTCATCTTTCATGATGATAATAACTACAAATTCATTAAGGGTATTATTATTCATTGCAGCATTTACAAGCATTTATTATTATTGTTGTTGTCATTATCATTATCATTATTATATTTTTGTTTTTGCTAAGTGGCTTTTGAAGACATGAACAAGTACTAATAAGGGTACTGAAATCAGAATGATAATATTAAAAAGTAAAGGTTTTTGAAGTTTTAATATTTATATACTTTAGCTTTTTATTTATTATTTTCTTGATTCATTGACAGGTCTTTTTAATTTTTATTTAAAAGAGATCATCTAAGTTTGACTTAATTAGACTTGGTACTCCTATTGTTATAGAAATCAGACCTACCTTACTTGAGGTTTATGTTATCATTATACTCACCCCTTAAGGGCTTGTTTGGGAGTTGGATTTTGGAGGGGAAGGAAGGGAAAGGGAAGGCTTGAGAGTCATCTCACAAGTGTATTTCATGGCTCCCAAGCCTTCCCTTTCCCTTCCTTCCCCTCCAAAATTCAACTCCCAAACAAACCCTAAGAGTCATGATTGCTCCAGTTTTTTTTATAACTAAGGGTATGCTCTCATCTTATGGATAAGGAATTAATCCATTCGGAATATGTGACTGCCCCTCAAATGAGTGTCCCTCTTAGGAATCGAACATTTAACCTATCTGGGACTACCTTACACCCAGTTTGGGCTTACTTAATGTTTTTTAAGTGTAATTAAGTCAAACCTGAATAGGGTAATGGTAATCTTTCTTGCTTTGTTGCTAGCATTTATAGTTTTCTACTACTCATTCCATTTTTTCCTTTTATTAATGGTCTATTTCCCCCTTTCCTTTTAGTGTTAGGGAAGAACATCTAGCTTTAGAAAATATAGAAGTAATTTAACTCTACAATTTTGCTTAAAAAGCAATATTCAGTTTTAACTAATCAATGAAATACACTTGAATTAGCTTCAAGGGTTTTGCAATGTATCTTTCTCTGTGAACAATGCACTTGGTTATGAATGTAGAATTAGTTTTATTTGACATGATGGGGCACTTACAAACTTAAGTACAACTTATTGGTAGTTTGAAGGAGTAGGACTATTTGTTACTTGCTTGAATGCAATCTTGCATCTCATTATTTAAACAATCTGGTGTTAAATTTATGGAGTATGATGTGATTGGTCTGCCAAAGGTGGGCAAATTCCGAATATAAAGATATTTTCAATTTTCATTTCCGGTTATACGACAAAGGGTCTTATGACTATCACAAAATTAACGTTCATCAGATAGATTTTAAATGTAACACCTTAATATACCAGGTACATTCATTGATTGGCGTCATTTATGTAAAAATACCATGCTACCTCAGGATGCTTGCATTGACATAGGTGCTGTATGATACTTGTGTGTATATGACCATGTTAATATGTTTGAGTTTTGCTTGAGATTTTGTGTTGTTCAGTCCATGACTTTTAATTGTTTCCTGCTCCATTATGGATATGAAAACTGTTATTTACATTCACTATCAGGTTCAACTCGAGCCCACATCTTCATGGACTTTACTACGCAAGGATTTGTCTTCACCATCAAAGTATACTGGCATGTTTCAAGCAACCAAAGATATTTTTCGAGAAGAAGGCATACGGGTAGAATAACTCAACTTCTATAATGGTTATTTAGTACCTTACTTTACTTCTCCCCATTAGTAATCTACCGATGCCTTCCTGTTCCTCTTGAAACGGTACCAGTTGGCCGATGGTGACATTAGTTTATCTGTAATGCTGGAGTTCTTTAAAATGCCTCAGAAGTTTCTTGTCAACTTTTTTTCTGGGGAAACATGCGTATATTACCATCTCTCTTTTTCTGACATATTACAGGGTTTTTGGCGGGGCAATGTGCCAGCTTTGCTCATGGTTATGCCTTATACAGCCATACAATTTACAGTTTTACACAAATTGAAGACTTTTGCCTCTGGTTCTTCCAAGACAGGTATCCTATTTTATATTTCGATTGTTATTTCATAGCCCAACATATTACCTTGATGAACAAAGTCGATTTATGTCCTTGGTGTCTTCTAGATGTTTTTATTGAGTTGGGGATTTGTTCACATCATTATCAGTTGTAACTTTAAAAATATAGATGCACAAGCTCTTATTGATTACATTATTTTGCTGAACATTTTGCTAATTGTGTCGGAAAGGTTTCTACGAATTGAGCTTGTTTCTAAAGTGTGTAAGGGTGTATCCACTGTAATGAAAAGTCTGTTGTTATCTTAACCCATTAAATAGTTTGGAGAAGCTTTAATTGCCCATTTTTCAAACAATATCACTTTAGAGAAGCCCTGTTTTCAAACAATACCATTAATGAATGTACACTGTATGTATACAGGTCAAACTGTGCACATGTTCGCTTTAAAGATTTTAATTAGTCGGAAATTTCCTGTTCTAGGCTAACATTGACCATTGCTTGCTTTCTGATGCTGCAGAGAATCACATTAATTTGAGCCCTTACCTATCCTATGTGAGTGGGGCATTAGCCGGGTGTGCAGCTACTGTAGGGTCATATCCCTTTGATCTTCTCCGAACCATATTAGCTTCTCAGGGTGAACCAAAGGTATAAGCATTATTAAATGGTTAAGGCGGCAAGACAGTTCGGAAGTAAATTAGTGTAATGTGTGTATCCAATTTATTTTTTGTATTGTACCAATGGAGGAAATTGCTGGTGCATCCTCCTCCATTCTTTTGGCATTAAAGTTCTATGTTGTCATTAAGCATTTTATTCACTATTTTAGCCAATTTTAGGCTCGGGAGTGTTCACCTTTGCTCCCTTGTCTAATTAGAGTGGTATTTCACTACATGTACGTTATGAGTGCATGAGATTATGACTTATGAGTGTATGCTCTTGAATCCTGACCCTGGACAATAGAACATGTACATTATGAGTGCATGATCTGAGTTTGATGTGAACCTTGTGGGGTTAATTTTTGTATCTATGATATGTTAATATCTTTCTATAATTTTAGGTGTATCCAAACATGAGGTCGGCATTGATTGATATCTTCAGGACTCGTGGCTTCCCGGGCTTGTATGCTGGACTGTCACCGACGCTAGTTGAGATTATACCTTATGCAGGCCTACAATTTGGAACCTATGATACATTTAAACGTTGGGCCATGGTAAAATTTCAGTCGTACTCTAGCATGACATATTTTTAGTTTATGTAATTATGCCCTGCATACATTGGATGTCATTTAGTTGTTATGAAATTATATAGTAAGGTGAGCTTGCTGGTTATTTGATGTTCTGCATTACTGGTTATTCTATCATGTTTTGCCTTGTCTTGTTCCATCATTTTACAATCTTGGTTAAGTGAATGATTCTAGATGCATTAGAATGACATGATATGCATCGATAAGTTTATTCTGAATCCCGTTGAGTATGATTAATTCTCGTTTCATTATGAGGGTTGTTGTGTGTGTATCTCCCTTTTGGGCGCATATTTAAATTTCCATTTCATTTTTATACTCTTGTCTTACCTGTTGCATATGTTACATTCTAGATTTCTGGACACGGCTTCTATTGGCATTATATACGCCACTCGTTATTCTTGCACTAGCTTTTTTCACTAAAAGAAAAAGCTATACAGCAGTTGTGTGATTAATTTTAAACTCGAGTCTTAATAATTAAACATGCCCACGCCTTGTCTTAGTGTCAGGTTTGCATTTCACATAACGTTGAAGCCAAGCAATTTTCTTATACCTGTTCTATTATCATGCATGAATGTGAAAAAAATCGCAGGCGTGGAACCATCTTCACTATTCCACCACCACGACAGAAGATAGCCTCTCTAGCTTTCAGCTTTTCCTGTGTGGGTTGGCTGCTGGAACATGTGCTAAGCTTGTCTGTCATCCACTTGACGTCGTGAAGAAAAGATTTCAGGTAGTTTTCGATTCTCGAACATCCCCCAATCGAAGCAAAAACTAGTAAAAGTTATGTCGGCCTCATATCCTCATTCTTTGTGTGCTGCAGATTGAAGGTCTACAACGGCATCCGAGATATGGAGCTCGAGTAGAACACCATGCATACAGAAATATGCATGATGCATTGAGGCGGATATTACAGGCGGAGGGTTGGACCGGTCTATATAAAGGGATAGTTCCATCGACTGTTAAAGCTGCACCAGCTGGTGCTGTAACATTTGTTGCATATGAATTTGCATCAGATTGGATGGAATCTATTTTAACTTGATCTTTTACAATTTAGAAAATGGGAAGAGGAAGATTTTTATGATTTTTTTTATCTCATTGAATTAGCTCCCCATAATAGAAAGGAAAGATTGAAGTACATGATGATTTATTTTTAATTACAATGATATGTTTTGATTAGATTCTATTTGTGTAAGATGGAATAAAGGTGAAGATAAAAGCTATGATCTAGCATGGAGCAACATCTTTTTTTCCTTATTCTTGTTCGGTTGATTTTGAATTCCAAAGTTATCTTCAATGGTTCAAAGCCTGTACTTTCTATAAACTTTAGCCGAATAATCCATTTTCCTATCTTATAAAATTCTTTTTATCTTGTAGAAGTTATATTTTGTTCTTTATTCTTTATAATTGTTTCCCTATGTGGAGAAATTTAGGATATGGTGATATGGTGAATGCCATAAACAAGATGGAAGGCTTGTTGTGGGCTTTTATTGAAGCTTGAAACACATTCTATGGCCCTCTATATCTTTCCTATTGTTCTTTGTTGTTAAGAGTGGATGGTCGGGAGTTGAGAACGAATAGTCGAAAGCTGAGGATGGATGGTTGGTAAAGTGTAGGAGAGCAGGAGACTTGGTCAGATGATCGTCTAGACCCTCCAGGGGAGGTACCTGAAAAGATTATTCGACGATCAAGTCAATAGAATATTATAGAGAGAAGGGGAGTAAATAAAAGAGAAGTGAGAGCAATAAGTATAGTAATAAATGAGAGGAATGAGAATTAATTATACTCTCTGTGTGGTCTCTTCTATTTATAGAGCTTAGGAAGTGCTGAGATGACATAAGGTCATTGGCCAACATCTAACGGATACAAGGGACGTACTCTGGTCGTCCTTAGTTGGCCTGCGGATCTGTCATTGTCGATTTTTCGAGGGCATGTAGAATGTTCATGTGGCGTGACAAGTGGTATGCGGTCTGACATTGATGGCGAGTCAGCAACGCGTTAAATGGTATGTCAAAGGTGCATTATATAGCATGTCTCAAGTGCATTAAATAATGTGCCGGAGACCTTAATGTCGCTTCAGGAGCATTTAATGCCTCTGCCATGGGGGAACCCATCTAAGGCGAATGATAAGGACATGCGAAGTACTACGCGGGCTAGTGAATATTCTTTCAAGGTTGACAACCCAGATATTTCAAGGTTGACAGCCCGGGTATGGCCGGGCTGGAACAACTGCTCCTAGTCTATTAAGTCGGTCAGAGGTGACCGGGTTAGCTGACTCTTTGGGGTTGATAGCCTGGTTATGACTGGGCTGGAACAATTGTCCCCAGTCTATTAAGCCGGTCAGAGGTGACCGGGTTAGCAAACTCTTTGGGGTTAGAGGTGACCACGCTAGTAGACTTGGATAATTTCAATTTGGCGTAACGGAATAGGGGTAGGGTTTGAAGGTAGGTATAGGGGTAGGTCATGATGGATAAGGGTTTTTATCGGAAACGTGGGGGAATGCTTGGTGTCTCGTTCTGAGACTGTAACGATGGAGCGACGCGTCGGCTCATTTCAGTTCTGTTGCCTGGGTTTTCGTGTCACCATTGGATTGTCCTCGAGTGATTTTGAACGGGTGGATGCATATTTTGGGTTGGGCCTCTCGGGAGGCCTAGGCTTGGGTCTCTTCCTATAAATAGGGGTTCCTTCCTTCATTCTTCTTCACTTTGCTTTCTAAAAAATTGTTTCCTGCCGAGCATACGCCCTGTTTGAATCTGATCTTCAATTTTCTTCCAGAATCTCCTACTTCCATTAACTCGGTAACTCCTCTTTCTCTTTTTCCTTTTTAATAACATTCTAGGCAATTATGGTGTCGTTAGGCGGGGATCCAAGCCCTAATGAGGTGGAGATCTTATCCGGACCTCCACCCGTTTTTACTAACACAACTCGCTGTCGCCGCCAACGAGCCCACTGCGTTGTTGCCCCGAGTGGTAGTCGCCCCTCTTGGAGGCGATCTATCCAGCTGTCCTTGCCGACCTTGCTGCATTATTCGAGGGAGAAAAAGGTCGGACAGGGGCCGCCTTGATTGACAGGGGCAGCTTTCTCAGAGAAGTGGTGTTCGATCTTGGATAATATGTCAAGTTCAGATTCTAACACTTCTTCTGATGACAGGTCTACTATGGGGCAGAATTTTTCTGATCGTGCTGATCAGTTCACTATCCCGGAGGACATGGCGGGTAGCGAATGCCGCTATTGGTGGGTAAACCAAAAGGTTAGGGTAACTCAATCTTATTTCCCACCAGATGTTCGCTCGGCTGTAGATGTGTTGACACAGTCGGCTAATGATATTCAGTGGTACGCCCCTACTGCTCAGAAGTGAGTATGTCGAGACATTTTGTTTGAGACCAAGAATAGGTGGAGCTTTTACATGTACAAGCAGGTCTGCCGATAGATAAGGGTGAAAATCCCCTTTGAGGGGTGGTATACTGAAGTGTTGCAACACCTTCAGGTGGCCCCTTCTCAATTTCACCCCAACTCTTGGGGCTTTATTCGGGCTTTTAAGCTCTTTTATGAGGTCATGGAAAGACCTTGCACGCTCTGGTTATTCTTTTGGATGTTCCGGGTGACGCATAGTTCAAACAAGGATGAGGCTCGGGTCGGACGTCACGGGTGGACGTCCCTTCAATCCCAGAACGGACGGGCTTTATTTCTTCCCTTTGAAGGTTCTATGAAAAACTGGAAGAGCGGTTTTTTTCGTGTCTAGGCTCGGGGGACCTGCCATACCTAGGCATATGGTCCTGGCAACGTTCCTCTTTTTCCTTTCTCTTGGAATGGGGGGATCCATCAAAAGCTGGCCAAGTCCTTTGGTTTCTCCTACGATCAGTTGGATGATCATGAGAGGAGGATAGTGGATGAGATGTTGGCTTGGGTTGAGGAGGGTCGTGTAATCCTCTGCTACAAACTGGTCCATGGTGACCAAGTCTTCGAGGAGGTAGTCGGTATCTGTCCAATCATCTATCTCTTGTTTTTGTTTGTTGACATTTATTTGACCTTTTTCGTTTGTTTCTTTCAGCAGCGGCCATGGGGGACCAAGCAGACCGGGGTAGGCTTCTCAAACGGCCGGCTACCAAGAGGAAGGATGTGGAAAGCAGCAAGCGTCCCAGGTCAAGTATTCCTGCCCGAATTGAGGGTCCTCCTTATACACCTTGGAGGGTAGCTGCCCAGGCAAGTGGTTCGGAGGGGACCACTATAGACTGGGCAAATCCTATTGCGATGGTGCCTCCCGAATCTGCCTTTGGTCAATCGGTTGACCTAACCGAGGAGCCTGTCTGCCCTCCTGAAGCGGCCTCAGAGGAGGGTACACAAACGGGGAAGCAGAAATTGGGCAAGTCTGGCCCCCTTTGCCTTAAGACGACCTACAACATTCCCAAGGTCGTTGAAGAAGGTTTAGTCAACTAGGGTGAAGGATGTTATGGATGGGGTACCTCTGGTGGACCTGCTGAGGAGGACCTGGGAGGCGGGGGTTATGGTGGCTTTAGTCGCCAAATACCTTGAGGGTGAGGGGGTGCTTGCCACCCGGGTCGAGGGAAATGCTCTGGCCATCCTCCAAAAGCTGCATTCGGGTGAGCATCACGAGTTGAAGGAGAAGCATGCCGAAGTGGTGAAGAACTTGGAGGCTCAGAACCTCTCAGCTGTCGGGCAACTCTCGACGGTGTCTTTCCAGCTAAAGGATGCCCAGGAGGCGAAGATGCTGGCCAAGATAAACATGGGGGCTTCTAAACGGGAGGTGTAGTCTCTGGCTGATCGGCTTCAGAGGACTGAAGACGAGAGGCTTCAACTTTGGGATAAGTTGAAGGCATCGGAGGCTGAGAATGCTCAGGTGTGTAAGGAGCTGGATGACCTTCAGGCAGCCTACTTGAAGTTGGAGGATGATGTTGATGGGGGGCTAATGTTGGCTGGGATAATGCCTTCGCCCAGGTCAGCTTGGTTTATCCTGATGTTGACTAGTCTTGGACCAGGATAGATGCTCGGGTTACCCCCAAGGGTGGGCTCGTCATGGACGAAGATGAAGGCCATGTTGCCGTCCTAGTTCCAACCAAAGGTGGCAGGAGGGATCAAGTTTAGTTGTCTTTTGTTCTTTGTTTCTGTATTTTGTAATTCTCTACTATCAATGAAGATCGATCTTTGATCATTTTATCTTATTGTGTTTATTATGTCTAGTTGGCCCGAATAAGTGAACCAACTAATCAACCAATTGGATAACTAATCGTCTGGATAATCAATAACATCTAGCCTACAACTTAACTAATGTTGGAGTGAGGGTTGATCGGATCCCATTTACATGCTCGGTTAACCGTTTAACTCGAGTGAGAATGTTAGGATAATCATAAGTATCAGTTACTCAGTGAAGTTGCGCGGTTAACCCGTGAACTGATATTAGACTTGAATGTTAACATGGAATATTCATTAAATAACAATTGTTCGGTAAAATGTTGTTGAATCTGAATGAGAATGTTGAATATTCATTAAGTAACAGTTGTCTGGGTATTACCGATTTTGACCTTGAATGATAATATTGAATACTCATCAAGTAAGAGTTGTCTAGATATTACCGCTTTTGAACTTGAATGAGTGTTGAATATTCATTAAGTAAGAGTTGTTCGGGTGCAACCGTTTTTACTTGAATAAGAATGTTGAATACTCATTAAGTCTTAGAATACCCATGCCTTGTAAGGTTATATCGTTGGTGACCAAGAGGACTTGGTCCTGGCTTGGGTTTATCCGATGAACCGCCGTTAGGGGGACTGGCCCACGCCTCTGCGGGGTGATTTTTTGGCGACCCAAAGGACTCGGTCGTGGCTTGGGTTTATCGAGTGAATCGCCGTCAGAGGGGGACTGGCCCATGCTTCTGAGGTGTGATTTGTTGGCGACCAAGAGGACTTGGTCCTGACTTGGGTTTATTGAGTGAATCGCCGTCAGAGGGGGACTGGCCCACGCCTCTGAGGGGTAATTTGTTGGCGACCAAGAAGACTTGGTCCTGGCTTGGGTTTATCGAGTGAACCGCCGTCAAAGGGGGACTAGCCCACGCCTCTGAGGGGTGATTTGTTGGCGACCAAGAGGACCTGAAAAAGACGTCTGAATAATACGTCGTTGACATATAAGTTGGATTTGGTTACATCATTTTGCTCAGCCGTATAAAGGTCTGGCACACGATTTACATTGTTAAGCAAAAAATTGTCGTAGATTTGACGCATTCCAAGTACATGGGATTTCTTTCCCCGCCAGGTCTTCGAGCTTGTAGGGCCCTTTATCGGTCTTGCTAGTTACTCGGTATAGTCCTTCTTAATTGGGTGCTAGTTTTCCCTTTGTTTTTCCGACGTCAGCTCTCCTGGGTACTAAACTACTTGTTTCAAAGCCTCGTGGTACTACCGTTCTGTTATATTTCTCGATGGTTCTTCTTTTGATGGTGGTTTCTCTTATTCTAGCTCGGTCTCTATTCTCTTCGATCTAGTTCAAGTTGTGCCTTAAGATGGTCACATTGGCGGCCTCATCAAAGTGTATTGTCCGCCAGGTGGGTTCGCTGATTTCCACTATGATCATAGCCTCGGACCTGTATGTAACCGGTGGTGGAGTGAGGAATTGTACGGTAAGCCCATAGGACATGATGTAGTTGTTCCGGCCAGGTGCCTTTGGCTTCTTGCAATCTTCTTTTTATCCCACGAAGGAGGACTTTGTTAGACACTTCTGCCTGACCATTTGTCTAAGGATGCTCAACTGAAGTGAAGTGTTGTTTGATGTGAAGGCCTGATAGCAGTTTTCTGAACTTCCGGTCAGAAAATTGAGTTCTGTTGTCAGTGACTATTGCAGCAGGTATCCCAAACCTTGTTATGATATTCCTCCAAGTAAATTTCCGGATTTTGGCCGTCGTGATGTTGGACAGGGGTTTCACTTCAATCCACTTAGTGAAGTAGTCGACCGCCACTATTAGAAATTTGAGTTGCCCGGTTGCTGGCGGAAATGGCCCCAAAATGTCCATACCTCATCTGCAAAATGGCCATGGGGTCATTGTCGTTGTTAGTTCTTCAGGGGGCTTGTGGAGGTCAGCAAACAATTGACATGGTGCACACTTCTTAGTGAATTCGGAGGCGTCTTTGTCCATGGCCGGCCAACAATATCCAGCACGAAGTATCTTCTTGGTGAGTGATGCAGCGCCGAGGTGATGACCACAACTCCCTTGGTGGATTTCTTGGAGGACGTACCGGGCCCTACCGAGGCCGGGGCATTTGAGCATGGGAGTAGAAAAGCCTCGGCGATACAAACAACCTTGTACTATGGTGAACCATGAACTATACCTGAGGAATCTTTGTTTGTCCTTCTAATCCGCTGGCAAGTCGCCATTGGATAAGTACCTGATGATTGGGTCGGTCCAATCGTCTGGGATCTGTGTTTGCTCGATGGCTATGATACTGGGCTGTAGGATTGTCCCTTGAACCATTGATCTATTATTACCTAGGCTTTTCGTGCTTGCTAGTTTGGTCAAAATGTCAGCCCGAATATTCTGCTCCCTTGGGACATGTTGGATGGAGGCCATTTCGAACTTGCCCATCAACTCCTTAACCTTGACCAGGTATTTTCCAAGTAACACGTCTTTTTTCTGATAGGCCTCCATAATCTGAGAGACTGCAAGTTGAAAATCACTAAAATGGAGACTTTCTCCTCCCCGATTTCTCTGGCCAACTACAAACCGACAATGCATGCTTCATACTCTGCTTGATTATTTGATGTGGGAAAGGTGAATGTTAGTGAGTGCTCGCTGGTCATTCCCTTGCCGTTATCTAACAAAACCCATGCTCCGTTGCCCCGAGGGTTAGATGATCCGTCAACATATATGGTCCATATTTGCTCGGAACCACCTGGTTGTGTGGTCAATTCGACAACGAAGTCGGAAAGGACTTGACTTTTGATAGCCATTCTGGGTTCGTACTGTATATCAAATTGGGATAGTTCAATAGACCAGGAGATCATCCGCCTGACTAGCTTAGGCTTGTGTCAAATCTGGCGGATAGGCTGATTGGTTTTGACTACCAGTTGATGGGATTGAAAATATTGCCGCAGCCATCTTGTTGCCACCAAGAGGGCGTATGCGACCTTTTCTAACTTCTGATACCTGAGCTTTGGGCCTTGTAATGCCTTTCTAGTGAAGTATACTGGGTGCTAGCCATCTTCACTCTCCTTGATTAGAGCGGTGGCTACGGCCTCATCTATTACTGCGAAGTAGACATATAGTGTTTCAGCTGGTGTAGGCTTTGAAAGCACGGGGGGAGTAGCTAGATATTGTTTGAAAATTTGGAAAGCTAATTCGTAATCCTCCGACCAAGTAAAAGTATTGCTCTGACCAAGGCTGCCATCCGCCCATTAAGTTGTTGAACTTCCTTAACTGATCTTGGGCTGCGCATGTTTATGACTGCTTGGCATCTTTCTGGGTTGACTTCAATACCCCGGCTTGTTAACAGAAATCCTAAAAACTTGTCGGCTTCGACTCCAAATGTACACTTTTCCGGGTTGAGGTGCATATTAAACTTGCCCAATCAGCTGAAGATGACATTTAGGATACTCACATGATCTTCCGTTGGTAGATTCTTGGCGATCATATCGTCCATGTAGACTTCCATGTTCTTTCCAATCTAGTCTCCGAAAACGGTGTTCATCATTCTATGGTATGTGGCCCCTGCATTTTTCAAACCGAATGGCATGACCATATAACAGTAAGCCGCCTTGGGTGTAATGAAGGCGGTCTTGTCTTGATTTGGGAGGTACATGGGAATCTGGTTATACCCTAAATAAGCATCCATAAATGACAGAAACTGATATCTAGAAGAATTGTCAATGAAATTATCGATGTTCGGGAGGGGGTATGGATCTTCGGGGCATACTTTGTTCAAGTCTGTATAATCCACACACATCTGCCACTTCCTAATTCATTTTTTGACCAGCATGACGTTTGACAACTAGGTGGCATATGTTATTTCTTGGATGAAGTCGACCTCTAGTATTTCTGAGATATTTTGAGTAACCTCATTTATTCTTTCGGCGCCCATCTTTCTTTTCTTTTGGGCCACCGGCCTTGCTCCTGGATTTGTCGTGAGGGGGTAGCAGGCAACTGAGGGGTCTATTCCTAGCATATCTGCAGCGAACCAGGCAAAAAGATATTTGTTGGTCTTCTAGCATTTGATCAGTTTTGACCTTTGAGCTTCGTCGAGAGTACAACCGATATACACCAGATTTTCTTTCCAAGGGACCGAGTTGAATGGAGTTTTTTTATCCTTCTGGCTGAGGTCGTAGGTCTTCTGTATTTGTCCTGACATCTAACTCCACCAAGTGCACGCCCCGTAGTTTTTTCGTGAGGGGTGGTGCCCATGTTGAAGTTTCATTTGGCCGAAGACTCATCTGATAGCAACTTCTTGAACTATGCTGATCTCCCCTAACCGTGCATACTCGGAGGTCGGATGAGAGAAACTTCATGCAGAGTTGTGGGGTGGAACTATTGCTTCGATATGTTTGAGCGTTGGTCGGCCAAGTATGGCGTTGTAGGCCGAGACACAATTGATGACCAGGAACTTTGCTCGAATTGTCTGGGTCAGAGGTTGTTCTCCTACAGTCAGCCATATATCAACATAGCTCTGGGGGTGATTCTTTATCTAGTGAAACCGACAAGCTGTCCATCATATGACAACAAGTCTCTATCTTTGAGTTCTATTTTTGTGAACCGATCGTGAAACATGATGTTCGTTGAACTGCCTTAGTCAACAAATAAACGTCCCACCTTTTTATTATTCATTTTGGTGATGATGATGAGGGGATCGTCATGATCGCGAACGACGCCTTCATAGTCATGATCATCGAAGGAGATAGGGGGTGCTGCCTGGTGGCCTTGAGACTGGCGGGGTTTTCGGACAGTTGATTGCTTGACCTCCTGAACATACCTTTTATGGGCTGCCCTGGATGTACCACCAGCAGCGAATCCGCCAGATATGGTGTTGATGTCCACCGGGCTTCGTTGTCGCCTATTGTTAGAGCGATATACGTTTCTTCGGTCTCTGTTTGGAGGATGTTCCTATTGATTTTGGGGGGGGGGACGTCTCCGAGAAGGACTGGATTGACGCAGAGGCGGCGATCGCTCTTGGCGGGCCCGAGCTATAAATTTCTGGAGGTGCCTGACTTGGATCAGGTCTTCTATAGTGTCCCTCAGCTGGGTACATTCTTCTGTTACATAGTCGAAGAAGGTGTGGAAGTCACAATATTTGGAGCGGTCTTAGGTCCATAATCTCCTGCTTGGATTGGGTTTGGGTTGCTAGACTAAGTGAGCGCCCATAACTTCTTGCAAAATTCTAGTTCGGCTAGCATTGAGGGGGTGTAAGAGGAGTATTCGGGTTGTCAGGATGGATCATCTCGAAGGTGTTCGTGTGTTTTTGGGCGTTTGGCTTCCCGTGACGGGAGTTGGTATTCTCTATGCTCGATGGGTGGGCATTTAGGATGGGTTTCTTCTAGATTGATGAATTGTTGAGCCTTAGATCGGAGTTCTTCCATTGTGAGGTCTGAATATTTAGCCAATTCTTGCCTGAAGAGGCCATCCTGCAAGCCTGTCACCAAAGTATGCACCACCACCTCCGGGCTCAGGGTGCGAACCTTCATGGCTTCCGAGTTGAATCTGTCTAGGTATGCTCGGAGAGGCTCATGGGACTCCTGTCGTATACCGGACAGGGTGTAGGATGAGCGAGGATGCTCTTTGCTAGTTGTGAAGTGGATGTTGAATCCATTGGCGAGAGTGGCCCATTGGTCGATGCTATTTGGTGTGAGCCGAGTAAACCACTGTAGGGCAGCGCGTTTCAGAGTAAGAGGAAATGCTCGGTACATGATGGGGTCGGTGGTCCCATGGTAAAGCATTGAGGCCTCAAAGGCATCCAAATGATCCTGTGGGTCACTTGTTCCATCGTACTATTCGATGTTGCTTGGTCGGGTGAGATGTTTTGGGAGTGGTGATGACATAATGGTTTCGGTGAAAGGATGTCTTGCTTGTGAGGAGCTGTGTTCGGGGGGTGAGTTATCTGAGTGGTTTCCGTGTTTGGGGGGCTACTAGCCTAGAAGCTTCGGCGGATTCAGCGGAGTGCTCATCGGCAACTGGTCGCGAAGGTCCATTACTGGTTTCTGATCTGAGTTAGCGCAGCTCCGCTAGTAGTTGGGCCTGTTATTGGATAATTTGGCCTTAGGTTTGGATCTTGTGGAGGAGTTGTTGGGTAGTGGGTGCTTTTGGGATGGTGTTTGGGGTATGACTTTGGCTTGCATGGTGAGATGGTTGTACTAGTGTTGGGGGTTCAATGGAAGGGGTGTCATGATTCGGGTTGAGTGGTTCTGCATGGCTAGGTGGTTGAGCTTGGTTACGGGTGGTCACCCTGTTGTAGGTAAGCCATAGATGGTGCCAATGTTCTTTGCTATTGAGAGTGAATTGTCGAGAGTTGAGGACGAATGGTCGGAAGCTGAGGATGGATGGTCGGGAAAGTGTAAGAGAGTAGGAGACTTGGTCGGATGATCGTCTAGACCCATCGGGGGAGATATCTGAAAAGATTCTCCGACGATCAAGTTAGTAGAATATTATAGAGAGAGAATGGGAGTGAATAAGAGAGAAGTTAGAGCCATAAGTGTAGTAGTAAATGAGAGGAATGACAATTAATTATACTCCATGTGTGGTCTCTTCTATTTATAGAACTTAGAAAGTGTTGAGGTGGCATCTGGTCATTGGCCAGCATCTAACGGGTACAAGGGACATACTCTAGTCGTCCTTAGTTGGCATGCGGATCTGTCCTTGTCGATTTTTCGGGGGCAGGTAGAATATTTTGGCGGCGTGACAGATTGTCTGTGGTCTGACATTGATGGTGAGTCTGTGGCGCATTAAATGGTATGTCAAAGGTACATTAAATAGCATACGTGAAGTGCATTAAACAATGTGTCAGAGGCCTTAATGTCGCCTCAGGAGCATTTAATGCCTCTGCCATGGGGGGACCCATCTAAGGCGAACGATATGGACAAGCAGAGTACTACACGTGATACTCGGGTGGAAGGGGATAGCCCGAGGATGTCGGGCCAGTGAATATTCTTTCAAGGATGATATCCCGGGTATTTTAAGGTTGTCAGCCCATGTATGACCGGGTTGGAACACCTATGATATTGTGATTGTTTTCTTTTGTGATGTTGTTTTCCATCCATGTAATTGACCTTAGTAATAAAGGTTTGATTGATGCTATTAGTCTCACTTTATTTGAGTTTATATATAGTTATCTTTATTTGTTTGTTATTATTTGAGTTTATCATCTTATCATTTGTAATAACTTCTACTTATATAATAAATTGTTTGGGACTAACTCAAATTAAGTTTGACCATGTCTCTATCATTATAAACTTCTACATGGTATTAGTGTGGTTTCATCCTCCATGACCTCATCAGTTACCTTCTGCTGCTGAGATGCCGAAAATTCGGAACTCCAATTAGTAATCTCCATTTGTTGTGTCACCTTGTGTCAATTTTCATTTTTTTCCCTTCAACCTAATAATTCGAAATGCTTACAAAAGTCATCAAAATAAACAACTACCAACATGCTACAATACAAAAAAAAATATTTTCTTCGTTTTATATATATTGAGTTCTCCTTCCATCGATGATCACTACGATGATATTTTATCTTATGAGCACTAACTTCTTTTCCTATTGATGGTCAATCAGATGGTTATTATATTAGTGAGTTCTCTTCTCACTGACGATCATTTGGGTGATGCATTTTCTCTCATTTACAAATTATGTTAGTGGTGATTTTTTCTCATCGATGGTCATTCTAATGGTGATTATACCACTGAGTTCTTTTCTCACCAACGATCATTCTGGTGGTGCTTTTTTCTTCCTATTGACGAATTATGCTAGTGGTAATTTCTTTACCCATCGACAGTCATTCTGATGGTGATTATACACTGAGTTTTCTCTTCCCACTGATGATCATTTTGGTAATGTCTTTTTTTCTTTCACCCATTGATGAATTATGTTCGTACTAATTTCTTTTCCCATCGACGATTATTCTGATGGTGATTATACCAGTGGCTTCTTTTCCTACCAATGATCATTCTGGTAGTGCCTCTTTTGTTTCAGTGATGAATTATATTAACAATAATTTCTTTCCACATCGATGGTCATTCTTATGTTAATTATATCTGAAGATTTTTCCGTGCACAACATCGTTCAACAATTTTTGTGCGGAGTCCATATATTTATTTGATTATTTTCCTTTTTAAGAAATTATTTTGTAACAAGTTTAAAGCTTAGTAAAATTTAGCTTGAGGGGCGTGTTAGAGGATATTTAAATCGATAAATAATTATCTTATTTATGATTTATTTACTCTCACTTTATTTGAGTTTATCTTTATGTGTTAGTTATAATTTGAATTTATAATTTTATTATTTGTAACAACTTCTACTTATATAATAAATTGTTTGGACTAACTCAAATTGAATTTGACCATATCATTATTATCATAAACTTCTATAATTATTAGAAAGTCCTTTACTTTTCTTCATTATTTTTTAACACTACTTACATGCCTTTTAGTTTTTAACTGTTTTTATGTTTTCCCTTTGGCCACCCTATGTTAGATAGAATACCTTTGAAGTACTTGAATTAGTTTATCCTTCTTCTTTTTTTTTTTGCAAAAATGAAGAATCTTCCTATAAATCTTAGGGCATCAAACTAAATATGATCAACTGTTATATATTATTTAGTCTGTCATAAATAAAAAAACTATACAATAAAAGATTCTTCTACTTTTTCTATACGCAAAAGTTCTAAGAAATATGGGCACCACAAATTAAAATTAATTAGGTCATGCATGCATATTGTCTTACGAGAAGAGAATTGGTGCTGACCATGAAATAAACCAAATTTGTATATTTCTTATTGATTAAACTAATTCCTCGCTAACGAAAATATTTTAATTCCCCTTACCGCAAGAGTTGTGATAAACACTTTGAGCCCAATAATATCACAGCAGCCCAACATGACAGACTCAAGAGAAACACCCACCTCCCAATTAAATTTCAAGATTATATTATGTTATTAGAAAAGATTACATGTTAATATTTTTATGTTTTAATAAATTAGACCATTAGTAGCATACCCATAGTCTAGTATTTCAGATACAATTTAATCAGTTCGCATGTTTCTAGGGAGAATAATGAAAATTACCAAATTATTGCTTATTTAGTAATCCTTATTTAATTTTTACAATTTTCTTCTAATTTCCTCTATTAAAGTTTCAACCCTAACATTGATGTTTTCATTGTTTTTCTCACGCCTCCTAAAATCATCGTCGACTTCTTCTTCAACTCAATCATCAATGGAGGATGCTTCTAACCAAATGGTCTAGGACAAATTATCCTTTATTCAACAACACATAGCTGAGCGACAAGACTTTATGCACATTTCCATTGAAGATAGCTAGGAGAATGTTTTAAATGAATTAGTTGATAAATTTGCTCGTTTGACCACCAACAACACACAACTACCACCACAACCTCCTCTCGAGTCTCAACCATGACCACCCCCTTCACCACTGTATGGATCCATTATTTTTTTCTACCTCCAGGTACGATCAAACCCCTCAAATTGCAGTTACAACCCTTTGATGGGACATATCCACGAGATTGGTTGTTTAAGCTTAACAATACTTTAACTTATATCAAGTAGTTCATTTTCAACATTTGGAAGAGTTTCACTAAGGTGTTGGTGGTTCGCTTTGGCCCATCCACGTTTGCAAACCCCCAAGCATAATTATTCAAGTTGAGACAAACTAGTACAATTATAGAATATCATACTTGATTTGAACGATTGTCCAATCAAGTTGTGGGACTGACTCTAGAAATGTTGTTGAATTGTTTATTGTCCAGCCTGAACCGAGATATTGGACATGAGTTAGCCATTGAACAATAATTTTTCGTGATTCATGCAATTAGGTTAGTTAAACTTGTTGAAAGTAAATTGGCAGTCACACGGACTACCTAGAGAAGATTCCCACGGCCCTAGGTGACCCCTACTGGATTTGTTCCTAGTGGAACCACCCATCAGCAGTGTTCACTACTGCCCATTAAGCGCCTGACAGCAGTTGCCCAAGGGCTTTACTACAATTGTGATAAAAAGTTTGTCACATGACATCACTGTCAAACTAAGTTTTTGTTACTAATGGTATCATATCCTACTGAAGGACTACCCATACTAGATTCTGCCTTTCAAGTGCTTAAACCAACATTGGGTATTCCAAACATGGATAAATCAGATGTCATCCACTTACATTTATCCGACCATACACTTCAAGATAATCCTTCGCCTAAGCCTCTTAAGTTTCAAGGCACAATTTATGGTCATATTGTTACAATCTTAATGGATATGCGTAGCTTTCACAATGTAATACAACCGCATATTGCTCATTTTTTTGCATTTTCTTATTTCTCCAACACCCAAGTTTCCATTAATGGTAGGGAATGGTGAATGCATTTACTGCACTGGACTATGCAAAGAGAGTCCAATCAGTTTGCAACAACAATTATTCAACATATCTTTCTATCTCTTACCTATACAACATGCATATGTGCTTTTGGGTAGAGTGGTTTCTAACTTCTCTAATAACTTTTACTGGCCAAAATGTCTCTATCCCAACACTTGCCACCTTTCATCAGTTGCAGCGCTTATCACAAACATATGCTATTGTTGACATATTTTGTGTATCAGTTACACCCCATACCACCACAAGTACACAAAACCTGTTTTCCCTACAATCATTCCTGAACCACTAAAACACCAAAACCCAGATATTCAAAACTTATTAGATGATTTTTCTGTTATTTTCACTATCCCAAAAAGCATGCTACGTACTCGAACTCATGACTACAAAATTATCCTACTACCAAAAACATCTCCGGTCAATGTCAAACCATTATAGGACAACACTAGTTAATGAAATTTTGGAGGAGCTTTTTGGTGCTTAGATTTTTTTCAAAGATTGATATATGATCCGAATAACACCATATTAGGCTTGATCCGAATGACACTCACAAGACAACTTTTAGAATTGTTGGCAGTCATTATGAATTTTTAGTGGTGGCTTTTGGGCGTACTAATAAATCTTCCACTTTAAGGCAGCGATGAACAATTTTGTAAGACCATTCTTACATAAGTTTGTTATAGTTTTTTTTATGATATATTGATTTACAACCCTTCATCACATGAGCATGTGGAGCATCTTCGCTTAATTTTAGCTATGTTGAAACATGAACAATTTTATGTTAAATTTCCTAAGTGTACTTTTGGAATTTCCAACATTGATTATTTAGGCCATATTTTATCAAGCATTGGGGTGTAGCTTGACCTGACTAAAATACAAGTCATTTTGGATAGGGAAATGCCAAAGTCAATCACGGCTCTTAGGGGTTTCCTAGGCCATTAAGGGTTTTGTCAATATTTTATAAAACAATATGTCACTCACGACTCTCCTCTCATTAATTTATCAAAGCTCGACAATTTTAAATGGATTTCATGTGCCGAATTGGCCTTTACACAAATAAAATTAATAATGACATCAACATCAGTCTTGCTATTTCCCAACTTCACTCGGACCTTCGATGTTGAAACAGATGCATCAACTTTGGCCATCGGAGCAGTGTTGTCCCATAATGGTCATCTAGTTGCATACTTCAGTAAGAAAATGTCCTATTGGATGCAAGCAACGATGGTTTATGTCAGAAAGATGTATGCACTAACAAAATGAATAAAAAACAGAGGCAATATCTCATTGATCACCCTTTTCGGATTTGTATTGATCAATAAAGTTTGAAATATCTAATGACACAAACATTTCAAACTCCTGAACAAAAAAATGGGCAATCAAACTACAAGGTTTTGAGTATGAATTTTTTATCAGCTGTGCAAGGAGAATATAATCACTGACAGTTTGTCTAGATGTCACAGTCATGATATAATCTTAAACAACTCAATCTATTTTTGTCAATAGAAAAAGGAATAAACATTTGCCAAAAATCTTACAAGGAAATCAACAAAATGATTCATTTCACTTTACAAACAACTTCCTTTATTATAGAGACATATTACAGATATCTGACTTTGAGGGGATTCACCTTTCCTTGCTGACAGAATACCACACCACCCATGTGGTAGGTTACTCAGGCTTGACACCAACATTAGCTCATCTAGTTGCATCTTTTTATCGGCTTGGCATGTACAAAGAAATGAAACAATTTATTCAACAATGTATAATATGTAAAGAAAACAGATATTTATCCTTTGCTAAGCAAGAATTGCTACAACCTCTACCAATGCTAGAACAAGTATGAGAAGATATACTTCATCATCGGCCTACCACCTTCTTTGTTCATACTCTTATTTGGGTAGTGGTTGACCGTCTAACAAAATTTGCTAATTTTGTTGCATTCCCAACATGTTTCATAGAAGCTCAGTTAGTAGCACAGTTTGTGGTAGAAATTTACCGTCTGCATGGGGTCCAATGTCTATTGTGTCTGACTAAGATCCCTTGTTCTTGAGCCAGTTCTGGAAATAATTTTTTATAGCACAAGGAACACAATCATGTTTCATTTCCACATACCACCCAAAATATGAAGGTTAGATATAAGTGGTAAACAAATGTTTAGAAAGTTACCTTCAATGTTTTATGGTTGAAAATTAAAAAAAAAAGGTTCTAGTTCCTCCACTTGGTCGATTATTGACACAAAACCAATAAAGACTCTGCCACTAGTATGTCCTTGTTTTTTTGGCATTATATGGTCACAATTCACTGACGATTATCGATTATCTATGAGGTCGAGTACGTGAGAAATCCTTAGATGATACTCTCTGTGAAAGAAAAGATTTGTTAGTTTCATTAAAGACAAATCCTTATAAATCAAAGCAGCGAATGAAAGCCTATGCAAATAGTAAACGCACAACATACACCTATGAGCTGGATAGTTGGGCTCTACATTGTTTACAGTCATACAGACAAAATACATTAACTAGAAGGAGTTCCAACAAACTTGCACATTGTCATTATGGGCCTTTTAAAGTAACCTGACTCATAGGAACCTTAAACTATGAATTGGACTTGCCTCCATCGTCTTAGATACACAATGTGTTCCATGTATCTCTACTTAGACCTTATTTCGAACTGGTAGGGGTGGAAAAATGAACTTCCAGGAACTTGCCATATTGGGGTCATGAACATTACACCACAAGTGGACACTATAGAGGTGATGGGTGTTGTTTCCAAAGTGGACAATACATCTTCGCCAAAAGGATAGTGTTTTCTCATAAACCTCAAGAAAAATAAGTCACCATGAGAAAAAGAAAATACAAGTTTAAAACTCTTAGAGCACTTAATTGACTTATCTGATTCCAAGGTTCTAATGGGGACTCCAAATGAATTCACACGAAGTTCAAATACCACAATACCAGGCACAACAAATAAAAAACTGTCATTAATTGAGCCAACCCGTGTGGACCTAGCTGGAAATTCAAAATTATTACATAATGTGGAAGCTAGCTATTCCACGCCCATAGAAGGGGTTTTATCCATTGCTAGAAAGGTGAGACTCACAACTGTCCATTCAGCCAATCCAATGAAGACACCCTCACTGCCACATGACTCTACCTCTACGCCATTGCAGAACCTGCAAGCAAAGGACACACACTTCCCACGTGTGCCCAAAACCCTAACATGGATGTTCATCACACAGAAATCCAAAGGCCACATGGCACAAATGAGACCTCTCCTTCTAAGGTGGGACATGGTCACCAAGCTGATCACGCAACATGCACAACAAGGAACACAATGGTACACAACAGGGAACACAACCGATACACAACTTGGAGCAACACAATTAGGATCCAACCTTGAGGACAGGGTTATTGTGGTAGAGAATGGCAATGATGGGCACTTTGGTCCTAATAACATCACAACAACCCAACATGAGAGACTCGAGAGAAATATCCACTTCCCAATTAAATTTAAAGATTATATTATGTGATTATAAAATAGTACAATTGCTTTCAAGGATTAATATTTTTCTGATTCAATAAATTGGGTCATTAGTAAAAGACTCATAATCTAATATTTCAAATACTATTTAATATATGTGTGTTTCCAAGGAGAATAATGAAAATGATCAAATTATTTCCTATTTAGTAATCCATATTTTTTAAATATTTGTCTCATAATTTTCTATGCTAGGGTTTCAACCCTAACAAGTTGTCCCTTAGTTGTAGCGAGAGTAGAGTATGCCCACACAAATTTTACTAGCAAAATCAGATACTTGAATCTTGAAAATGCTACTTTGAAAAGAAAAAATTTGTTGCCTCCTAGTGTTTGATAGTACTTCTATTTTTTGGATTGTAAGCTTCATTTGTTTGCCTAATTAGCCTATATTACTAAGAGTAAATTGCACTGACATCCCTAAATTTTAGTGAAATTATATAGACTATCCCTCTTTTTTTTGCACATACACAAACCACCCTTAGTTTAAATAGACACATTACACTCACTGCCCCAACCGTTAAATGATATTGTCATCTACATATCATATGTCATATAATAAAATGTTATGCCAAAAATACACTCTCACTCATTTATATATTTTATTTTAAACTTGAAACATGTATAACAAGTATAAAACAAACTAGTATCATCTCACAACTAAAACTTTGTTGAATTGAAATTTAACACACAAGCTCCTTTAATCTTTTTTCCTTTCTATTTATAACAAGTATATTGCATGCACATTGGCACATAATATATATAATGTGAGATCATATGATGTAGTGTGAGTAGATATTAAACTATAAAAGTTTAAAATTTGCGCACTTATAGTGTAAAGTTTTTTATACTGTCAGCACATCATCCACCATTAATTTGTATTACTTTTGTTTGAGAGTCAATGTTGATTAATAAATCAATGGTGGATGATTGACTGACAGTGTAAAAAATATTTACACTGTCAGTGTATACATATTAAATCCAAATTATAATAGCAAACCCAATTATTCATACAAATATTAAACTTGTAGTTGTGCTCTTTTCTTATTATTTGTATTTTTCCTTATTATTTGTGCGTTTTCTTATTATTGTTAAAATAAATGTGTATTGACTATAAAAAATGTATTTAGTCAATGAATTTAATAAGAAATGTTCTTAACCTTCATACAATCCTTGACTACTTTAATGAGGAGAAATTGCAGCACCTCCAAAACCAACTTATTATTGTCCAGGTCCATAATGTCATGATTCGTGATATTAATCATATCAAAACTAATCTAAACCACCAAAGATATTTAGTTAAAATTTCATTAAATTTGTAAACTAAAACCATGTAAACCACCAAATGAACAACATCCAAACATATATTGACAATAATTATTTCAAACATTTTATCAAGCAAGTTGTGAGCAATGAAGTTAGCATAGTATTCAAAATTCTAGTATTAATGTGAAAGACCCCTCTAGTTATTTATTTCACTTAAACTAACAAATTTGTCATGCTATCAGATCCATTTTCTGGAGGTCACCACCATTGTTGCTCTTAAGCTCACCACCATAGACACGAAAGGTAAAAGACACAATTTGAAGGTAAGTAACTTTAGTATAAAAAAATTAAACATGGAAGGGTATTCATTTTGTGTGCGCTACAAAGGTCATCATGACTTGGTGGATTGCATGTAAGGATGGAAAAAGAACTCACCTCTTAGATACCCGTTAAAATACCTGCAACGGGTATCCACCAAAATGGTGTATGAATAGGAACATGTATTATGATACTCACTTTGGGCACCCACTTATTTAAAATTTTATTTTTTAATTAAATATTTTATATTTATAATATTTTTTTTTGTTATTTTATGATTATATTTATCTATTTTATTATTAGTTTATAATTAATTTTAGTGATAAAAATATAATGATGTATTTAACATATACATAAATTTTATTATTCATGTAATAATTGTTATAATCATTACAATAAAATATATAAATATATAGTTAAACTTAAAACCTTGTTGGGTACCCGCATATATCTGATATTTGCATGTGTACCTACAAATATCACGGATATGAGTACAGGAAAGTACTACATATGCTTGTTCCTCCCCATTCCCATTCCTAATTGCATGGCAGCTAATACAACATTTTCGTGTTGTTATCCCCATGCAAAAAGATGATGAAAATCAAGTTCTTATCAAACGTAAACGCATGTATAAAAAATATAGATCAAATCTAAAAATATGAAAAATATATAAGGAAGAAAGTGACTCCCTAAACTAGGCGAAGATGAAAACTGTAGAAAAATGGAGAATACAACAAAGAAAGGTGTGAAGGTTTTCAGTGACCTCCTTCCTAGAGGGTCAATTAGACTCCCAACTATTATTTATTTCAATCTTAATTTGAGAAAGAGGATCTCATGTGCCAAAAGAAAATAAAAGTCACATGTTGTTTGAAGTATAGGATATTTTAGTCTTTTAATCCCCCATTTTAAATTTTGGTTAATAGTGTTTCATCATATCGATGTAA
This sequence comes from Lupinus angustifolius, assembly GCF_001865875.1. Taxonomy (NCBI): domain Eukaryota; kingdom Viridiplantae; phylum Streptophyta; class Magnoliopsida; order Fabales; family Fabaceae; genus Lupinus; species Lupinus angustifolius. The sequence continues at coordinate 3,705,613 of NC_032024.1, forward strand.
GATAAGTACAAAAAAAAAAGGAGGGGTGATATATATAGTTTCATTAAATTCAAGGGATGTACGTATAATTTACTCTATTATTAAAGAAGCTTTGTCTAAGCAAACAAACTTTTTTAGAAAGTATCTCATACTAAATAAAAGAGCATATGCTCCTCGTGCATATGTACTATATCACATTGTTATGAAACTCGAGCCGGACGTCAAACCGAAAGAGGTCTCATATTAGATTTAACTGATTTAAATAGTTAAACTGTCCAGCCAGACTGGCTAATTTCATATATAATTAATATTTTTTATCTATAAATATATAATTATATTTAAATGTAAAATTATACATGATTTATAATTATGTATAATTATATTAAAGTAACATCTCTCTGTCTTTTTTTGGACCAACGTAAAACAAAATATTAAAATAGTTTTCTGTTTTTTCAATTTAAAGTGAACAATTCGGTTTACTTCCCGAGTTATTCCGGTTTAATCGGGTTTAACACCACCAGATCAGAATTTTCTCAGTTCAGAGCGGTTCAATCCTCATTCGGTTAAGATTATAAACCAAATTTGTTTTCAAGTCCGACCAGACCTGTGGAATCTCCCAGTCCAATATGGTTCTCACATCCATCAATTTTGTATAATAGTTCCATGTAGTGCACACGAAGAGTTGTGAAGCTTATATAACACATATAACATAATAGTATACATAACAACTCTGGAAGCTTGATTGTATATATCACCTTCTAAACGAGCAATGATCTTCTTTGATATTAGAGGGAGAAGTGTAACAAAACTAAAAACAAACATGATGTTGCTACTCCCCTTCGTGGGTGTGACTAGAATAATGCAAATAAATGCAATAGAGTTGATATCGATGTTTTTAGAGAGAAGACATTAAAACCCAATTTTAAAGAACAAGGATCAATCTTCTAACAGAGAAAAATTATGTTTGTGGATGAGGAAGGTATTAGGCATTTCATACCGCCTGTTATAAATTGATACCTAAATCAATCATGTGGATATTCGTCCAAACATTAATTTTACCCTGACACATTATTAAATAAGAAGAAAGACCAAAAACATATTTTTACTATTTTTGTCTAACAGGTAAGTGTTTGCTCCTATATATCTCTAACTGCAATAGAAAAATGAAGGCTATGTAGTTATTCTAGAAAATGGTTACTTGGTTGATATTTTTTTTAATATAAAGTTAACAGGATAAGATAGTGAGACAAGACACTAGGCCTATAGTGGAGTCACCTCACCTTACTTTAGACCAACATAAAGTAGTGTGACAAGGCATTCGGCTCATAGTGGAACTATTTTACATTGCTTTGAAATTAATTAAAAAGATAAAGTAGCAAGACAAGGCACAAGGGCTATAGTGAGACTATCTCACCTTGCCTTTGAATACATTAAAATAATGCAACAAAACATTCAACCTATAGTGGAACTACTATACATTGCTTTTAAAATTATTTTAAAAAGAATATAACAAGATAAAGTAGTGTGATAATGCACAAGGGCCCATAGTGAAGCTACCTCACTTTAATTTTGAACAACATAAAGTAGCGTGACAAATATTTGACCTACAATGAAACTACTTTATATTTCTTTAAAAATTATTTAAAAAGAAAAACAAGATAAAATAACATGACAAGACATAAGACCTATTGTGGGGTTACCTCACCTTGCTTTTGAACAACATAAAATACCACACAAGGCACTTGGTCTATAGTGAAACTATTTTACATTGTTTTTAAAATTATTTAAAAAGATTAAAAACACAAAGTAGAACGACAAGGCACAAGGCCTATAATGGAGCTACCTCACTTATTTTTTAACAACATAAAGTAGCACAACAAGTCACTCATCCTATAGTGCAACTACATCACATTGTTTTGAAAATTATTTAAAAAATAACAAGATAAAGTAGAACGACGAGGCATAAGGGCCTATAGTGGATGCTAACCAGCAAATTAGAGCCTAAAAATACAACCTCGATGTTACAAACAAGTATAGAAAGTAATTTATCATTTCCATAGGGAATTGCTTAAACAATGGTCTTTCAACTAAGTTACTATTTCTCAACTCAATAGTTTTGGGATGTTTGTTATGTGACATAAACAATTTAAATGTACTTATAATAATAAATGTAGATGGGGTTGAACTTCACACTCACTCTCAATTTCCACTCTTGTTCATTATTTCATACCATTTAGAACAATCAGTCCATATAAACAACTCAATATGACTAATTGCTAATGTCTTAATCAATTAGTCACTTATGCAAGAAAAAACTATGTCTAATGATTTTGATGCAAAAGAATAAGAAATATGACCTACAAATTCATGCCCCTATGTCTAGTGATGCAGTCATGTAAGTAGAGTAAAAGTACAACACTTCAATTGTGTGCTAACCGCCAATATATTGGTCTATGCTAGCACTTTATTATAAGTAGATCTATGTCTAGTAAATACAATGATAAAATTAAGTTTTGATGATAAAGAAAACAATCATATTATTAGTTTTATATATAGATACCAAAAAGAGACATGCATATAATGGTAATTTGAGCAAGTCTATATCTAGAAAAATGCAAAAAAATGTTGAGAATTATAAGTTTAGAATAATGCCAAAATACTTAAGCAATTATTCTAAGTTCATCCAAAAGTTGAGCAAAACTAAAGCATGCATTAAGTAAATATAAGACTCAAAATGGAAATGAACTTCATGGAATATTATTGAATCAAAGGAATGGTTACATTGAGTTTGCGCTACATTCAACCCCAATTAAAAGGTACTTAGCTACTCATATCCACTCAATGTAAGAATTATAGGATAGTACACTCATGGGGAGGTAGAACCGCACACATTCGACTAATGATTATCACCTATGATGCCAACACTTAGTTTCAACGAACTAAGTGAACTAAACTCTCTAAAGTAAAGCTACAATGAAAGTACGATTCGAAATATTAAGTAAGTGTACAAATGAAATGGTTCCAAGGCTAATAAATACAATTTTGATGTTGGCATCTACGCTCAGTGCACCATTGCTACGTTGAGCGTGGGATCCAGCTGTCCAGACGCGAATCTTAGAGGCACCAAGTCACGCTAAGTGTGGCTTAGGCATTGAGCGCACCACCCACTTCGCTCAGCATGTAGGCTGCACTGAGTGTATTCCAGACAGTAGTTAATTGTTGAATTCATCGAATTTAGACGCTAGACGCAAGTTGTGCGCTGAGCGTGAGCCTGGCGTGGAGCATAAGTATCAAATGTAGTTAAAATCACTAAGCATGAATCTGACGCTGAGCGTGGCCGAGTCTAGTTCAGGAACTTTGAACTCCTTGCTCTTTTGTCTGATTTAAGCCTACAAAATCACTTAGGGGCAACACTTACCCAATAAAATGAATTTTTAACCATGTATGAATATTTTTCCAATAATTGAGTTGATTAGTTCGTAAAGTGCCATAAAATTATGTGTTAATTATAGATTAATTTGGCACTTAATAGTGGGACTACCTCAAATTGCTTTTGAACAACATAAAGTAGCATGGTAAGACACTCATCCTATAATAGAACTAATTCACATTGCTTCTAAAAAATATTTAAATATATATATAACAAGATAAATTAGCATAAGAATGCACAAGGGCCTATAGTGAGGCTACCTCAACTTGCTTTTGAAAAACATAAAGTAGCATGACAAGGTTTTATAAGTAGAGATCAAAGGAGACCCCAAACACAAAGAATTCATCCATGAAGACTTTATGCATTTCACCACTATATCAGAAAATTAGCTAACATACATCATTGAAAGGTGGTCAACGCATTACACAACCCAAAATGCATCTACCGATAAGCAAAGACACCAAAGGAACATGTAAAAGCGGTTTTTATTATCAGCTTGGTCAACCATGATCTAACTGTATCCAAAATAGCCATCCAATAAACAATAGAATGCTTGTCCAAACCATTTGATCCATAAAGGGTAATGGACAATGATCTTTCCAGGTGGCTTTGTTAAGCCTCCGGTAATTAATACACATCCTCCAACCCGTAACCGTGCAGGTTGGGATGAGTTCATTTTGCTCATTGGGGACTAAAGTTATCCCCCGTTTTTTTGTACCACTTGCACGGGGCTAACCCATGCACTATCAGAAATGGGGTTAATCATTCCAACTTCAAGAAGATTCATGAATTCACCCCACACCACCTCTTTCAAGGTGGTATTCAACCTCCGATGAGGCTGAGCAATTGACTTATAACCTTCTTCCATATGTATTTTATGCATACAATAAGTTGGGTTGGTCCTTTTTAAATCGGTAAGGGTACAATCGATAGCCCTAGAGTGGGCTTTAAGCACTTATACAAGTTGCTCTTCCTACCTCCGAGATAAGGATATGCTTTTATTAATCGGTTTCTTATCCTTGCCCTCTAAGAATACATACTTAAGGTGAGGGGGCAAGGGTTTTAGTTTCAGTTCTTTATCCGGAACAAGCTCACCAGCTCCTCCTTCCACATCATCAAACGATGTAGAGGACTCATATGGATCATAGTCCAAGACCTCCTCTACGGGGCATCGATTGCATCCAATGAAAAACAATACCCCTTATCATTAGGATGGTGAATTGCCTCAAAGACACTGAAAGTGAGTTCCTCATCCTGAACCCTGACTTTTAGCTTCTTGTTGTCCATATCAATGATGACATTGGTAGTCTTCATGAATCGCCTCCCAAGAATGAAAGGCACATGAACATCTTCATCAATGTCTAGGATAACAAAATATGTAGGGAAAACAAACTTGTCCACCCTCACTAGAACATTATACAGCTGCATGAGGATACATCACAAAATGATATGCGAGTTGTACAGACATTCTTGTTGGCATCATCTCAAGATTTCATATCCAAAGAAGCATAGATAAAGGCATTAAGTTGATGTTGGCTCCTAAATCTTGGAAGGTCTTTCCTATAGGAAGATTTTCAAGAGTTACACGCATGGTGAAACAATCAAGGTCTTTAGACTTAGGTGGAATAAATTTCTGAATTATTGCACTATAGCTCGCATCTAATTCCATCGTCTCATTTTATGGAAGTCGACGCTTCTTAGTGAGAATTTATTTCATGAACTTCGCATAAGTATGCATTTTCTTTAATGCCTCAACAAATGGGATGTTGATCTGAATCCGCAGTATATGTCCACAAATTGCATAAATTGTCGCTCACGGTACTACTTAGTTTGCACACCTGGATAAGGTACTATCTTAGTTGGTTTCTCAATATGCTCACCAGTACCCTCATCAACCTTAGCTTTGCCCTTCTCATTTGAACAACTTGGTTCAGTGTTTCCTAAGGTAGTACTAGGCTCATTGGTTTTCTCTAATTAAGCTTTCGTGGTATTTTTCTCACTACCAACATTATAGCCAACTATTTTCCCTCTAGTGGTTATTGCTTGACGGTGTTCTTTATGATTGGTCAGTATGTGTCGAAAGGCACCCCTACTTTGGTCATTAACTTGTTTGGCAAGCTGCCCCACCTGTGAGGCAACCTACCCAAACTGAATCTCTAGGTTCTTAATGGAAGCATTAGTTCAATTTTGGTTGGTTAAAGATTGTTGCATGAACTCGGTAATGATGTTCTCTAATTTGGCAGTCCTATCTAGGTAAGGTAGTTGGAATGGGAGTTTCTTATTGGAGGGTTCAACATCATTCCTCCAAGGCTGGTTAAAATTCTGATTACTAAACCCCTTATTGTTATTCTGGTAGTAACCAGAAGACCTTTGTTAATTTCCTCAAACTAAGGAATATAGTAATGAGTTGGGTGATCGCCAAAGCAGACGTCACACCTCATAACCTGCTGGTTATTGAGTCCCTCACTCATCATTTTTATTTGTTGTGGCAAGTTTGCGATATGCTTGGTTAGTGCCTCAAGCTGCTGAGCTACTAATTTATTATGGGCAAGAATAGTATCGTTTGTGCCTAGCTCTAAATCTCCCCTTTTCGTGGGGTTACCTCGACCTTTATAATTATGTTGGTTGCTTAGAGTCATGGCCTCGATAATACTTACAACATCATTGTACCTCTTATCAGCAATAGAGCCACTAGTTGTGGCATCAAGGATCAACCAATGTTGTTGTTGTAATCCATGCCTAAAGAAGTGAATCTAGGTTTCTTTGTCAAACCCATGATTTGAACACTTCCTTAATAATGACTTGTACATCTACATGTCTCAGCTAAATTTTAATTGGCTGTCATAGCTTCTTCGGATATAGTCTCCAAATGCAAATTTTGTACCTGTTGGCCTAGGAGCCTTTGTCTCCTTGTCCGACTATTATTCATTATTGCGGTTCTTTATATCTCCGAATCAAATTGCAATTAATCATTCGGAGTTTTACCATGCATATAAGATAAAGTATTCTCTTAAGGTCAAGATTAAAGAAAAATAAAAATGGAGAAAAATAGTAAGTTTATGCTATACTACTAGTTTAGACGCAATTGCTTAAACTATAGTCTTTCAACTAAGTTATTGTTTCTCAACTCAATAATTTTGGGATGTTTGTTATGTGACACGAACAATTCGAATATACTTTATATAATGATAAATATAGTTGGATTGAACTTCACACTCACTCTCAGTTTCCACTCTGATTCATTATTTCATACCATTTAGAACAATCATTCCATATAAACAACTCAATATGAATAATTGCTAATGTCTTAGTCAATTAATCACATATGCAAGAAAAACTTATGTCTAGTAATTTTGATGCATAAGAATAAGAAATATGACTTAAATATTGCGCATATGTCTAGTGATACAGTCATGTAAGTTGAGTAAAAATGTAACACCTCAATTTTGTTAGTCACCAATGTCTTGGTTTATGCTAGCACTTTATCAAAAGTAGATCTATATCTACTAACTACAATGATAAAATTAAGTTATTATGAATCTTCTAACATATCTCTATGTCTAATAGCACATGTTATTTAGTTTGAGAGTTTTGAAATCACATTATTAGTTTTGTGTCTAGATATCAAAAAGTGACATACATTTGATGGCAATTTGAGCAAGTCTATATGTAGAAAGTATAAAATTTGTTGAGAATTATAAGTTCAGAATAATGTAAAAAATACTTAAGTCATTATTCTAAGTTCATGCAAAAGTTGATCAACACTTAAACATGCATTAAGTAAATATAAGACTCAAAATGGAAATAAACTTCATGAAATATTATTGAATCAAAGGGACGATTATATTGAGTTTGTGTTACATTCAACCCCAACTAAAAGGTACTTAGATACTCATATTCACTCAATGTAGGAATGATAGAGATAATACACTCATAGGATGGTAGAACCATATACAATCGAGTAACGATTATCCCCTATGATGTTTACACTTAGTTTCCATAAACTAAGTGAGCTAAACTCTCTAAAGTGAAGCTACAATGAAAGTACAATTCGAAAAAGTAATTAAGTTTACATATGAAATGGTTCCAAGGCCTATAAATACTATTGTGATGATGGATTCTGCACTCAGCGCACCATTGATGCGCTGAGGATGAGATCCAGCTGTCCAGACACGACTGTTGGATGCACCAAGCTACGCTGAGTGTGACTGTGGCGCTGAGTGCACCACCCACAGCGCTGAGCGTGTAGGTTACGTTGAGCGTATTATAGACAGTAGCTAATTGTTGATTCCTCGAATTTAGACGCTCAACATAGGATGTGCACTGAGCGTTGCTTTTCTTGCGATAAAAGTGAGTCTAGCGTTGAGAACATGTATTAGATGTTGTTAAAATCGCTTAGCATGGATCTGGCGCTAAGGATGGCCGAGTCTAGTTCATGAACTTGGAATTTCTTGCTCTTTTGTCTGATTTAATCGTGCAAAATCACTTAGGGGCAATACTTTGCCAATAAAATGAATTTTTAATCATGTATGAGTAGTTTTCAATAATTTGAGTTGATTAGTTCGTAAATGCTATATAATTATGTGTTAATTATAGATTAATTTGGTACTTAATAGTGAAACTACTTCAACTTGCTTTTGAAGAACATAAAGTAATGCGGTAAGACACTCAACCTACAATGGAACTAATTCACATTGCTACTAAAAATATTTAAATATATATAACAAGATAAAGTAGCACGAGAAGGCACAAGAACCTATGGTGAGGCTACCTCAACTTGCTTTTGAAGAACAATAGCGTGACAAGACACTCAACCTATACTCGAACTACTTCACATCGCTTTTAAAATTATTTTTAATGAATAAGAAATTAAGTATAATTTGATCTCTCAAAGAAAATCATGATAGAATAAGTAAGATGTTATCAAATATATATACAGAAACCAACAACGCGTTGGTCCAGTGGTTTAAGGCCCTACCTACTGGATTCCCAAAGTCAAAAGTTCAATTCCTATGAGCAATATTTGTTGAAAGGGGTGTCACGAATCCCCGTAAGAGATTAGTTCCTTATGTAGAAAGGTGAGAGATAGCCATGATACTACTACCCAAAAAAATATATACATACAAGTTTTGACAAACTCAAGCAAACCAACCATAAAATCTATGAATGATTAATCTACACCTCATTTTCTCACTAACACAACTCAATTTTGTAAAATACTTAAAAAAAAGAGATAGAGAACAAAATAACAGTACCTACTATGAAATAACCACTCGTGCCTATTTATTCTTAAGCCACCAGAAGCTATTTTTTAAGGCACATAATACATTTTATAGTTGGCAACTTCTTCTTCCTTGTAATCTCAAGATTAACCATGCTCCAAGACTTAGTCAAAGACCATGCAATGCTTTTCCCTTTCTTCATGTCCATATCCATTTGAGTTTGTATCCTATAACTATTGAAATCACCAGGCTTGGGTGCTCCATAGTAGCTCTCTATTTGCATGTTTTGCCCATTTGCATAAAAGCTTGATAAATCATTCATCTTAGCATTATTACAATGACGAGCTTCAAATTGTGAAGCTTCCGGTGCCAACCCAGCCATGATAGTAACCTATTAACACTGCTTGTGGGGTTGGAGAGATGAAGGAGATGATGACACTGAGTGCCTCTTTTCTTTAATATGGGTGCCCCTTTCTTGCTACAATGATGCTATCCTTAAATAACCACACATTAGGATTCAAAACCCTAATTTACATGGTCCAAATTGGCTTTTTTATTTATTTTTCTAAAATATCGATATTGTGTAAAAAATAACTTGGATGTTTTTTAATCCAAAAAATACAAAATTTTGAACAATTTGACAAAAATTGGGTATTTATAGATAATATCATACTTTTATATCCACATGACACTTTTATTCTTAAAAGTAATGCAAAAGGTAGAAATCTCCTCTCCTTTGATCATTGTTCCTTCTTAGCACTTGGGAAATAACTCTTTCAACCAATCAGGACAGAGCCTTATTCTTATCAAACTAAACCTCGAGCAATGATATCATAAGAGCATATTATGGAGGCAACATCTACAAAATTTCCCCTCATGTATATGTGCACTATGGATGACACATCGTCCAATGTAGTAGATATCACTTCTCAAGGTAAATGAAAACTATTGTTGTCAAGGTGTTACTCAACAAATACATTTATAAGTCACTTGTATATTGTCGTGTACGTGAAGAATAATTCACTCTATATTAATGAAATATCATCATCCATATATAACTAATTGGTATACCCCATCAGGGTACCCAATTGTTGGGATTATCAAATTCTATTATAGGAAATTTATGTGTGGGAGACTTCATGATGTGACCTAACTATGACAAAAAACTTAGTTCATTAATTCATATATAATAAACATTACAATACTATCAAATCTAGTTATAAATGATTAACAAAGCAAACTTGTTTTTCCGATACCACAATTGCAATATGGTTTGGATAAGTTATCAACACTTATAAATCATGAGGTTTACCACCAAATGGTCTCGTTGGATCTGCACCATGATCCCCATCCAAACTAGAAGCACCGTGATCTACACTCGAGCCAAAAGCACCAAGATCATCAGCATGACACTTACAATTCAACACGCGAAGGATAACACGTTCATACAAATCAGTGAGATGGAGAGCTTGGAGGTAAACGTCTTTATTAGTTGTTGGAGTGGGTTTGCCATCCTATAAAGCATTTTACACTATAAGAAAAGTAACAATATGTAACGGAAGAAATCAATGAAGTAGGATATAGTAATTACGTTAAATTTCACAAGGTTTTTTTTATAAAAAAAAAGGTACATGAAATTTGCAAAAATTGCAAGGGTGTAGTAAGAATTACCCGAATTTAGAGATCCACGTTGTAGGGAATAGAAAGTAGGGCATAGAGGGTGGGACATAGGTATATGGGCTGGACATAGAGAGTCACACTACTCTGGGATGATAAAGAGATAAATTCTTTATTCTTTGAATTTTAAAATGTAAAACTGTAATCCCAATATAGCTTTCAAAGATATAAGTATCATTTCATTTTGTGTTTTCTTTATTTTTCCATACAACTCTTCTCTCTATTATTTGAGTGGAGGACATAGAAGGATACCTACTAAACCTGTGGCCGTGGCAAGACATTCGTGGCACTGCTGAGCCCTATGCTTTCTCTGTGGTGATATGGGCTTAGGAATGGCAATGGAGCTAGATTGGGTTTGAGCAGTGCATTATCCAGACCTGCCTTATTGCTTCATTTTTGGACCCAGACCCTATGCAGATATTCGATAGGTCACGGGTTTATGAGTACTCAATGAATCTGCGAGTATTCAACGAATTTGTAGGTATTTACAAATTCAAAAATATTAAAAATAATTGTAAGTAATTTATGTTATTATATGTTTGTTTCCTATAATTTTATGTTATTTAAGCAATCAACAAGAAAAAAAATATAAAATATAATTTAAAGTTTTAAACACAATTTAAATTGACTACTAAACACTACTCATTTTACTCAAACAATCATAAAAAATATAAAGTCAATACTTCAACTTTATTATGTAAAATTGATTTAGTAAGAACTATTTATCAACATAACATTAGATTAATTGTATGAATTAACATCATATCACACTTCTTAACAATATAACATCAATGTTTAACAATATAACATCATAACAACATTAAAATTATGTATTAACAATATAATATTATAATTATGATTAATCTGATATTATAATTATGTTACTATATATAGATAAGGAATAACACGTATGGGTACTGCGCATCTGAGTACCTCATTATCCGGACCAAACTCATCGAATAGCGGATCTCAAAATCTCAGATCTCAATTACCTATGGGTCCAAAAACACAGGCCTATACCCAACCCATTGCAGATATTATCTGCGGGTACTCGTAGGTCCGGTCCCATTGTCATCCCCATCTAGGCTACCTTTCATTTTTTTATTTTTTTGTATGCAGTAATCATACTTAATTTTTTTTGTTTTGCTTTGAAAGTAATGTTATTTCCCAATTGTAATTAAGAGTTTAATATATCATCTATCATTCATATATTAATCATTGTTAACTCTTAATAAATATGAATATATTTCCCATATAAAAACTCTACACGACACGATAAATAGATCTTAAACTAAAAAATAATTTAATATCCATGTACTTATAATTTAATATCATGGCATCCTCAACCCTTCACTAAAATGAATATTTCTTTCCCAAAGTAACTTTTATCCATGATACTAGTTAGAAAGGTAGTATAGTTTGTAATTTCTAAGTAGATTTGATAGGAAACTTTTACTTCCATATGCGTTTTTATTTTTTGTTTCAGTCTTTTATAGAAAAAAATTGCAGGAATAATGAATATAATAAATAAGGAACTTACTCATTTTTTTCATCTACAATCTCAAGAATTTAGTATTTGCTTTTGGATGGAAAGTGAATATGACAACACTATCAATAATGGCTACAATGCAAATCAAGGCCATGGACATAAATCAACCAAAGAGCATTTCTATTTTGGTTTTTCAAGACCAGAAATTAGGAGATACATTGAAGTATCAGGTTCTAAGGTCTTTATCTTCTACTGTTTCCATACAACATGGAGACTCAACAAGATACATTCAAAATACTAATCTCCTTTAAGAGAAATATGGCTATACAAAATACAAGAAATACCGAAACTTGCACAGAAAAAACTCAATTTGCTCCTGATTTTTAAGAGACAGGCTTAAAAACTATCCATTGTGGAGCATTGAAGAATGAACAAACAATAACTCAACTGTTGGGTAACCAAAACCCTTATTGATTGAAACTCTCCAAAGTTAATATCCTAAAAATATCTAATATCTGTGTCATGAGTGTCTACACAAGCACTTATTAATACAGACAATTACAATTCCTATACTTGAGGACTGATAGCCCTTCACATTCACTTTTCTTTTTAAGGTAATTACCATGTTTTAATGAGCAACACTTTGTCCATTTCAAATCTATTTAGAACAACCCTTTTGTCAGACAGAAGCAAGTTAGCAATACCGGTAAAGCAAATTTATCTCGGTATTTTGTTCTTATCTTTACTGCTGCTATCTTCTGGAGGTTTCGAGAGGAATTGCAAGATCCTCTGAATCTGGACAATGTCAACCTGGAATTTCTTGGCAATCTGGTGGGCACCCATAGGTCCACTGTGATCATCAGCCTTACCTTCATGCAAGAGGAAGATATGGCGCAACTGTGATATGTTCAAAGTGCCTGTAGGAACCTGCCTTTCCTCATAATTACCAGAATCTGGTTTTGTATTTCGGAGCCTTGGCATGGGCCTAGTAGACTTTTGAACCAGAAAGGCCTGCAACAATATTGTCAAACTTTAAGATGAGCTCGTCTCAGTAAAATATGCACTAAAATGTAAAAAGCAAAGGTTGGACCATTGAGACTGATAGTTTGATAGATCCTGTCGCATGGATAAATTAAGGGCTTAGTCTGTTAAAGGGGATTCAAGGGAACTAGGGAAGCATCAAAAGGGACGCATGAGAGAGGAAGGCTGTTTAGTTGGGTTGGGTAAAGGAAAGGATCGGTGTAGCAGTTGTGGGCACTTGAAACAGCTGCTGTATCTTTTCTTTTTTATTCAAGGAGAGGTTGTGAGGAGCGAGCATTGAAAGAAAGTTCAATAAAGCAGAACTTAGCTTCAGTTTTCTATCATAATTATGGAATATATTATTTTGTTAACAATTGCATATGTAAACCAAGTGCATCGAATATATTAAAAATATTTGTTTGGTTCACATGACACCATACTGATGCTGGTACCATGAGCAAAGCAAAGAATCGCAGATATTATGAACCCAGCATCGATGATGAAGAACAGTGTAACAGTAAAAGAATTCTACATATATTACCTAATCATTAAGCATAGAAAGGCAGTATTTTAGACAAATATCAATCCATAACATACAAAGGTAAGAATATTTTTGGCAGATTTTATTTCATCTGGCAGAGATGCATAAGCCAATACGCATATGCAAAGAGGGATTTCTTTGGCCTTCAATGCCCCAATAGTACCTTCTTGTAAGCCAGCATACAGAGTTCAAGTTTCAACATTTGATAGTACTCAATACTAACTCTAACAAAGTTTCATTTACAAAGGGTGAAGAACAAAACAATGTCGATCGTTCAAGTTTTAAGTGTAAACATTGAAATGGAAAAGAACAAATTACACACACATCATAACTCTCCAGTATCAACTTCAAACTCAGCATAAGGAGTTAAAAAACTCACCTCACCCATCTCAGGTTTTCCCCCGGGCTTTGACCTGATGCTACCGACCATTTGACCAAGCATAACATCATATGTTGGATCTCTTTCTTCAAGGATGTTGTCAACATTAACTCTAGGACGATCATCTTTAGCCAAGAACAATAACAATGATATCAACCACAATAAAGTATCATAGTAGCATCATAAATAAACCTTAGACAAATACCAAAAAATATAAGCAATATACATGTAGGTACTACGTAGTACATTTCAATCGGACACAAATTAAGATGGAGAAAAGCCTCAAAGATATAGTATTTGCCACAGCTAGTTAGGCCACAATCAACTGGTAAGCCAAGAAGGTGGAAATGGGTGAAAATATACTTTTATCTCAATTTCAAACCATGAAGGACAGGCCAAAATTTGTAAAGTTCAAGTAAAATACTGAATAACTAGACATCTATTTAAACTCTGACTAATCCAGGTCAACCCAAGTCTAAATAAGCCGAGTTGATTCCACTTAACAAAAAATGGTGAGTAGATGTACACAGTCTTATTACCCTAGCAAGTGAGAATATTGTTTCCAGGATTTGAACTCATGACCCCCGAAGTTACAAGGCAAGCAACCTTACCGTTGCGCTGAAGGTCATGAGTCGATTCCATTTAATCAACAACACCTATTTTATTCACTCACAAGACTTGAAACTGATACATTGTTAACGGGAACCCAGCTCCTATAGACATTGGTTGCACTACTCTTTAAACTATCCCCAACTTGATTGTAAAAAGCTAAGTGTAGGAAAATATTATTATTTTTTCATAAAAAGCTCCAAGCTTTTCACTAACCATTTTCCATTTTCCTATTTTCAGCTAAACAAAGCAAACCATAAGACAAATATATCACTTCCAAAATCAAAACCTTCAACTGAAAACTGAAACTCACCAACCCAACATTGTTCAGGGCCTCATTTACCAATATCTCAACATAGCACAACACAATCTGCAGTTAACCTCACTAGCTACCTCCGCTACAGAGGCAGTCATTAACATTTTCAGTTTTTCTGACAAAGAAACGAACTGAAAGGTACAATTTCTCTAGCAAACGCATTTTGACAGATACACTTACCGGCGGTGTCCAATGCATCTATTTTGGCAGCCTTTGAGATCTCCGTCGCATTGTCTGCGGCGGGTTTCGGCGGCGGAGGCCGGTGATTGATGGCGGTTTTAGGGTCAGATGGTGTTCTGATCCTTCCAGATGCTCGACGAAATGCTTGACCCATGATTCTGGGACACACTCCAAAGTCCAAACACAGCTCTTAGATTATAACAATGGAACTAATAAGTGTTATGGTTTAATTTAATGATTATTAATTTGATAAATAGTATAAACCCCACTTCAAAATCATGATTCATGAGAGTCTCAAGAACCCACAAAGATCAGCTATCAATGGTGTTCTATTCTCAGCTTCAACTAATTAAATATTAGTATATAAATATAATGAATACTTTAATTGGTTGGAATATAAAATGGAATACAAGTTAGAGATGGATGATCCTCATGCTATGTTGTTGGAGAGCTCGAATATCAATCTCTAACTGATATTGTTTTGCAAAATTGGACTGCACATACAATCGTTTAAGGTGCTCCCAAACCTGAGATGCTGAATCATATTTTGCAAGTTGAACACCAATAGATTGCGAAACAGAATTATTAATCCAAGTAATAATTTTCGAGTTGTTCACTTCCCAAGTTTCTAACTCCTTTGCATAATTTTCAGTAGCACTATTTGTAGGTTTAACAAAAGTTCCAGAAACATATCCCCACATTCGTTTACCAATCAGAAAATTTCTCATCACATAACTCCAATATGCATAGTTGGAAGATCCATTTAGTTGCACACTAATGGATTGCAAAGAATCATCTCTTTCAGTTGCCATAACTAACAAGCACAACAGCAGGGAAATCGAAATGCAAAGGGAAAGAGAAACAGAAAACCTGAAAAAATTCGCTCAACGAAAACTGCGAATCTGAAACTGAGATCTCCGATCTGCGAAATGCGGAGGCTGATCTACCACTGCAAAGAAGAAGAAAAGATGATGGAACCGCGAAAGCTGTGGCCTTAGCAAACCTTGCTCTTGATACCATGTTAGATCAGCTGCATAGGAAGGAAGAGAGAAGGGAGAGGAGAAGAAGAAGAGAGAAGGGAGAGGAGAAATGCAAATGGAATTAATGATGGAGATGAGGTCAAAGGGCCAATACATAGAAGTTAAGTAAATACAAAAAGACAAGACTACCCTTTACTAATAACTAAAATACATTTAACACGTTCTACTTTTTTTTAGTGTGTAATTTACTCATCAATTGGTAAGATGGATTGTATCTACTTAAATCCGCTTTTAACTTTTTATTACTTATAGTTTTTTAAACATGGCTATCTTCTATCAATAATTCATCTAAAAGTTATTGCTTATTTGATACCCGAACGACATTACAAGAAAACTAATATTAGGATTAACAATGTCAACAAAAAAGAACTTGAGGGACAAATAAAGTAACAAAAATAATTAACTTAAGAGATCAAAAGAGTAACTTTGTATAATGTATATTATTTACTATTTACTATTTAGCATAGCAAATATACCATGCAGAATTTTGAAAGTTAAGAGCATGCCATGGATTGAGACATGAGCCAGTTTAGCGTACTAGTTATCCGATTAGTTCAATTTCTACCACTTTACTTTGCTATTCAGGCATTTAGTAGGTGATTAGAATGAGTTTAAATCTTCTATACCATTCCCCTATACATAATCTAATACTACTAATAAGAATTTGATAAATATATATTAAATAAAAGTTAAGTTAATTTTTAAATATATCATTATTATATTTGACGTTCCTTGATTGGTTTGAGACGACAAAGAGACATATTATTCTGCCATAAATGACTTATGTTCAATTGGGCTAGAGGTGATGTCTCAGACTATGAGTATGAGGCAAGTTAGAGACTATAGTCTGACTGTATCAATTAGGAATAGTTAGAAACTTATTGTTAAAATGAATAGATTATTGAAGTGTAAACAACCTTTAGCTCCAAAACATTTTTTATACACAGGGTTAAAGATGAAGCCCCTATTAATATACTGAATAAACTATGTTAATTAAATGGAATGGATGGAATGCATGATATTTGTGAAAGAAAAGAGGGAAGCACAAAGTGGATTCTGGCCTATACAGCATGCTGAAGTGTGATCCGATTCATGCATTGCACTTTGTCCACTCATAAGTTGAGGAATTAAAGCAAAGATTATTGGTTGGCTACATGTGAAGATAAAGACTTTAATCATTGGCTTCCTTCAAATTCACGCATAGTATTCTTTGATAACCTCACTCACACTCCGCATGCAAAGCGTCAACGCCTCTACTTCACACTCTCCAATTTCACTCCTCCTTTTTTTCCAACTTAAGATTTACTAACTATCCAAATAATCAAAACTTAACCCAATAAATAAACTTGCATGAAGACTTATCTTTATAAAGACAACTTGTAAGATCTCAATAATACATTATAAAATTAATTCTAACTAGAATTCTATCCTAAATAATTATTCTGAATATTACCAAAAATAATAATATAATTATCTCCAAATATGATGTATTAGATATTTCTCGGTACATTTTTTCTCATTACTAAGCTTTGTATGTGTCACGCCGTTTTCTTGTTTGATTTGTTAACTAACAGCAATATGAATGGACAGGCTGGTTTGGAATTTTTTTGTGAGTGATGATTAGCCTTAGTGCAATGAGTTAATCGGCTTTGTCCTTTTCTTCTTCCTTAACAATATTCCAAGTGTCTAATTTGTGCTAATTAACTCAATGACTTTTACGGTCATCATACATAAATTAACGCCATTCTTTGTGTAAAGCTCTTTCTTTTGCATCTCCTTAGGGTTAGTCGTGGCCCAATAACAATAAAATTATTGCTTAATAACGAACGACACAGTGAGACGCTCTTCTTAATTACAAGGTAAGACCGTGTATATTACTTTTTTCAAATACTATTGGGTGAGAATGTAGTGCACCTGGTTGCCCTTTTCTCTCTCTCTAGACGTTGTGGATTTTTTGCTTTTAAAATTCACTTTAATGGTTAGCTTTGGATCCTTATTCTTCACATACAATCCACCTAACCTAGCGGATGAGTTGGATGTTCTTTAATTTAAAATAAAGGACTACCCTTAGACATAAAAAATCACTAAGGGGTTAGTTAGGATAGAAGCAATGGGATAAGATTTATTTTAGAACTAATCGTACATTTGTGGTCAATAATTGACATTACCGAATTGATTATACACTATGTAGTCAAAGTCCAATATAATATACACATATAGGGTTAACTGTTCTTGGCCTAACTCGAATTCCAATTAATTGAATTCCACCTCGATATAAAATTATTCTAATGGTTTTCATTTCAGACAACATTTTCTTCTACCTATTAATCAATCAAGGAACTTGGAAATTGTTTGGTAAAACCTGCCCAACTTTGACACAAGCATTCTAGGAAGCATATAAGTCCTAAAAATAATTTAGTCTAAGGTCTCCCAAAAGCTAACTTGAAGAATTAGTCTGAATAATTTTTTACTTATGTATTAAATCCACACGGGACTTTAACATTCAACAACATGCCACTAAATGCATGTTAGGAGCATTCAACCTAAAGCAATTGCAGGTACATTTTCATACAATAGCATAGACTAAAATTCCAATCTAGATAAATAAATTAATAAGGAAGAGGAATATCAAAATTTGTCAACCCTGAAAAATGGTGGAAACCGTTAGTAATTATTTATATACTAATAAACATTTATGCATAGTGAATATTTTTTAAGGGTATAATATTGAAGTTATTATTTTTTTAAAAGTCGATAATGATTAAATATGAACAGTAAATGATATAATGATAATGATTAAAACTCATAGATACTTTATTCACAATTTATAATAAGAAAAAAACATGGCACTAAAATGTTGAATTTAATTCTCATTACCTCATGATTCACGAAGCATACATCACTATAACATCACATATACATACTCACTCTCTCAACCCGTTTCACCATACATCACTAAACCATTGACCGCAATGTTTACGCGTACCATTTCACATGAGCACGTGCCACCATGTGCACCGTCTCCTTAACTTAGCTTATTCCCTCATTTAAGTGCTAATGCATGCATCATGCATACCCTGGCTGTCCAACAAGAACAATAGATTAGAGTAACACAAGGGTTGTTTTTGTGTCATTATTATGCAAATAAGAATATCCTTAATTTTATTTACTATTGGGAGCATTTTTAAAACTAAGAACATTGCTTAAACAAATTGTTGAGTAAGAGGAAAGAATAGGTAGAAAACTTCTATATTCCGTTAAAATAGGTAAGTGTGGGTAGACTATGTGAGTGAAAAAGAATAATGATTATTTGTGAATGTACTGAAAACAAGTAGTTGATATTTTTAAGTGTTTAATATATATACACTGTTAAATATATATTATTTTTATATAAGAGATAATAATATCTTACATATGGATAATGCCATGACAACCTAAGCTTTTACCTTTTAGGTACATAAATAAATATTAAACTAAGAGAAATATAATAAATTATAAATAATGCATGAAACTAAAAAACAAAAATATTCTATACTTAATAATTTATGTTATCATTTTTGTTATTAGTAAGAACAAACCATCTCATTATAGAGGGAAAACTCTTGTAAAAATATTCATAATATATCATATTTAAAGATAAATGTATTTATATTTTTTGATATAAAGATAAATGTATTTATATTTTTTGATATTATTATTATAATTAAATTTTAACTAGAATTAATTTTTTAAAGTATTATCAAAATTTTATTGATTATCTCTATATTCATATACTATCACACAAGTTTGTATCCCTTAGATATTCTCATAATTTATTTTTCAAAGAGATTTTGTTATGAGTTACACAGATAATAACACAACATTGTATCTAAAAAGTTATCACTATATTCAACCAGAATTGATTTACTCTAACTCCTCGACACGTGGATTCCTCCCATCACGAGTTAACTTATTGAGAGAAAGAGTCGGCGCCACGCCATTCATTGGACAACCAAAAGCGCAGACAAAATACCTTTCCTCATCACCCTCCACATTAACTTCATATTCCATTTTTACCCTCCACATTAACTTCATATTCCATTTTTACCCTCCACATTAATCCAACCACATTTTCACAACCCACCAAACCAAAACCTTACCATATATAAATGTTACACAAGTACACATTCAGACACAAATTGTTACACAAGTACACATTCAGACACAAATTGTTACACAAATTGTTGCTCCTAACAACAACCCAAACCATATAATAACTAACATTATACTATACACTTCCCTGTCTACCTTAATTAGCTACAACTCAATTATGGATTGGATTAGGGGAAATTTACTCGGCCGGGGCTCCACAGCTTCCGTGTATAAGGCCGAGTCTCGGTGTAATGGTAAGGTATTTGCAATAAAGTCCGTGGAACTCGACCGTTCCGAATTCTTAAAGAAGGAGAAGGAGATTCTTTCAACACTTAATTGTCCTCAAATTGTGTCATACCAAGGTTTTCATGTTACATTCGAGAACGGTGCAAACTACTACAACTTGTTCATGGAGTATGCGCCACGTGGCACTCTCTCAGACGCCGTTTGCAATGGGAAGGTGATAGAAGAAGCTGTGGTGAGATCCTACACGCGCCAAATCTTGGAAGGGTTGAACTACCTTCATGCAAATGGGATAGTGCATTGCGACGTGAAGGGACAGAACGTGTTGCTCACGGACCAAGGTGCGAAGATTGCTGACTTTGGTTGTGCTAAGAGGATAGGTGATTTGGCTGCAGCCATGGCGGGGACGCCGGCGTTCATGGCACCTGAGGTGGCGCGTGCGGAAGAACAGGGGTTCCCTGCTGACGTGTGGGCTTTTGGGTGCACTGTTTTGGAGATGATCACTGGGAAGCCGCCGTGGCAAGGTGTTTCTGACCCGGCTGCGGTGGTTTATCGGGTTGGATTCTCCGGCAAGGCGCCGGAGATTCCAGGTTTTGTGTGTGAAGAAGGGAAAGATTTTTTGAGCAAGTGCTTTAAAAATGACCCTTTTGAAAGGTGGACAGTGTGTGAGCTTCTTAATCATGGATTTGTAAGAGGAACAAATTTGTTGTGTAATAGAATTGCATTTGCATGTGATTTGGTGACTCCAACAAGTGTGTTGGAAGGAGGGTGCTTTTCGGACTCAAAGACCAATCAGGATGTGACACATGTTGGTTGTTCCTGGGATTCTTCAAGTCCCAGGGACAGAATTCATATGTTGTGTACTTCTGAGCCTTTTTGGGATTGGGCTGATGAAGAAGAATTGGAATGGGTCACAGTGAGAAGCAATGACATTGAGAAAGAAGGGTTTGAGTTAGAGGGAATGTCATTGGTGTCTATTGAGAAAATGGAAGATTATGGATCAAACATTGTTTGTAATTGCTTCCTAATAGAGGACATTGGTTTGGTCATTTTTTATGAACAAGAAATTGTAGTTTTAAATGTACTTGTATTTTGTAGATGGGATGGTGTCATTGATTATTGTTACCTTAGCATCTCTGACAGAGAATTGTTATTAGGCTTCACATCTTTTGTGACTTATCCTTATTGGAAATATGATGATTCTTTCTGGAAACAATTTTTTATGATGCAACTCTTTCTGTGCTTTGTCCTTCCCTATTTAGTTCCACTTTTGATCAATTTAACAGCTTACAATTTATTATTATATGGGTAATTTGTGCCCAACAAAATCCGTAGCTTGGCCAAATATCTTTCTTTCTATCCATAACTGAATACCAAGCAGAATGTAATTAAATTTATGCATATGCCATTTTATCTTTTTGGTGTTGATTAAGAATGTCCTATGTCAAAAGATGGTGACTAATTATTTTGAGGTGTAAAGATGTTCAAAATGAACTTTGTCTAATCAATGCAACTTTTTTCATATTTAATATCTATCTCATGCAGATATGAGCATTATTATGAATTTATGGTTATCTTATTTTATTTAGTGATTTTTACTGCTAGCAATTTTCTTATGCAAAATAAAAAACATAAGTGTGCTCACCTTAATTAATTAACCAATAATTTACATATACTTCATCTTACATGTAAATATCTTCAATCTGCACATTTACCTATATTACCTATACTTTGGAAAAGCAAGGAGACCCCACTTTATCCATCTCAACCAAAGTCACCAACCCTATACATCACTCTATGTAACTGCCTCTCCTTGCTCATTGGTGCTAAAAAAAGCTTGCCATCTATATAAAGAATTCCAAATTCTCTGAGATGCTTTCCTTTTCACTCATCCAATAGGTTAAGAAACTGCAGAGTAACTACTACTATTACCTATTTTGTTTACATTTATCCCATTATAGTAATCCACCCCTTTACCAGTTTTTATTTTATTCCAATGTGACAGATATCATTACTCTCTATTATGAGTTCCAGGGGACCACAGATAAAAGGATATGGTTAGACACTATAATAAAGAAAAGATTAGGGCCTAAAAGGCCAAAACTCAAGGGTAAAAAGTGTTGCTGCAATTATATTTACACAAGTAGCAGGATGGTGAATGAGCTGGTTACCTAATCACCTGTGTGAGATTATGACTTTATTCCAAGTACCTATCCCTTTTGGGCTATAAATCATATACAGACAAATACGGGAGCACATTTTTTGTCCCAAAAAGTGTATCATTCCATGTGTCACTAACTTGTGATTGGTTGAAAAATATATTTAAGTTAGAAATTTAATAATTAAGTATTTTTTTGACCAATCAAAAGTGGTGACACATGAAGTTACACACTTTTAGGGCCAAAAGATGTCATCCTGCCAAGTACCTTGTCTTGTCTTACAAGGTAACTTGCTAACTACTCTGATTCCCAGCTCAGTTCTTTCCACTTACTTTATTTGCTTGAGTTGGCATAGAGTACAATTAAAATTACCCTTCCCTTCTGCATTTAATTTGTCAAAATTGATTATGGAATAATTGTTAAAAAAAATGCTTTCAACTTGTGCATGTTGGAGAACACATTGAAGTGAGATATATGTGCATGATAATGGGAAAGTCTCATTGGAGATATTATAGACTTATAAGCTTGTATAGGCCAATACCCCTCTTGGGTTAAATTGTTCCAATCTAAGATACAATTCAATAATTTCATCATACCAAACACTCCTCTAAGCTTAATGCCAAAGTATGTGGCTCGAGGAGAGTTTGGCATATAACTAATTAACCCCAAAAGCAAGGTTTTATGACTTAGGCTTATTTAAGATTATAGATCATACATTTTTCCCTGTAATTTATCCATTGTGAAATGTGTTACTCCAACAATTCAATGGTGGCAGTATTGATAAAGGTGACTTGGAGTAGAAGTAAGGCTTTAACATGTTAAGGAGAAGGCAATTTTCAAAACATAGCAACAATTATAGAAATCCCCTGATCCTGGAACAAAAAATGAGATACAATGATCATCTCAGATTTCAGTTCACTCTTATAACTAATGAGTGACAATGAGATCAAGTCATCAATTCAGGTTGTGGTTACAAGTTACAACTAAGATCCAATCAAGCTACTTCTAAATACATCTTTACCTTGCTGCACAAGTTTTCCTATGGAAGAGTTTTTTGGCTTAAACTTCTGATATCGAGCAGTCACATTGGACTCCGACTAATCCTAGTCACATTAGGAAGATACATTCAGCGCCTATTGACTCAAATTTGAGAGTTGAGACGTAGCTAAAGGAGAACAAAATTCCTTACCAGTTGAACCAAAGCATTTGTTGCCGTGGAAGAGTTTGTGTTCCCAACCTCTGTGGCACACATTTAATCATACATGAGAGAATTGCATAGTTGCTCCCAGGATTTGTTGCCTTCAGCACCTACAATAGTGCCTAGAACTCTTACTGCTATGGTCTTTACTTGGCCAATTCATTTGAAAGACATTTATATTAACATAACATTGAATTGGTATTATGCGCCATTAACAAAACATTCCCAATCTTCTTCTCACCTTTTTTCCATTAAGATATGGAGAATTACATGGAGTAGTATGCGTCATTGCTTCTGGGAATTATGGAGCATTCCGATGCCAATTTATGAAAATTAAGTAGCAAGAGATAACTTCATTAAAAGCAAACATTGTTTATGGCCAGATCCCTTCATATCTTAATTGGTAAAACAGAAGCTGTAAAAGCTACATTTGCACAGAAAAATCAAATCAGCACTATATTTCTGTCATCACTTTAAAATTTCACAATTTGTCAGTACAAAATAGATCCAAGTTCAACTGAAAGGTAAAAATCCTATTTGTAAAGGATTTCTTTTTACAAAGATTATAACTTGTTATCAACAAAATGTCATGAATCACCCTTAAAACAGTTAAAAGTATAAAAGAAGCCGCTCCTGCCTGCAATGTTTCTCACGTATTCTTCTTGCTACTTGATCGTGACAACCCCCTGTCAAAGGATTGTAGTTTGTTTCGGAGGTTCTGGTTTTCCTCAAGTAAGCGATCATATTCAAGAAGGAACCCCTCAGATTGTTTTCTCAATGCAACTACATTGGCTTCGAAAACATCTACCTCTTTAGTTTTTGACTCAAGTTCAGATTCCAGGCGTTTAAGTTCTGCCCTCAATTTGGCCGTTTCTCCCTCCATGGCTTTAATTTCCTCAACTTTTCCATCTTCAGCCCCTCGAGTTTGTTTCTTAACAGCCTCTATGGTCTTTCTTCGAACCCGGAGTTCTCTTATGTAATGATGTAGTCTGTCTATCATAAGTGCAAGAAAAAGTACAGCACCTGCAAACTCAAAACAGTGATCATAATTATGATCTCACTCTTTAGCCACTGTGCTGATAAATCATTGGCATAAAATTATTGTGAAGACAAAGAATAAAATTCATGTTACAGAATTTAACACCATAGGCAATGACACAACAACTAAATCCTCTCTAAACTGCGAGAAGAAATATCCCCAACATCGAAAATCATAATAGGATCATGGGGATTGGGGAATAAACCAGTAGTAAACAGCAAATAGACATTCCTAGAACTCTAGACTTCAATGCAATGCAAGTCAGTAACTTCAATGCAATCAATACAATCAATCATGAATGTTGAATGAATCAAATATACTCATGAGTTCACTAAGCTTCACTTTTTACTTCAAACCCCCAATAATTCAAAAACAATGCTAGCAACTAGCAATGCACTCTTTCTAACAACACATTTGTCATTATTAGTTGAATTCACATGGGATCCAATAATAAACAATAAATGGGTCCATATGATTTAGTTAGTCCTACATCAAATTCATCCAATGCTAACATTTCTCATAACAATTCAATGAGAAACAAGTAAACATAAAAAAACACCAGAGAGAAATGAATGGATGAAAATTGAAATAGAATAATACCCATGAGTGTAGCTTCAAGGAGGTGTTTAGCCATAAGAACCTGATCTGTAGGATTAACAGAACCACCATCATCGATCCCATGTTTCTTAATCTTGATCATGCTATAAACACTTGATGACAGCACCACAAGAAGGGTCCCTGCAACACTCTTCACCATTAAGGGTCCTCTCCCTCGTTTCAACCGATCCAACCCCATTATCACAAGTTTCCTCAATGGGGTTTTGAAAAGAAGAACCACCACCATTGATGCTTCCATCGCTATCACCATGAACAGCAACTGAATCATTTTGTTCACAAAGTTCAGATCTTTGAAAAGGGTGGCAAATTCAGGATTGGATGAAAGAGAATAATTTGAGGGTTTGTGAGAGAGTTGAAAAAATGGGGTTTTTGATTTGGAATGAGAGAAAAAGAGAGAAGGTGAAGGGAAATGAGAGTGTGAGAAAAGACTCTTTCAAAGCTGAACAATGACAATGGAAGGACAGAGAAAATGGAACTTTCATTTGGTGGACCTTCTAAAAATACATGTTATAATATATATATTTACTTATTTTATAGTGTTTTTATTATTTACTTATTATTTATTATGTCTTTTTATTAAGGAAAGGGGGGAAATATCCCTAAATTTCACGTCTTAAAAGATTTAGTTTCATTGGGCTTTTGGCCGTTCATTAATTCCAGCAAAAAAATATTTTCATTAGCAAAATAAATTGTTTCTGTATTTTAAAATTAATATATATCTATATTAATATTTAGTGAAAAACATCTATAAAAAATTGTTATTTTATCATTCGTTTTAACTTTCATTTACTCACTCCATATATTACAATAACTAACATTCTTAAACAATTTAAAATTATTTCTCAAAATTTAAATTAACTTATTTCATTTGAACCAATAATAAGGTATTAGTTTGTTCATATAAGTCTCATTAATTCTGAAATCGGTAGATTCCAAAATCACTTAGGATAATTTTTTCATTATCAAAATAAATTGTTTCTATATTTAAAAATTAATATATATATATATATATATTAATATTTAGTGAAAAGATCTATAAAAAATTGTTATTTCATCATTCATTTTAACTTTCATTTACTCATCCCCTACCTTACAATAATTAATATTCTTAAACAATTTTAAATTATCTCTCAAAATTTAAATTAACTTATCTCATTTAAACAAATAATAAGGTTTTAGTTTGTTCGTATAAAGTTCTATTAGTTCTCAAATAGGCGAAAGATAAAATGGAAGAAATATTCTTAAATAATTTTAAATTATCTCTCAAAATTTAAATTAACTTATCTCATTTGAACTAATAATAATTTTAAATTATCATTTATTTGAAAAAATAATCACACATTCTAAAAAAAATGAGTTGATTAGGATAAATCATTAATCTTCACCTAACTATGAGGGCAAGTCGGCAAACATGAATTTTTATTTTCATTCTAATGTATGCTGACATGGCGCCTTCAGGTGCTACCACGTGTAAGCTGTGACGAAGAATAGGGTCTCAATCAATGAAAGGCAAACACGTGGCAAGTCACTGACACAGTTATGCACATTGACAGTTAACTATCACGTCACCAACTTTAAGGCCATCAACTAACCCCCAACCAATGCAATGGATCGATAGAAATGATATTCTATACTTCTCATTGTTAAAATAATATAATATTTATGTACTCCTACTATAAAAAAATTAATACACAATTAATATATTATTTATTTGTATTATTTTTCTGAAGAGTTAATGATGATTTAAAATGAATAATGAATTAATAGTACATAAAACTATTATATTACTAGTGTATTTTTTTTCTCTAGACAAAAGTAATGAATTAATTTATTTAATACAAATAACAATAAGTATAATATACGAGGAAATATCGGTTTACGCCCAAATTAAATTACATCAGTTACGCTTGATCTTAGTCATTCATTTTCTTAAATCCAATACACCAAATAAGTTTGTGAAATAAATGAGGAGAGAGAGAAAGAAAAATCATAAATAACTTTAAATTTCACTCATTTGGTATCTTAGATTTAAGAAAATGAATGACTGAGATTAAATGTAACTGGTGTAACTTAACTTGGGTGTAAACGAATCCCTCCTAATAATATATATACTATTAGTATAATTTTTTCCCACATTTAATAGATAATTTTTCATGCATATTAAATCGTGAAATGAGATATTAATAATACCAATGTTGATTCATGTTATGTTGTATTCTACATTGCAGTAGGCAATGGTAACATTGTAATTTTGACCGTTTGAGGCTTTGAGCTATTGCAATAGGAGGAGTATATTTTTATAATGCTGCATCTATGAATCATAGCTCACGGTGTCCATCTTAGTTTTTTATTTTAACTTGCATTTTTTCTTTTGATAATGAAATCAACTCTTTGGTTTACTTTTTTGCAAATGTAGTAACACTAAATCTGATTGATTGCGTGCTTAAATATTTAATATTGATTTGAAAGGGTTATAAAAAATTGATATTGGTTCTTTATTTGACAATAATCAAGTGGGTTTGCTCTCTCTTTCATCTCCTAAGTCATGTTGGTCATATGAGAGTGACAAGGAGAAGTTATCAGTATCATATGCCTGAGGAACTTGTACATCATGTACCAACCATATATTTGTCTAGTGGTGTAAGGCTCTACTTGATTCCAAGGTCAAAAACTTAATTCTTGAGAGCGATACTTATTAAGAGATAACTTTAAACCTGAAAGAGATTAATTACTTACCAAAAAATATGAGAAAATACCTTTGGTAATACAAATAATTTGTATATCATGTAAGATTTTATGGCTACCTCCATGAGCCTTATCATTCAGTGTATATCCTGAGGGAATTTGCTAGTTTCTACTAATATTAAATTAAGGGAGTAAGACTCAGCAGATAAGATTCATTGCCTTGTAACTAAAAGGTCAGGAATTGAAGTCATAGAAATGGAGAAAAATTTGTTTTGTTCTCACAAATTATCTCCAACTATGTCCTAAATTAATGAAAACATTCATGTCATTATTTTTTTCTCTGGCTGCCACAGAAATAGTCTCTTCATTTCATGTTACTAAATGTTAACTGTTTAACTCAATCTTACTGCTTGGTCTCCTTTTCTGTTTTATTTTGGCATATGCATCATTGCACTATTAATTAGTTTCAGGTTGTGTCAGTTGGAGGTTATGGATTCTTGTGGATGTAACCGCACAATTTGGCAGCCACATTGTACGTTTCATTGTCAATGTGCCCAAAACATCCCAGCATGAAATGATAAAGTACATCAATTTTGCTTTGTAGAAATTGCTAGTACTAACATAGTTAAAAGATATGCCAAATTAAAAGAAAAAGAAAACTAGATTAAACTAAAAATTGATAATCTATGGATCTAGTTAACAACTAGTTGAACTAATAAGATAAATAATATTATAACAACAATCAAATCTTATTCTCATCAGATGTAAAGTAAACTATATAGATCTAATAATATTACAATATTCTATTATAAATCATATTTATTGACAAAATATTGATTCGAAATTTTTGATAATTGTTTTGCCTACTGAGTAATAATAATACTAGAAAAGCTTGCTAGCAAACTCTTCACTAGCATTCTCATCATCTGAGGATGAAACTACAGCAGCAAATTGCCTAAGTTCTGAAACACTCCTACCTAGCTGTAGAGCAACTTTGATTTCAAACAATTCCCCATTTTCTCTTTTATCAGGATCTTGTTCAATAACATTATGCTCTATACTCTCTTCCATGAGCTTAAAGAACCCAAGTGCTGCTCTATACAACTCAAACACCATCCCAACTTGCCCACCATGCTCCAATGTGTTAACAACAGTTGCTAATGCTCCACCAATAACACCAAGCATCACAGGCCAAGGTGCATTCACAGAACCCAAACAAGCAGAACCAAAAGCTGCAAGACCAGTTAGTACTGGACCAGAAACTGCTAATATCTTATTCAGATTCAAAACTATTCTACTCAATCTAAAGTATTCTCCCATATCCTTTTTCAAAACCTTCATAATCTCTTTCATTCCATTTTCCAACCTTGAATCCCATCCATTGTTTCCCTTTGACCCTTCTTCTGTTCTTCTATATCTTTGCTTCATTAGAGGCCACCACACTGCTGGTTCCACAGTTTGAGGGAATTTCTCTAGCATTGAGCCTAACAAAGGAAGAGGGTATGCTTTATCCAATGCCAAAACTTTCTCCATTGCTTCATTAACATCATTTTCACTAGGATTCCCAAGATAAAGCCTTGTTCTTAGTTCTCCATGAAGCTGCTTGAACAACCTAGCAGCATTTCTTTGCTCCTCCGCGAGTTGCGATGGCTGAATTTTGTTCATGACTAGAAGAAAACCAGTGGCTGCAATGTAAAGAATAGTTGATGAAACCTTCATTGCCACAAGAGGTGCTCCACTTGAACCATTGGCCACAATACCAACCAGGGTTGCAGCAGATAGAGTGATCATGTTAACTGAAGTCATTAGAAGATGGTTCCAATTGTCACGTTGTATTCCAATATTCTTATGCATCTCCAACCTATCTGATACAATCTCCATAATCAAATGAAGCTTAACAATCTCCATGGAATTTGGTGCACTACTTTTAATGCTACATGTGTAGTAAGGATCTTCTTTTACATTTGTTGTTGTAGTAGCTGAAGTGTAGTTATTTTGATAATCCAATTTTGCCACCAAACTTCTATTTGGAGGGGTTGGTTTTTGGATTTTGGTGGCCTGAATCTTCGGCACATTTATTGTGGCAGCAAATTTTCTAGTACTGCAACATGAGAAAGAAGAATGTGTGGTTGAGATTAGAATTGTTGCCATGTGCTATTACCTATGGTATGTGTCAATTCAGTTCTTATGCTACTTTATGAAGGTTGAATGATTCTTAAATTAAGTAATGGTTTACGTGTATGGGATTATAGACAGACTAATATGGAATAGAATTTATAACTTTAGTAAGACATGCTCACATGCACATAAATAAGAAGAATGTGTTTGAACAAATATGTTGAATTCAATTGGTTCTGGCCTAGAATTCTATGCATTTTTTTGTCTTTTCACTTTGGTTACTTCTGCTTCAAATCTCCCCCAGATGCTGACTTTCAACTAACATAGCGAGTAAACCATGTATCCCAACTAAAATCTTGTTAAATATAATAAATTATGCTATGAAAAATAGTTTGATGACCTTGCTAAATAATTAAAAACAAACCCCTTGATGAATGTTCTTATCACCTTTTTCCACAACCAACAACTATACTATAATACTAAAATAATATATGCAAGAATTTTACTTACATTTATGTCTATTTAATTAGTGAATGGCCAATGGGCATGAATTTAATTAATAAAAAACTGACATTTGAATTTCAAAGTCTGTGTTTTTAACAATTTATTGCGTTGATTCATGTGGGTTGAGTAAAATGTTTTTCCATGGTTGGTAACTTGGGGAACGCGGTTGTTCACAATACATATACTATTTGAAGTTAATATTAAGTATAACTGCTCCAAGTTAGGGTTTCTTTTTCTGACCAATTCCTCATATATGATATTACCCTTTAAGGTTTGCATATTTGATCAATCAATGTAAATAGAGCCAAAGAATTCATCCACATTCACACATCTAAACATTTTCCATAAGGAATGCTATCTTGGTAAGAAACTAATTTATTTTAGGATGTATAATTACTTCTTCTAATAAGCGTTGTTTATAGAAATTGAACATTTGATAATTGGTTTAGTATAATATTTGAGGATCTAGCCGGATCTTCCACCTTATACCACTAGAGATGGACGCTTGTTGGTATTTTTTATTTTTTTTGATACTACTAAGGGTATTTCCAGAACTAATCCCTTTCAGGATTTGTAGCTATCCCTCCCAACAAGTGTCGCTCACAGAAATCGAATTTTTAACCTTTTAGTCATCATGAAGTTTAATGAGACTTTATACCACTAGACCAATACGTTGTTGGTTTTGTTTGGTATTTTTAATATGAATGTAACTTATATATTGCCAATGTGTACAAAGAATATTTACAAGTCATTGTATTTACTTTAGGAAGTCTCATAAAACCAGCTCAACTAGAAATAAAGTATCACAAATGTCACTTACGAGTCCATTTCTTTCCACATCTCTCTCACTTAAGAATTTTCCCTTAGGCCAAAGGACAATATACTATGACCTACAATATTTGTTGTATTGAAATTGATATATTGAAAATAGCTAATAATTGAAACAATTCGTAAGTTTGACTAATTCCTTAATTAATGAGAGTAAAACATGCATATTATATTTAATAGACTCATATCATCTATCTTGTATCACATTCATTCTTAACTATTTTATGGAAATAATTGTGTAAAAGTAATGATAGGATAAGCGTTTCTATATAACATGCCAAAGACTAACTGTATAATTTGAAAATCTTATAAGGCAAAGACCCTTGTTTTGTCAGCTATAAACTTAAGGATAACAATAAGAAAGCCATTTCTGAAATTAGAAAAAACGTGCCATCAAAGACAGCATGTACGACATGTACGTAATGGATAAATTAAAGTGTATATAAGAGAATGAATTACTGGATGTAATTTTTTAAGATTAAGGGTGAAAACAAGTCAGACCACTTATTTTACAGACTTATTATTTGGCCTATAACATATTAGGCTTTTTTCATAAACAAGTGAGATTCAGACTTTTTATTTAGCTTAAAAGTCCGACCTTAGGCTATCTAAAAGACATATTAAGCTTAACAGTCCGACCTATTTAATTATATTATATAATAATGTTCATAATATTTTAATATAAGCAATATTATAATACATGTAATTTTAATATAAAAGTCTATACAAAAATATAATTTAATTGTTAGAGTTAGATGAATTTAATTAAAAGTAGGTCTATCAATCTATTTAAATGTAGAAATAATAGTCTATTTCAAGATCATATAATATAGCAAACCTTTAATCATGCTAATAGATTAGGCCTAGACTTTGAAATTTGTTAAAGATGCTAACAAGTCATACCCAGATTTCTATTTGCTATATAGGTTCGGCTTGTCCCGTTTCTACCTGTGGTCAAGATGTGATGTCAAACTCACTTATATATTTCTTTCACTTAACTCATTAAATAATGTTTTAGCTCATGGATGAAGGTCTTACAACAAATGATATCAAATCCACTATGCTTATTCCACTTAGCAATGAGAATGTTTTATCCCATGGATTCTCAATATCACAAATATTGACATGAAATAATGGACCATACACTTGTGCCATGCTTCATTATACCCCTTTTTCAAAAAACAGTACCATAATCTCTTTTTGTTTCCCAAATTGTGTTCTGTTTATGAGACCCCTAAATTGTATATAGCAATTAGCAAATTATAAAGAAACATACTTTATTCAGAATCTTGAGAAGAAATTTTATTATAGGACATCAATTATAATAATCTTGTTTGTGTGAATCTATAATTACAGAATCAGAAAAGCAAAAGCTCTTCCTCTTGGATGATGCAATTTTTTATTTTGGTTACATGAAGCAATAAATTTTCTCAAAATGTATTCATTCCCTTGACAAAGTGGCCATGAACAGTGAACTGATTATAACATAAAACAGCACCAGCAATGAACCATGTTTACATAAAACAGCACCAGCAATGAACCTTGTTTACATAAAACAGATAACTAGAAGATCCTGCAAGCAAACTAACATTAATTCAACAGATAAATAGCAATCTGATAAGCTGAGAGGAGCTAGCAAACATGGGCATATTCTTGGAACACAGCAAACTGTAATGTTATTTACTTCAGGCTTTAGTCAATGCCAAAGATCGCGCTTGTAGGTTCAAGTATATTCCCCTGAAATAAATATCATAACGAACGACCTTAAGTTAGTTGCTATTTAACCCGAAAAGAATGACGATTAGAGGTGAAGGGAAGTAGAGGGAAAGGAAAACAAAAACATGTACCAGAAAAATGCAGCAAAGCTATGAAAAACAACACGGAAATGAAGCGGCATGAATTGATGATTTATCCATCCCACAACTGGTGATATCTGCAGTTCAATTCATTGGGGGTTCTAAAGTTAGAAAATTGATGACAAAAAAGTAGGTATTGCAGTAAATTATGTTGTTTTCTGCAGTGGTAATAGAAGACTACCGTCCAAGATGTGTACTGCACTGATGGATAATCCTTCTTAACTTTAGCTTTCACATTCACCCAGGGTTGGCCTGCAATACACATTTTCATCAAAAACATAACTTCTAGGTATGCTACTTTACACAACAATTTTTGGTAACTCTTTCAGCTTTGTTTTTCTTTTTTGGTGAACCCTATTCTTTTCATTAACTAGATAACTAGTTGATCAAGAATGTCATTGCTTTGTGTATCCTTTTGCTTTTCCTCCTCATGTTATTCTTTTAACTTTGGTTATAAGTATTTTATATGTCTACACTTTTCACAATGTATCTGACAATCCTGTGTATATATGTCCATGTTCCTTCAATCTAAATATGAAAGTTAAATGTTGAACAAGGACTAACCTTCAACAACTAATCCATAGTAAATCATGAAAAGGAAATTGTTCCACGGTGAAGATGTCAACTGTTCAATCAGAACCTGGAAAAGAAAATTCATGCAATTGGAAATAATACAGAGAAGGATAAGTCATTCATTATGTAGAGGTTTTTTTTTGTGTTGGGTGTATCTAACATAAAAGACTTGCATATAAATAAATTCTTGTTGTATGAAATATGTTTGAAATGATATTAGTTTAACAATTCAAATCATTTACAAAGAAATTTGAGTTTACTATTACATTATCTCAAAATAATTGACTGTCAATCCTGCCCCTTTTGATATGATTAGTAAATCATTTCATTTCATTTCATTTCATTTCCAATGGAGTTTAAGTGTTCAAAATAATGCTAACTTAGCAGATAGTTCATGCTGTAAACAGTGTAAGAAATGCATTTTAATTACACAACCAAGCCAAGATGGCTGAATTCAGGTTGGATAGACAAGATTAAATAGGTTTTACAGTTTGACCTTCTTGGCAACAGTTTTTGAATCTCTTTTCCCTTTGAAAATTTTATCCAGTATTGTATGAAAGTAGTGTCCAAAGGGTCCAAGATAAGCAGCTCCAAAAATCTGCATGCAATAGATGCTTTATTTGATTTCTGATGGATACATTAACATTATACATATAACAACAAAATGCACAAGCCCCTGTCCTGTATTAGTTGAACTATAAAGGTTTAATAAAAGGGTATAGGATTTTCTGTTATTTCTATCCATTTATGTATCACAGTGCATGAAAGGAATAATTTAATGAGCAGGAACATACGAACTTTTCAGTTGTGTAATTTTTAAAAATAAAGGCTCAGCTCAGCATTTTTTACAAACGGCTTTACAAAATGTAGGCCCAAATTTTTCATCAATAATATCTTTAAATGAACAAGTCTTTCTCTCTACACAAATATTAGAAATTTAGAACACTTTCTGTTAGAAACAGTACTTACAAACATAAGAGTCATACATGTAAATATTATTACTAAACATTATGAAACACTTCCTTGTTTTATGAAAAGACATGCATTAGTCTAGGCACTTGGCATAGTGCTAGCACTAAGCAACCAAGTATGATAGTGGATCAAATGTGAATCATAGTATAGGGTCTCTGTTGCACTATTATTAGTAGGGGAAGAATCCTTTTTCCTCCAATGGTTACAAGTCAGTGTCACTACCTATCACTCTGATAGAGAGGGGGCACAGGGCCTTTGGAAGAGCTAATATAACATAAATCAAGACTTAATAACACCCCATTCGACTGCATAGATCGAATGATTTAATAATGTTCAATCATAAATCATTTTATATAAAAACAGAAAAACTTTTAGGCTTACCTATAGATACTTGGTAAGTAATAAGCAGTTCATTTTTATATTCCTATACTTTCTTTTTGACAATCTAGCTAGTGGTGCACAATGGGCCGTACTCCTATCTGGTACTGGACACTCCAGTCCTAAATTATGAAGGGAGATGAGATTTAAAAGTTATTTTATTAAAAAATAAGTTAAAATTATGACCATTAGATTTTTATTTCTTCATCATTCACAAAATCCTAACATGGTAATAGACCCTCCGGTAGTAGAGAGGATCTAAATTAGTGAGCAATATAATGAATTTGGTACATATAACTTAGGTAAATGAGTGGACCATGTAATTATGTTTAATTTATCATACAAACATTCAAGCAGATGTTTGGAACACCTTATAAAATAGTTTATAACCACCCCATATCTCTTTTTGACACTTATTGAAATAAGCTAAGACACTTATGAAATATGATGTCATAATCTTATTGAGATAAGCGCTTTTTATTAAACTGCTTATCCAAAAGCGAAAGAAAAGCTGACCACTTTGAGAAGAAGTCGTTTGAATTGAATCCTCTGAATCCCTGTGAGCTTCTGAGACACTATGTCACTGATTGCTGACAGAACCCCTGCTGTTATAACCTGGTTTAACCATCACAAACACAATAATGAATGTGAAAACAGAGACAAGGAAAAAATGGTTGATTAAGAAAAGAATGAAAATTGGATAAAAGAAACCTTAGTTCTTAAGGGGTTTAGTTGGAGTTGTTTGAGGTAATTGTTCAGTCCCTTCTTTGCTATTGATCCCATCTTGTTTAGTTTCACTGTGTTGTCTCTTCTGTGTTGTTATGAAATATCTTTCTCCTAGAGTGAGAAGGAGAGAGAGTATAATTATGTTACTTCCAAGTCTATTTCGGGAATTGAATTTTGGAAAAAAGTCTTTCATTCTCACTTCTTTTGGTAAATTGGATAAGAATATGTCTAAATGATTTACCACATAAACCTTAAGAAGTCACCACTATGAGCTTTTAAAAAGGTTGTATATAAGATTGGAGAATGGTATCTAAGAGTGGTCACCATACATATTTATCATTTATTCATACTAGTATGTAGCTAGATATTCCATATCTACTCATATACATTCTTATTTTTTATTATTAAATATTTAATTTTTATATATTTAACTTCAGATAATTATGCTATCATATTTTTGTATTAAATATACATAATATTATAATATTTGTAATAAAAAATATATAAATGAATTATAATATTATTAAAAATTACACTAGTGATTTGATATTTTATGACCGTGTTACAAAACAAACACAAAAACATTAGACATACTAAAAAATTATCTGTAATTTATATGTTACAAATGCAAACATATGACATAGCAAATAACAAATTTGGAATATATAAATGACATATATTCAATTACATATTTACTCTTTAATTATATTTTGATTTTATATATTTTAGTGAACTTATTTCCATCTAGATACCAGAGGAGTCATTGCCTACTAGACCTCCGGTCTCTAATCAACCACAAAAGAAAGTAAAGATAAAAACCATATATAATTATAAATATTTAAGTAAAAGAGACAAAAATAATATACAAGAACATATATTATTATATTAAAAATAATGACTGAGTAGAAATATCACCAAGTTTAATAAAACATAGCTACGATTAATATGTCAAAGTTTCTTAAAATATATATTTAATTTAAATGTTATATTTTAAGTCAAATAAAAGGTAAATAAACTTAATAGACCAACCTATTTTATATATTATATACCAATATTTTTATTATATTATTTTAATATAACTAAAATTATTATTATATGTGAAATTTGAATTTTTTTTATATATATATATAATTTTTGTACAATATAAAAAATATTTGTGCCTAGCCCTTCATTTTTAACACATTTGGTGCATTGGATCTAAGAAAAACTGAGATTAAATGTAAATAGTAAATTTTAACTTGGGTGTAAACGAATCTCTCATTTGCTCATCTTAGACACAAACTATTATATATCAATGCTGTGAAACTGGAGCCAGAAGTCAAACCAGAAGAGATCTCATATTAGGTTTAATTGTTTTAAACAGTTAAATCGTCCGGTCAGATTGAGTGATTTTATATATAATTAATAACTTTTATCAATAAATATATAATTATATATAAGTGTAAAATTTTATATCATTAATAATCATGTAAATTATATTGAAATAACATCTCTAATATTTTTCTAGACCGAAGTAAAACAAAAGATTAAAGTAGTATTTCGTTTTTTTAATTTTAAGTAAATTGTCCGATTTACTTCCCGGATTATTCTGGTTTAACCGGGTTTAACATGGTCGGACCGAAATTTTCCCGGTTCAAAGCAGTCCAACTCTCATTCGGTTAAGATCGCAAACCAGAATCATTTTCAAGTCTGGTCAGTAGCCAAACCGATCGGACTGTCTAATACAATCCGGTTCTCACAACACTGCTATATATATATATTATATTATGAGAATAAAATATCTCCTCACATCAGAAGATAAATTACATTCTCCAACTATTAAAATCATAACATATGTCATATTTTTACACTATCTAGTGTTGAGTCCACCTGTCCATCCTATGGATGGCAACGGGCACGTGTAGTAGCTACCCGCTACGTGTTTCAAAATAGGAGAACATTACACATATCCGCCTGTATCTGTGCGGGTACCCGTGTGCGAGTATTCGCATGTATTTCTGGGTACCCACGGGTACAACGAGTACCCGTGAATTTCCTATATTATAAATGAATTTTTAATTTTTTATTTCTATTATGTTTCAAATGAGATGAAACTTAATTATTTTTGTATCTTTTGATTGAATATATGGCAAAAATACTAAATTTATTAGTGTTTTCTATTTGTGTGATTTTTTGTTCTCATTTCCTTAACAAAAACTATATTTTTTTGTAAAACATGTGTGTTTTTACACATGTAATAATATTTGTAGGGTGTTTCACCACCAAACTCAATAAAATATGTAAACAAAGTAAAAGAAAAAATGTACATAGTGTAATGAATGTTAGAATAATGTATTTTTTATTTTAATTAAATATAATATATTAATCATATAAATAATGGGTACCTGTAGGCATGGGTACTATGATACCCGTACCCACCCATTGTACTAAGAATATTTTTAAAAACTCGTTTATAATATCTGCGGGTATCCATTTGTGACCTGTACCCATACGGATTTTACCTGCAGATACCCACGAGTACGGGTTTTTTGCCATCCCTAATCCATCCCTGCCATTCCAAAGGAAACCAATTATTAAATAAATATTGAACTAGGGATTTGATAAATATTACGAATTACTAGTAAAAGAGAAGAAATTTGAATGAGCTAGGAGCATGATTTCCCAAGTTCTTCTTATAGTATGAACTTGTTCTGTTAGCTTTAGTCCCCCTATTTACACCATCTTTCTGAATTCTTTTGTGGTTTATATAAGAATGCTTAACAAACCTGGATTTGTGTTAATTTTTCAACGCTAATATTCATACTCTCATTTATTTAACAATGGCGAATAGAGTTTAAAAAGTCACTATCGTCATTGGATTTAGTGTGTGGACCGTGGACTGTATCTATAATATGTACAATATAATAATATAAATAGAATACTTGCACGCTATTTGACATTTTTCCCATAAAGCATGTGGTTATATTTTATATTACAAATTTGCCAAATAAAAACCCTTGATTACAGCTCACTCAATTAACTACTACGTCATGGATTGCATCAACATGATAGGATCATATTATATATACATAACCAATAATGCTTTTAGTAGCGTAAGGTCTCGCTAAATTCCCAAGATGACTAAAAAGTTAAGAATTCAATCTCTGATAGTGATATTTGTTGAAATAAGCAACCAAAAACCTTAAAAAAGATTAGTTCATTACCATAAGATGAGAAGATATCTTAGTAGTATAAAAAATATATTATATATATATTCACAATGTATTTTATCACACTCATTAAAAGATTAAAGCATTTAACACTTCAAGTGTTAGAAATTAGATGTTTAATATTTACTTACTCAATTTGTATTCCTCCATCATACAATATATTTTGAAAAGTGTCATATTTTATCTTTTTTGTTAATAAAAATATATTATTTAATTAAAAAAATTAATATATTTTTACTGATATTTTTACTTGATTATCATGGATAGAAAATCTACTCATATATCTCAAGGACACTCTGTAAACAACCACATTTAAGTACCATGTGACTTGCTAGCATAAGGACACAAAATCCTAGGTAATTGAGACCCATGTGAGGAACCGAGTAACAATGAAGTGTGAATAAATCAAAGTCCTAAATAGTCTTCTTCCAACACCTAGTCAACATTTCCCTTATCTGACCTTTTCTCTTTTGGTTCACATTTCCAACTTATATATATATATATATATATATATATATATATATATACAACCCCCATATTCCTTCATTCATCATTCAAATCCACAACAAAATCATCATATTCAAGCACTCATAAAAATATCTTAGACCCTATATGGCTTCAACACATGTTTCATCCCTCCTTTCTTTTTCTTCTTCTTCAGAAAGAGTATCCATTAAATCCTCTATTAATCTCCCAAAACTCCCTAGACCTAATAGTCCATTCTTAGCTCCAACAATACCAAGCAGAAAACTCTATGAAGAGTTAAACATTTTACCAAACACACTTCCAATATTGCAAGATGGTTCATCATCATGCAATAACAATTTGCCGAAATCAAAAGCAACCACTCACCAACTCTATGCTATTCTAGAAGCTGTTGCTGATAGAGTTGAGATGCACCACAACATAGGTCAACAACGTGATAACTGGAACACCCTTCTATTGAACTCTATCAACATGCTTACTCTCACTGCATCAACCATGGCTGGTGTTGCAGCCACATGTGGTGGCGATGGTGCACCACTTTTGGCTCTTAAATTATCCTCCACTCTCTTGTTCACGGCCTCCACGGGTATGTTACTTATCATGAATAAAATCCAACCTTCTCAACTTGCTGAGGAACAAAGAAACGCTACAAGATTGTTCAAGCAGCTTCAGTCTCACATAGAAACCATATTAGCACTTGGAAAGGTTACTAAGAAAGATGTTAAGGATGCAATGGAGAAGGTTTTGGCACTTGATAAAGCTTACCCACTTCCTCTATTAGGTGCTATGATTGAAAAGTTTCCTTCGAAGTTTGAACCTGCTGTGTGGTGGCCTAAACCTAATACAAAATCTTCAAGGAGGGTTAACAAAGTTCAATACAATGAAGCAAAAGGGAAGAAGAATGGATGGAATGATGGACTAGAAATGGAACTAAAGGATGTGTTAGAAGTTGTGAAGAGAAAAGACATGGAAGACTATGAAAGATTAGGTAACTTGGCTTTGAAGATTAATAAGACTTTAGCAATTGCAGGACCTTTACTCACTGGTATTGCAGGATTAGGGTCAATGTTTGTAACACAAGGTTCATGGGTAGCTATAGTTCCAGTTATGTGTGGTGCATTAGCCACTTTGGTTAATGCTTTAGAGCATGGTGGACAAGTAGGGATGGTTTCTGAAATGTATAGAAACTGTGGTGGCTTTTTTCAACTGCTAGAAAGTTCAATCCATGATACAATTGAGGAAGATGTGGATCAAAGGGAAAATGGTGAGTTGTTTGAAATGAAGTTGGCATTGAAGTTAGGAAGAAGTTTGTCACAACTGAGAGATCTTGCAAGAAAATCAGCTTATTCTCGTGTAGAGGGAACTGCCCCGGATGAATTTGCTAGCAAACTTTTCTAATGAGTTTCTACTTGTAATTAATCTAACAATTCTTTGATTTCATTTTGTTCTTTTTAACCCATTAATTTATTCTTAGTGCATAACTATTGTAAAGAATCCAGATTTAGTTATAACTTGGAAGAAAATTCAAAGATGCTATTGTCGGTCTATCTCAATGAATGATGCATTTATTGATTCATCATGTCAAATCAAATAATTGCTATAAACAACTGAGAAAAATGTGCCTAGATATATAACATTTTTATTGGGAGATTATAGTTATTATTTACTATTAAACTTTTAAACTTTTAATATATTCTTAAGATTTCATTGGTTCTATATATATATATACACATTTATTATAGATGTAATTTTGAAAATAGTGAAATAAATATGACAGAAGTAAAAAAAAAAACTTATAAAAATATAATTACTCATTTTATTATTGTAGTTGAATAATTACTCATTTTGTAAATTAATAAATACTACTTTTTTTGGGTACAATATAAGTACTAATATAATTTTTTATGTAAGTTTTTTAATGTTGGAGTTGTATTCCTTTATAGATGTATTTATTAGAAGCTGGAGAATAAAAGTGAAGGAGAACATAGACTTTGTCCATTTTCATTTT
Source organism: Lupinus angustifolius (assembly GCF_001865875.1). NCBI lineage: Eukaryota > Viridiplantae > Streptophyta > Magnoliopsida > Fabales > Fabaceae > Lupinus > Lupinus angustifolius. The sequence continues at coordinate 3,747,226 of NC_032024.1, forward strand.
GTCTTTTGTCCTTCATTTGTCCATTTTAATTTTTAAGTGAAGTGACTTTGCCCATTTTCATTACTTATGTGTATAGAAATTAATTTGCTTTGACCTACCATTTTTTTTTGCTTTGACAAATTCCGGTCAAATTATTATAGCTTCATGTTTATCATTTAATAATGACTACCGTGTGGACTACACCAATTCCAAAGATTAGTAAACCGAAAGTTATGCAATGTTCTCCTGCTTATAATTATATTTTTTTTTGTTATTACCAAAAATATTATTTGAAGGTAAGGATCCAATTCTTTTGATTATCACTTTCCAATTTAAATAAGGTTTCACTTTTATCATACAATTCTTTAAAAATTAGTCAAACAAACCCCATAAATTATATATCTTTTATATTTCATTCACATATATTTTTAATTGACTTAAAATATTAACTCATTTTCTATCTTGTGGTGGCTACTCTATGTAACATAGAGTTGGTTGGCTATGCATGCAAGTATTGCATTAATGTAGCATGGTTTTTGCATCTCCAACTATGTAATTCTTGTGCAATTAAAAGAAACAACATGAACCAATTAGCTAGGTGAGGTTGATATCATAATGTTCTATAAACAAATAGTGGATTATAAAACAAAGCATCTTTAGAGCTTCTAAGAATCATACAAGATAATTTCCCGACAAATCACATTATCACATAGTACATGTAGTGACATTAAGTGTGAGACAACAGATGTACACCCAAGTTAAGGAGCATGGTAATGCATAGAACAATTGTAACAGGTAAAACTAGTCATTCTCATTATTAGCATGACCATCATGTTTTAGGTGAAAGAAAAATATGTAGATCTCTCACAATTTTAGGCTGGAGGCTAAATATTAACTTCACCTGATTTGTTGTAAGCTTGAAATATTTACATTACTTATCTATCCAAATTCATGTTGAGTACCTGACTCACTTTTTACAACACAACACAAGGCATATAGTTTTTTGGATCTCATGTAGACTTTGCTATCATAGAAGTTGGCAAGCACAATATCAGGAAATTTCAGGACAACATGAACTCAACTATCATAAAAATATGGCCCAGTGCACGAGGCTCCCACTTAGTATAGTCTGGGGAGGGTGGATGTATGTAGCCTTACCTCAGCAAGCGGAGAGGCTGTTTCCAGTATTTAAACCTGTAACCTCATGATCACTAAGCAACAACTTTACCGTTGTGCCAAATTCACCCAACTCAACTATCATACATGTTTGAAATGAAAATATTAGTTATTAATGCAAGGCATTCTGCTTGTACTTGATGTCAGTAGGACAATGGCATTAAGAAATGATTACAGCATTCAGATTATAGGAAAACTGGTCAAGGGGGAGCAATAGGGAAATGTTCAAGGCTTATAGTACTTTGTTGGTACAAATGGCACCTTTGTAACAACTCCTTCATTGGCTTTTCCTCGAATAATAATCTTTACTTTAGTGCCTGCCTTGTGCAATCCTGATTTCACATATCCCATGGCAATGTTCTTCTTGAGGCAAGGGCTGAATCCGCCACTTGTGACTTCCCCGATGTTGTTGCCACCTTCATCTTGAATCTCGCTGTGGCTTCTAGGAGGCGGTCCAGACGAAAAGAAACCAACACGCCGGATCTTAGGACCTTCTTCAAGCTGTTTCAGTATAACCTCAGCTCCAAGAAAACCACCTTCTGCTCTCCTTCTCTTCCCTATGGCCCATGTTAGTCCTGCCTCAATAGGTGTAATGTGCTGTTCCATGTCATTGCCATATAAACACAATCCAGCTTCAAGTCGAAGACTATCTCGAGCACCCAACCCTGTCAATCTTATCTTCCCTTCAGATTTTTCTAGGATTGCCTTGGCAAGATCAAGTGCATTCTCTGAAGGAACTGAGATCTCAAATCCGTCTTCACCAGTATACCTGAAAGTCTCGGCGAAGATTGCATTATTGTGCATACTACCATTGGGATTAAGCATTTTGTCATGATAAACTCTGATTTAGCTAACAACACAAAAGGATAAACCGAATTTATCAAATTACACTCATTTCACGAATTCAGAAATTATTGCATTGTGAGAAGGAAAGGAAAGATTTAACATTGATATAGCAAGTAACACAAGATGGAATTTCAGATAGCATTACAACTAAAACGGACATTGCAGGGTAAATCACTAATGTTAGGGAAAGAAAACATACCCGGTTCGCGTAAGAAAGCACTGCGAGCCATTGATGTCCAACACACGGAACTGCCCAAAATACAGCTTGCTCAAATCCTCTTTTGTCAGGTGTTGAAGAACAGGAGCAGCAAGAGGACCCTGGCACAAATCATTAAAGTTTAAAAAGCCCATAAATTCGGTAGCCAGATTCAACTTCAAGGAGCATGAATCACCTTAATAAGTTAATCATAATCATTTAGTGACCACACTAAGAAAACTTTTACCATAGGAAAAAGAAATAACAAGCAATATGGCACAAACATATTTGCACTCACCCTACATGCACTTATACTACACCCAAATATACAGGGCAGGTGGTAGTAGAAGAAATTATCTCATAAGCATTCGTTTAATATCTAGAGCACATTGCAGCCATTTCTATCTTGCCATAATTTTGAGATCTTAACAACCAACATACAGATGCAGAAAAAAGGGAAATAAAGAAAAACAGAACAAACTCAAAAGCTGTAAGTTGAAAGTGTATTATGATGCAAATGTACAAGAGTGTGATAAATGACCTGCAGGGCAAGAAGGGATCTCTCATCATGGATGTGCCACGACACATCGCCGCCTTTGGCCTTGAATGCCTTCATATGCTCCTCAATATGAGCCAGATCTTTATCCCTACACCCAGCATTCACAACCAAGTATATGTGATTATCCGTCACCTTGGTAATCACCGAATCATCAATTGCCCCTCCCTTTTCATTTGTGAAGACAGTTAGTGATCCAGTTCCGGGGGCAAGCCCGGCGACATCAGCAACGACAAGTTTTTCAAGGAATGAGACACTGTCTTTTCCCTTGAGGCTTAGCCCACACATATGTGAAACATCGAAAAGGCTACCGTTTTCCCTACAGTTTAGGGTTGAGTCCATAATCGAGTCCTTGTATTGAATTGGCATGCTCCATCCAGCAAATGGCACCATCTTCCCACCATGAGCAACATGGAAGTCATAAAGAACAGTCTTTTTCAGCTCAGCTTCTGCAGAAAAATATCGGCGAGCAACAGCCTTCTTATCACCATTGGCTAGACGGCGGGTGATTGATTGCCCAAGTTGCCACAAACCACCCCTCATTTTCTGTTATCTGAGGAATAATAGAAGTTAAATACTGACTTTCAAGTTTTAACCTGTACTTGGTTATAAGGGGACTTGGGGGTTAAAGAAATTTATGTCATTGTTAAGGAATCATGTCATTCCTAGAATATAATAGCACACATTATGATACCCTTCATTGCCAAAAAAGGACCAAAATTTCCACAAACAAAGAAAACAAGCAATTTGATGGCAATTCATTGAGATATATTATCATGGTTCCAGAAATGATCTATACATTGCAGGCACAAAGAATAACAACTTGAATAGCAATAACTTATGTTCATGTCATAACCCAGAAGTGATCACAGTTCATGTACTCAAACAATGAAACAAATCCACTGAAATATTCATACATCATATTCGAAACAAAAAGTTTCATATAAAATCTCAATCCAAGGCATTGCAGAACACAATAACTTGAATCAAGATATTATAAAGGAGGTTCACCAAAATAGTGTAACACCCCAACACCTAAAAACTTGGAAAGAATGAACCTTTATCAAATGTCTAGATCTAAGATTCAATCTCCAAATTTGGCAGAATCATAACTCATGCAACTACATGTTACATATGAATAAACACAACCCCATATTGGAAAATGGAAGTAATAAGGTTATAAAAGAAAGGGGTAGTGGCACTTACATAGTTGGTTATGTTCCTTGTATGGAGTTGTTAAGAATGAAGGCATAAAATAGAAGGGAGTGACTGATAATGTTTCTATATATATGTGTATGACATTAAAAGGCTTCTTTATCTGTTCAATTTGGACATATTTGAATTATAATAAAAATAAAAATAGGAGTGAGTGAGTGTCAAATCACACATCCTTAGTGAGTGGTAGGAACATTACCATTGAGATATCTCTTATACTGCACTTCATGTAACATGTTAATGTGTGTTCTCCTTTATGTTATGCTTTGTGTACCCAAATATCTGATGGCTGGGGAAATTGGGATAAGATCACATATTTCACATTAGAGATATAATATTGTAATATTTATGTATTTTATGTAAAGATTTATATTTGTATATCTTTTATTATATTGTATACTTATATTTAAGATATCCTCAATGAATTAAATATAAATAATAATTGATAAATGATATAATGAAAAAATTGCTATACACATTATCATCACCTTAAAATAGTTGTATTAAAGTAAAGATTTGTTCCTTCAAAAATGTTGTGTTACAATTAGGTTTATGGAAAATTGTTAAACCCAAAATTGTCACATGTCAATAATTTCATTGATTATGTTGGAAGTATAATTTAAGGTTTTGTTTGGAAGTTATGAGAAAAAAAGAGGATAGGGATCAATGGGTAAGAGTGAGGAAGAAGAGGAAAGGAAAAGAAGACAATCTACTCTATTATTTGTGAGTGTAAAATAATTTTATGGGAGAGATATGTAAAGTAATGTTAATGTAAGATTAGCTTATTTACTTTTTGTTTAAAAATATAATTAATAATGAGAAATAGACAAATAATATAATTATATAACTTTAATAAAAATATTTAGGTAGTGTGAACTATTAAAATAGATATATGGTTTTAGAGGGAAAATTTACATTGTAGTTAAACTACGATATCACACGTTTGGTATATGTTTCAAAATATTTAGAGAAGTAGAATAGTTTTTAGGGAACTCGGGAATAAGATCTATGAGTTTGGGGAAGTCGTGGACCGGGAATGTGACTTCCCTGTAATCTCGTGCATCAGAGGCACAAGACTCTCTCTCCTCCATGGAAGTCATATTTCACATGCACGACTTTCACTTTTTTAAAAGTCGTGGACATTAAACACAATTTTCATTGTATATTAATAATAAAATAGCTTTGTAGACTATGGTTCAACACCTACTCATGGTTTTTTTATATTATAAAATTCGGTAATGAATATAATATAAACTAACCATATTGTATTAGAGTCTTTGTACAAATAATAAATGTCAAAGTTATAAAATAAAAAAATAATCATAGGTGGATGTGAACCATAGACCTCTAGATTACCTTGTAAACCAAGAACCATTATGCTAAAAAGATTTTTGTTGTAAATATATAATGAAAATCGTGTATAATGTCCACGACTTCTAAAAAAATGAAAGTGTCGTGCTCTGATATACCAGATCACATGGAAGTCACATTTCTGGTCCACGACTTCCCCAAACTCGTGGATCTCATCCATGAGTGCCCTAAAAATTATACTACTTCCATAAATGTTTTGAAACATATACTAAACACTACACTATCCACATAAATTTTCCGGTTTAAGAGTTTGTAAAATCCCTTCAAAAACCTTCCTTCTCTTCATTATTTCTCATCCCTTCTAAAATCAGACTTACATAGATAGCATAAAAATATGTTGTGGGTCTTATATGTTATTCCTTCTTTTTTCAATTTGTTTCTTTTTATATGCCAATAAATATGAAGGATTGAGGAAAGAACTTACTGATATGAAGGACTTTAGTATTCAAATTGAAGCAATGGAAAGTTACAGTGGAAGCATAAGCTTGAAAACTAAGATTATCTCAAAGGAGGTAATTCTGCTTCAATTTCAACCTGTTGGCACAACTAATTATTAGGTCATGAATTATCATGAACATTTGTTTTATAGATTGTCCTTGTGAAGTTTGAATAGCATATCATATCACTGTTATAATTAGGCTTGAGATCCAGCTTTGAAATTATAATTGAACCTTTGAGCTCTCTGTGTAGTACATTAGAATTAGAATTCTAATCCTGAATCTGATTTCATAGAATTGTAAAAACAAATATTTTATACTTCTTTAAATTTTTAACCTAAGCTTAAGAATTAGAATTCCAAGCACAGAAGTTAAAAAATAATATGTCAATGTAAAGGGAGATGAGAAGCATAAAGTCTATTAAGACATGCATCTATAGACCAGAAGAGTCTCATAGTGTTTAAAGCCAATTCTCTTTACTTCTGGAACACCCCAACCAACACTTGTTGCTTGCCGAATACGATTAGTCTTCAGCACATTTAGAGGTTAGAGATTTACACTTTTTATGAATGCCTGGAGAAATGATCAGTGTGTGTGTGTGACATTATCGTCCCAGATTGCAGGTTCAATAAGAAAAATAGAGCTTGTGATGCTCTAAACTTACCCTGTGCATATTAAAAAATGAAGCCATGTTCTATCTTCACTTGCTGAATTGTATGGTAATCACTTAGCTTGTATTGTTGCATTGTTGAATGGGTGGTTAAATATGTATTTCTGTTTCTACATTGGTCACAAGCATATGCGATAGCCTAATGTATGTCACAAGTTTGATAGAAAATAAATTATCAATTGATTTACACAACAACAGTGCTCATCAAGTATAGGTATGCAACAACTAGCTTGGAGTTTGGATGATTCAGTAAAACATAGCTTAATTTGTCCTTCTGCTGAATAGGTTGTATGTACATCATGAGTTTATTCTATATAGTACTTTGCATGGTTTAAATAACTTACTGTGTAATATTAAAAACAATAGAGAACAATCCCAAAAGAGCTAAAGAAGCAATTAGCGTGAAGCTCATACAATGCATTTCCAGAAGCAGGTCAAATGAAATTTGAAATAACAAGTAATGTTTTATTTTGCCCATTATAGAATGTGATTCATGTCTTAATAGAAGACAAGGTGGAAACTATCATGAACAATCTTATAAATTCCAAAACTGCAAGTACAAACAATGTTGGGCACCTTCAATTGCATGTAAATTTTGGCTTGTCTAAGGGTTATCTGTGGCAACTTCTCCACTAGTTCCTACTCCAAAACCAATGCCAATGCCCATGCCCATGCCCATGCCAAATCCAATTCCCATGCCATTATTATTACCATGACCACCTTTGTTGTTAGTCTTGCTTACTCCATAACCACTACCTTCCCCGTGACCATATCCTTCACCATTTCCTCCTCCACCGCTGCCGCTACCACCACCTCCTCCTATTCCATTTCCACCAATGCTCATGCCAGCACCAAAGCCACTACCATGACCATAGCCTCCATTGTTGCCACCTCCTCCACCACCCTCTCCCCGGCC
>NC_032024.1:3754687-3823508 GCF_001865875.1 Lupinus angustifolius
TCCACCTCCTCCACCCCCTCCACCTCCTCCTCCTCCTCCAATTCCAGCTGTGCCTGCACCTGCACCATAACCACTGCCATGACCTTGACCTCCACTGCCATCTCCTCCACCACCACCTCCACCACCACCTCCACCTCCACCTCCACCTCCACCTCCTCCAGTGCCAGCTATACCTGCACCAGCACCAAAACCACTGCCTGCACCTGCGCCATAACCACTGCCATGACCTTGCCCTCCATTGCTGCTACCACCCTCACCCTCACCCCCACCTCCACCTCCACCACCTCCTCCTCCTGTTCCAGCTGTGCCTGCACCTGCACCATAGCCACTGCCATGACCTTCACCTCCACTGCCATCTCCCCCACCTCCACCACTACCTCCACCTCCACCTCCTCCGGTGCCAGCAATACCTGCACCAGCACCAAAACCACTACCTTGACCTTGACCTCCATTGACACCACCACCCTCACCACCACCGCCACCTCCACCTCCACCCACGCTGCCCATTCCTTCCCCAGCACCAAAACCACTGCCACGGCCTTGCCCTCCCTCTCTAGTACCACCTCCATTCCCACCACCTCCTCCCCTTCCACCACCACCACTGGGTCCTCCATTTCCCCCTCCTACACCAAATCCAGCGCCAAATCCACTACCTTGACCTATACCTCCATTACTCATACCACCCCCTCCTCCACCACCAGCGCCACCTCCTCCTCCAACACTTCCCATGCCTACTCCAGCCCCAAAACCACTACCATGACCATATCCTACACCACTTCCATCAATGCTTCCACCTTCTCCTCCTCCTCCTCCTCCTCCACCACCACCTCCTCCTGCACCATCTCCATTGCCTCCTACACCTGCACCATACCCCTCACCATGTCCAGAACCCCCACCAACTCCGTCATTCCCACCTCCACCCCCACCACCTCCGCCGCCTCCTCTAGCAACATCACTTCTCTTACCAGAAACTGCTGCATTGCCTTCCTCACTCTTAGAATCACCACCACCTTTTCCAGAGAAACTACCGCATCCCCTCCAACTTCTATACGAACAATAATCATCATCACCACCAAACCTCCATCGACTAGGATCAGCAAAACTGTTCCCCTGACCAATAGCATTCACAGCATAAAGAGTGTTACAAAGAATTAGTGCCAAGCACAAAAACTTAGCATTAGTAGCACCCATATAGCCTCTTTGTATGCGCAAGCAGAGTTAACTAAGTTGTACCCTACTCTTGACTTTCTCTGTTGTAATTAATGGTTGCTTTATATAGAGACTCACAACCACTAAAACCCATAAGTATATACTAATAATACTATAATTTGGGGTTGGGATCCTCTTTTATAAGATACAATTATGGGGTACAGAGGATCCGTCCATACAATACTACAAAAATAAGAAAAAAAATAATATGATAAAACATTTTTATCATTCCAAATATAATGGAATAATACTTTTATTTTTAAAAATATAATAAAAACAAATATTTGTCCTCATTATTAGAAAAATGGTAACTAGGGAGAGTATAGTTACATGGCTTCTGTCCAACTATCTATGGTCACAAATCATGAATGTCTCATATAGGGATGGCAAAACGACCGCCCAGCCCGTTTAGCCCGTGCCTGTAAATGCCCGCAAAAATTTAAATGGGTGTCGGTATGCCCGCATTGGTTAACAGACAAAATTCAGTGCCCTATCCGTTTTAAAACGGGCTAGCCGGCGGCCTGCGGGCATGGGCCGCCCGTATGCCCAACAGAAATGCTCACAAACTTAGCGGGGAAAACAGGTAAATAAGCAAATTTTGTATGTCTTGCCCGCAAAAAAAAGCGGGCTATAAGGGCGCGCCTGCGGGCAATGCCTGTTTTTCCATCTCTAGTGACATAAGATTATATCTTTCAAGCAAAAACAACTATAACATTCATATATTGGTATCCAATACTTATTCCATATTGACATTCTATCAAAATTATTATTTTGAAAATAAATAATTTATTAATTCTATACTTTTTGGGTTGTTTCTCATACTCTTAAAATGTCTTCTCAATATAGACATCCAAACTATCATTCAATAACATTTTAAAAGAGAAAAAAATACAATTAAGAGAAAAACATAATATTCAATCTAATAAATAGACTTGTAGCAAAAGAAAAAAGACAGAATATATACATTGCATAGGGAATGAATAGGAAATGTATATGCATAATGTACTCATCAATTAAACAAGATTGACATTGTTCTTATCGTCGGTACTAAGTAATAATTTCTTGTGACAATATGAATTTTATTTTATATTTAGTGATGTCTAAGAAATATTTTGTTTATTTGGAAATTCATAACACTTGTTATATTTTATGGATTTTATGTGCATATTTTATATTTGTATCTAAGCATATTGTATCTTCCATTTTCAAGATATTTTGTATTGATGTATCAGATATGTATTGTATTTGATACTCGTATCAATATCAATACTTCATAGTTCTGTTTTTTCACCTAATATCACGTAATTGATTCAATTTATGGACCGCATCATTTGATAGCCGCAATATTGTGGTTGTAGTGATTATCGTAGCTGCATCATATTGCAGTTGCAGTATGACACTAAATCATACAATAATGCAGCCACAACACAATCATGTCAGACCATACTTTGGTCGCATCAAACCACATTTGTGCAACATTGAATTCAAAAATACTTTTAATCACATACAAATCACATTGCAAGTGTCATAATGTATATGACAATAGTAGCAATAAACATAATCACAATGACACACTACAACTCATTATTATAACCTGTTTTTGTAATAAAAAAGTCTGTAAAAAATTGATCAACCTCATAAAAATAGATACTAGGAACCAGTAATGCTTAACGATGAGCAAGAGAATTGAACATTCAATTCAAGAAGGGTCCAACTATTTTCTTGCTTGGTCAACCTTGGCCGACAGAAAATACAACTTTAGCCAAATCACAAATTAATTAATTTATCACTATTCCTAAACCATAACTCCATATGATTGTTATCATGTTGATTTTGGATATAATTAATGGAGTTAAATAGCATTATAGTATATATAATTACATGTAGTGGAGTTGGTGATATATAGGATCTTCTCCAAACATCAAAAGCCGAAGAAAGATTGAAAAAGTGCTTCTAATTCTAAATCAAATATGTGCACTCACTTATTGCTAATTATTGACACATTGATATATGTTCATTCATTAGGAATAAGTAGTACTCACAATAAAACGAACCAACTCGGTATTCGTTCGAAACTCGATTCGTTATTTAGTTTGATAACCTTGGTTCATGCCCCAAATGAGCTGAACTTGAGCTAGAAATTGAGCTCGTTAAATAAACAAACCGAACTTGAGTTGGATATAGTTCGACTCGTTAGGTTGATGAGCTAGCTCGATATATATTTATTTATTTATATATAATATTTATATAAACTAATTTTTATGTTTATTATGACTTATACATTATTTTTTATATAAATATAATCTTTTGAAGAATTTTTCAAATTTTAATTAATTATTTGAGTTGTCCAAATGAACCATTCGAACTGAAACGACCAGTTCGCGAACTTTAACCGAGCCGAATTCGTGCTAAAAAAATAACTCGTATCGAACTCGAGTCGAGTTTTGAGCTGAGCCAATCCTTATCGAGCTGAACTTAGCTGAACTCTAGTTCGACTCGTTTCCAGCTCAAGGAATAAGTATTCTCTCCGATACTAGATGAGCAAATGTTGTATAAATTAATAGCAAAGTTGTGATAATTAGATACTTTTATTTATATTGATATGAATTTTTTATTCTTGAAAGTAAAGTAAAAGAAAAACACACCTCTCCCATACAACACATGAGAGATTCTTTATTCATTAATTAGTTGCTGTCATATAAGCAAAGTGAACGCAAAAGCAGCCATGTGAGAAATGAAAACTATATTGAGTTTGGTTAGTGATATTTATTCATTATGGTGTGTTTGTTTGATTTGGTAGTGGCTTATAGCTTGAAGTGTATGCCTGCCAAAGAACAAGCATAGATCCACTTGCACCACTCCTAAAATTACATAATTGACACATAAAAATAAATATAAGACAGCTTGGCTTAAGTTAATTGGATGCTATTCTAACGAAGAGCACTAAAAAAGTTCACTACTTTTTTCCTTAGTTTAATACTGAAGATATGATGATACTAAATATATTTTGCTCATTTACATTTGTATATATGATTCTTATATTCCAACTTTGTGTATTACATTTTTAGGTTTGAATATCATATATGACAATACTAATTATCACACCGACATTGAGAATATAAATTTCACTACCTATTTTTTTAGTTTTCAAAACATATAAATCATGTTTTTTCTGTAAATAACCTATCCACTTACGTACATTTATTTTCTCCAAATTTTACTAAATAGATATAATAAAAATACCATGTGGTTCCCATTGATACAAGTATGAGTATAATCCTTAATAATTCCCTCTTTTAATATGTATTCATAACTTATACTAAGTACTTTTTCTAAGCATAGGACTCACCTAGACCTAGTGCGTTAGGTATAGATATTTCTGGTGAGACTCCAGATTTTCCTTAATTGAATTTGAGAAGAAACTGGACTATGAGGGGAAATGAATGGAAAACTAAAATAACATTTTTTTTCTTATGTATTAGCAGGATTGAACCCTCTCTTCTCCTTATATATCTCTAAAATTTACAAACTACAACTAAGAAAATCGACCGAGCCTTATGATGTGTACTTCTACTTTCCTGTCATGTTTCTTGCTATAGTGGTTGACTGCTTGAAATACATCAATGTATGTAATGATGTAAAATAATAATCTATTCTAAACAAAAAAGAAAGTCAATCATTTTCAAGTTAAAGAATTTAAGTTAAATATTGTAATTAGATTTTAAGAGACCCTTAGTGCTTTCTTGATCTGGAAAGATTATTGAAGTCTTAAGAGTATATATGGTTGTTATGTGTCTCAAGATAATTGCTTGTTTGATCGCAATCTTCTTTTTTATGATTTCAGAGTTCGTTTACTATTTGTCACGTTATACAAAGCTGGAAGAGTACTATAATATATCATGCAATGAAGGGCACGTTTCTTTAATTTGAGGAGATTAATTAAATTAAGAACAATTACCTATAGAACTTTCTATGTTAAAGATTTTTGAAATTGTCCAAAATCTTCGCAATATCTTACTTATTATGGTATAGGAGATCGTGATTCTTTCTAATTCGTGTCTTCTAACAATAAACAAATCAATTTTATTTATATCTAAGATATAAGAAAATGTTATGTATTCGGCGGAGTTCAACTACTCCCACTACTACTGATCAATCAATTCCACTATAAAATTTCTTCCACATGTAAGTCATATTTATACTTAACCACTTAAGCATTTTTTTCAATAAAAACCACTTAAGCTTTTATAATAATCCCAAAGTGGAGTACAGTCTCAAAGTGCTTAGCTATACATAGATGTATGTTGATGCGGTACATCATTGTTGAATACAGGCTAATATTTTTCTTTATATATTAGTATAATTGTCGCTTTTATAGATAATTTTAATTGAATTTTGGGGTTCAAAGTCATGAAAACTTTTGAATCATGAAAATGGCCACCATTACTCTCCATCCAATAAAATAGGAATCGCAATCCTGTCTAATACTAAGAGTGAAGTCGTTAATTTTACTCTTGATTTTAATGAAAAAATATCACATCATTACATTTAGCGAGTAAAAGTATCACATTACATTGTTTTTTATAGTTAGTGAAAGAGAAAAATGTATACACTAATATTATTTATCATATATTTCTGATTATCATTGACTCTTTAAATAATATTTCAAATGAATTATGAATGATATAATAATTATGTATAAATTTTTATACTAATAATACATATATATTGCACTCTTAGTTGAATACATTAATGATAATTAATAGAGCTAACAGGTAAATATGAAAAAGACTCCCTCAAATTTATAGCTTTTATTGCTTTGTGATTATTCATAGGTATTGTTCTTAAAATGCATTGTTTAGATTTTTTATAACCATTTCATTAAAAAATGCAAAAAATAGAAGAAAAAAATATAACTTCTCAACATGTCATTGAAAAAAATAATATTGAAATGAATTGTCCGTATGATAACCACTATAGTGCAAAAGATTATGAAATACCTCATTGATGAAGAATAACAAAGAAAGGTTATTTATATATACAATGAAAACGAAAATTAAATTGGTACTAACTAAGCTAAAACAATAAAACAACCAAAACAGAAAAAGCTCTACTATGCAAAAGAAACTTAAAACAATAGCATAGGCCAATGCAGAGAATGAATTATGGATCAATAGCCCCCTTCAAGCTGGAGTATATATTGATGACTCCAAGCTTGGATAATAGGTAGTGGAAAGGTTGGGGATCAAGATGCTTAGTTAGGATGTCAGCATATTGTTCCTTCGAAGGAATTGGTAGAAGCTAAAACAGTTTTTGTTGAAGTTTTTCACGAACAATGTGACAGTCAATTTCAATGTGTTTAGTCCTTTCATGGAAGACATTGTTGTTGGCTATGTGGCAAGTAGAAGCGTTATCACGGAAAAGGAGAGCATGAGTAGTATGAGGTAGAAGAAATGACTCAATCAAGTAAGTGACCCATTGAAGTTCACAAGAGGTGGTTGCAAGTGCCTTACACTCAGCTTCTGAAGAGGATCTGGTCACTATTTGTTGCATCTTGGATTTCCAAGATATCAAGGAGTTGTCTAAGAATACACAATAGCCTGTAATGGATTTCCTTGTGTCCATGCAGGCTGTCCAATTTGAATCAGAGAAGGCCTTGAATTGAAGTGTTGAAGAAGATGGATAGAAGAGACCTTGTCCAGGAGAGGATTTTATATATTTCAAAATCCTTGTTAAAGCTTTATAGTGAGTGTGAGTTGGAGAAGACATGAACTGACTCAGTTGCTGGACAACATAACTAAGAGCATGTCTTGTGTTTGTGAGATAAAGTAGCCTACCAATAAGCCTTCTATAGAGAGCAACATCTGGGTAAGGGTCACCATCTGCTTGATGGAGCTAGGAAGTTCTGACCATAGGAGTGATGGAAGGCTTTGAGGCAAGGAAACTAGTGTTTGAAAGAATGTCTAAGGCATACTTCCTTTAAGAAAGAGTAATGCCTACTTGGGATATGGCAATTTCCAAGGCAAGAAAATACTTGAGAGGACCAAGGTCTTTAATCTTGAATAGGACATTAAGATGATTTTTGACAAACAAAATTTCAAGCTTATCAATCTCTGCAAGAATCAGATCATCAACATATATGAGTAAAATTGTAATTTGAGCAGCATGGTGTTTAGTGAAAAAGGAGTGAACATGTCGGGATTGTGTGTATCCCAAGGTAAGGAGGGTAGGAGATAGTTTGGTGTACCATTGTCTACCAACTTGTTTCAATCCATAAATGGATTTTTGTATGTGGCAGGCTTGGTTTGGTTGATGGCTAACAACACCAAGAGGGATGTGCATATAAACTTCTTCATGGAGATCTCCATGTAAGAATACATTGTTAATATCCAATTGATGAAGATATCAATTTTGGCAAGATGTTATAGCTAAGAGAAGCATAATAATGGTGAGTTTTACTATAGGATAAAAGTCTCAAAATAATCAATGCCCTCAGTTTGTGTGTAGCCCTTGGCTACAAGCCTGACTTTGTATTTTTCAATGCTGCCATCTGATTTATATTTGATCTTATAAACTCATTTGGCTCCTATAGTTGTTTTTCCAGGTGGGAGGTACACTATGGACCAAGTTTGGTTTAGTTCTAAGGCATTCATCTCATCTTGCATAGCTGTCATCCAATGTTGAGATTTGACAGCTTTGTTATATGTCTTTGGTTCAGTGTGAATGGTTATTGACAGGGTATGGTTGAGATGAGTAGGGGAAAAGGATTGGTAGGACAAAACAAAGGATAATGGGTGGTTGATGGCTGTTGTTATAGTTGGTGATGTATTATGTTGGATATCACAATGGAAATCCTTGAGATAAGTAGGAGGTTGTCTCTGTCTAGTGGATCTTCTTGGGGGAGTGGTTGAGCCTAAAGGAGGAATAGTTGTAGATGTGGGATGATGGTGAGAAGTATCAGTGTTTAGATCTGGGTTAAGCTGTTGGGAATTGGTGTTAGGTTTGGGCATCAAACTGTCATCATATAATAGAAATTCCGGTCTAGAGGTGGTGTCATTGGTTAGGTGTGTGTTAGAGCCATTTAGGTGGGCATAGGAAATATATGCTCATGAAAAATAACATTTCTTGAAAGGAAATTTGTCTGGATTGTAAGTCAAGTAACAGATAACCTTTTGTGCCAAATTGATATCCTAGGAATACACAATTCTTGACCCTTAAGTCAAGTTTGTGTCTATTTTGGCTAATGGTACAAGCAAAGCAGAGGATACCAGAAACCCTTAAATTCTCTAAAGATGGTTCCTTGTTGTTTAACAGGGCAAAGAGTGATTTGTATTTAAGAATCCTGCTAGGGAGCCTATTTATAAGATTTGTGGCATGTTTAATATCATAGCTCCAATAGGATTTAGGAAGATGGGATTGAAAAGGTAAGGACCTTGTGACATTCAAGAGATGTATATATTTTCTTTCCACAACAAAATTTTGTTGAGGTGTGACCACACAACTGCTCTGATGTATGATACCAAGGCTTTGATAGTAGGAATTCATAGAGAATTCTAGGCCATTGTCACTTCTAATGACCCTAATGACTTTGTCAAACAACAAAGTTTTTGACTAAAAGCCTAGTTTCATCCTTGGATTCCATTAGATAAATCCAGGTGTGTCTACTGTATTCATCAATAATAGTAAGAAAATATTTGTGACCATGGATAGATAGGGTAGAAATAGGACCCCCAAATAGTCATGTGTATTGTATCAAAGGAAATTTGCTTTTATACTTACCCTTTGGAAATGGCAGTCTTGCAAGCTTACCAGAAAAGGATTGGTAGGACAAAACAAAGGATAATGGGTGGTTGATGGCTGTTGTTATAGTTGGTGATGTATTATGTTGGATATCACAATGGAAATCCTTGAGATAAGTAGGAGGTTGTCTCTGTCTAGTGGATCTTCTTGGGGGAGTGGTTGAGCCTAAAGGAGGAATAGTTGTAGATGTGGGATGATGGTGAGAAGTATCAGTGTTTAGATCTGGGTTAAGCTGTTGGGAATTGGTGTTAGGTTTGGGCATCAAACTGTCATCATATAATAGAAATTCCGGTCTAGAGGTGGTGTCATTGGTTAGGTGTGTGTTAGAGCCATTTAGGTGGGCATAGGAAATATATGCTCATGAAAAATAACATTTCTTGAAAGGAAATTTGTCTGGATTGTAAGTCAAGTAACAGATAACCTTTTGTGCCAAATTGATATCCTAGGAATACACAATTCTTGACCCTTAAGTCAAGTTTGTGTCTATTTTGGCTAATGGTACAAGCAAAGCAGAGGATACCAGAAACCCTTAAATTCTCTAAAGATGGTTCCTTGTTGTTTAACAGGGCAAAGAGTGATTTGTATTTAAGAATCCTGCTAGGGAGCCTATTTATAAGATTTGTGGCATGTTTAATATCATAGCTCCAATAGGATTTAGGAAGATGGGATTGAAAAGGTAAGGACCTTGTGACATTCAAGAGATGTATATATTTTCTTTCCACAACAAAATTTTGTTGAGGTGTGACCACACAACTGCTCTGATGTATGATACCAAGGCTTTGATAGTAGGAATTCATAGAGAATTCTAGGCCATTGTCACTTCTAATGACCCTAATGACTTTGTCAAACAACAAAGTTTTTGACTAAAAGCCTAGTTTCATCCTTGGATTCCATTAGATAAATCCAGGTGTGTCTACTGTATTCATCAATAATAGTAAGAAAATATTTGTGACCATGGATAGATAGGGTAGAAATAGGACCCCCAAATAGTCATGTGTATTGTATCAAAGGAAATTTGCTTTTATACTTACCCTTTGGAAATGGCAGTCTTGCAAGCTTACCAATGTGGCAGAATTCACATATATTTGCAGAATCAAAATGTATATAAGGTAAGTTCTTACTGATAGTGTGTAAGACATTGTTAGAAGGATGACCTAGCCTAGAGTGCCACAAATCAAAAGAAGAATTAACATGAACATTATCAGTGATATTATGAATGAAATATTGAAAAAAACTAAGTGGTCTTGAAGGTGTCTTGATCACATATAGGCCTCTTAATGCTTCAACATGTCCAATCATCTTTAAGGTAGTCATATCCTGAATAAGGCAATGAGAGTTGTCAAAAATTAATCTGCAATGTAATAAGATGGTGAGTTTGTGAATTGAAATCAAATTGAAGTGGAATTCAGGTATATGCAGCACAAGAGAAAAAATAATGTTTCCATAATGTTTAGCTATGATCATTGATCCATTAGGTAATTTTATAAGGATGGGTCTAATGGCATGATAGGTATCAAAGCTGGATAGGAAAGGACTTACATGGTCAGTGGCTCTTGTATCAAGGATCCACTAACTAAGTTTACCTGACTGGTGAGCAGAATCCTCTTGGTTGAATTGAACACCATTTTCTGGATTGCTAATCTGATTGATGTTGTAGTTTGAAGGTTTCACCTCAGCTTGATGAAAAAGACTAGTAGGTTGAGCATACTGCTCTGGATTTAATTGTAGGCAAGGTTTCTTGGATTTGTCTATATGATCCTGATCTATTATTTGTTTGGTTTCTGTAATGGTTTTTGCAGCTCCAACTGTTGATATGGACTTGTTGTAGTTAGGTGGATATTCATGCTTGTGATAACAAGTTTCTATAGTGTGATCTTCCTTTCCACAATAAGTACAGATTCTAACTGAATTGCTTTTGCAATTATCAGATCTTCCTCCAATTCTCCATCTTCCTCTGCTATTTGAGGAACTGTTTATGCCAAAAGAGGACTTCGAAGGCTAGTCTCTGTCCCTAGAGCTAAAAAGGGTTCTTAACTCAGGAAGATTTGGTCCATCTAGCTGAGTTTCAGCTTGAGCAACTAAAGAGAAGACTTTGTTGATGGAGGGTAATGGTTTCATAAGGAGAATCTGGGATTTGGTGGTTTGATATTGATCATTCAAGCCCTTCAGGAAGCAAATCACATACTCAGATTCTTTGTGATTCTTGATGCTCTTGAAGAGGTTACATCTGCATTGTATGTCACAAGTGTAGGTAGGTGTAAACCTCAAGGATTCCAATTCCTCCCACCCAAAAGGTCTTTAAAAATAGGTTGAAACATCTCTATCTCCCTGTTTAATTGAGTGAACCTCTTGTAGTAAATCAGACATCTTGGAATAGTCCCCCATTTAGAAAACTTGTCTCTCAAATCTTGCCATAAGTCTTGAGCACTATCTATATACACTATACTTTGAGCAATTTGGGAGATGAGGGATCTGGTGACCCAATAAACAACAATGTTGTTGCACCTCTCCCATATATCATATCTAGCCTTAATGATATTTGGCTTTGTGATAGAGTCATCCACGAATTTGTACTTGTTCTTGGATGACAATACACTTTTCATGGACCTACTCCATGAATGGTAATTGGCACCTTCTAAGGATGGTGAAACAAAAATAGCACCCAGATTCTCTCCATGGTGTAGGTAGTATGAGTTTAAGGGGTTCTGAGAATCAATGACAATGAAGTAAGGAAAGGGTTGGTCCCAGATTCATCAAAATCTGAAGCTATCATTTGAAGATGAGCAGAGAAAGAAAAGAAGCAGAAAATGGTATATTTTTTAGAGAAGAAAAGAAAAGTAGGGTCTACTTCCTCACGAAGCAATAAAAAATGTTGTGAAGATGATTGAAAAGAAGGAGGAGGGGCTTCTTCGAATTGATGATTTCTTGAAACTAGAAAGACACAATTCGTTTCTCATTGATGAAGAATAGCCAAAGAAAGACTATTTATATATACAATGAAAATAAAAACTAAATTGGTTGAAAAACTAACTAAGCTAAAACAGGAAACTAACTAATTGAAGAGACAAAAAAGGAAAGAAGTAAAACAACCAAAACAGAAAAAGCTCTATTGTGCAAAAGAAACTTAAAACAGTAGCATAGCCAATGAAGAGAATGTTATGGATCAAAACACTACGTAAACATAATAGTCCTCCATAAAGAAATCATAGTAAAAAAAAAGGCGAATAGGAAAATATAATAATAGCTTATGCAGTAAACCATAAATAGAAGTACAATAACGCTGGAGTCATGAAGGTATCTAACCAAGTTCCAAAGAACTTTGGATAAAATACATGAATTATTGCAATTATTTATTATAATTACATATAATAGTAATTACTCTTATGTTCCTAGTTTACTCTCTACTTCTTGTGCATATAATGAATATAGAACTAGGAAACTAGCATTAGTTTTCCAACTTCATCCAACATCATGCACCAAAGCTTGTTGTTATTAAAAATTAGGTGCATGATTTTAATTGAGCTTAAGTTTAAGCTCAAGAGAGACATCATTTGCATCTGGCCTTGGCTCTTGATCATTCAAGCCTTGTCTTGAACCTAATGATAGGGACAGCATATCTTCATCTTTTTGCTCTCCCAATCTTTGATGGTAGCTTTTGTAAGCAGCTGCAGCCCCTAGTGACTCCATTCCAGGAGGATTTTTAGTCTCCTGGAAAAAAACAAAACAAAAATTGTGGGAAAATACAACCGATGCAACCGTAATTGCGAGACTCTCAGAAACACAATATTACAATTGTAATTGCGATTATGGAATGCAATTTATAACAAACATTGAAGTGAATGAGATATTAAGAAGCTTACTTGGACACTCTGGCTTCCAAGAAGATCCTTGAAGACAATGTAGGTGTGCTTCTTCTGTTCATCTCCTTTACAAATAACCATTGACTCAGTTCCTTTATTTCCATAGTAACATTTCAGCTCATGATGATTCCTGGCATATGACATGGAATAAACGTGATCAATTGCTTGTAAGTTTGTAATATATACGTCAAACTTAATTTTTATTTTACTGCCATATTTTTATTTTATTTTCAAGCCCATATGTTTGGGTGTGAATATAGTCCAGGTTCTTTAAATGTCAGGCCCATATGAGACATTTATTACATTCACACTATTTTTACCAAAGCAATAACACAAATGTTCACTAAAAATAAAAGATTTAAATATGTTAATTCATACTCAATTGGAAAAGAGATATTTTATCTTAAATTATATCTCATATAAAATATATTATATCAAGTGAATGATAATAAAACAAAATCAATAATAATAAATATTTAAATTTTTTAATCGATATAATATATTTTTAAGCCTAAGACAACATATGGAATATGTTCCAAAACAACAAATCTCTCACTATATATAATATTAAGATAGTGCTTACTACATAATTATATATGTTAAATGTGAAATAAAAAAATCAAACTAAACTATGACGCTGACTTTTCACCAATTTATTTTTATTCTTTTGATGTCCAAGTGTACCTACATCTTTTACTATTTAAAAAATATTTATAAAATATAATACCCCAAAATATAAAATTCAAAAAATTATGTGTAGCATAAAAATAGATAGATGATAAAAAAATAAAAAAAATTAAACATACCCTTGAGCTTGGATGAGAGCAAGCTCTTCTGCATAATGATCAGTTCCACGGCTCCATTGGTGAATATTCTGATGGCTATAATTTGATTCAAGGGTTGATCTTGGAACGAAATGTGGTGTCATAAAATTCTTCTTTGCTGTTGGTAGAAATATATTTTTATTATATATATAGTTAAGATTCTATTAAGGAAACATATATGAGTAAAATTTTCGAACATTTCATTTTTACTTCATTTCTTTTGAAAACTCAACTCATAAATAAAAATTCTAATGTTTTTAAGCTATATAATTTCTTTGGAAATATTCTTCTTCAGTTGGTCAGGGAACTGATGATGAAACATGAGTAGCAGTCAAACACTATCTGTTATTTTTCTGGGAACAAAATCTGGAAGAATATATGACGTCACTTTATTTTTTTCGGGCACGGGAAAAGGGAATCAACCAGTTAAGGTGACGTCCGCTATATCTTGTTGGTTCCTTTATTTTCTTCATACATCATGAATGTTTCAGATACAGTTTCCTCTACTGTCCCAAACAAAATGTCTAATGTCATCTACCCCTACCATTTTCCTCCATTTATAAGATCCATATTAATGTCTTTCAATATATATTAAAATTGTTTTGTGAAGGACCTGTTAGTATTGTATATCTTTAAAAAAAAATTATTTTTTTCAGGTTAACAAACCACTATATATTACATTTATTAGTGTTTTAAATTATGTTGGGTAATTGTACCACAATATTAAGGCTTTGGGAGTATTTATGGTAGTATTAAAATCACAATTGTTGCATTTTCCCATAATTTTTTCACAATTATGATGTACAGTGTAACTGTAATTGTAATTTAAAATAATGATATATATATATATAAGTATTATATATATTATATAACAATTTACAAGTAACTGAAGTACAGTACAGTTATACCTTGACTCATCTGCTGCTCTTGCTTCATATTCCTGTACATCTGTTCACGAGGAAGTTCAAACTTAAAACTGGCTACCAATTATGATAGAATTTTAAAATGCATTTATTTATTCTTGAAGAAAAATGTTTTTTTTTTCATGAAATTAAAAAAGTGTAACAAGTGAACTGGTAATATGTTTATTCTTGTTTACTATTACCTATGATCTTAAGTGTGTAGGACATGTATGAAAAAATGTAATTACTATATCATATTATTGTATTAAATTTATGCAATATTTTTAAATTTATCACTTATCTCTCTAGAATAATAATTCATTTATTTTCACTCATTATCTATCTTAACTAAATAAGAGTAGAGTCATGCTCTCTTCACCCCTTTATATGTGTTGTTTTTTTCAAAAAATAATTATTTTATCAATTATACCTAATACCCTTATTATTGTGGAGATAGAAAAAATAATATCACAAAAAAATAAATTGAGGAATTGAGAAAAAATATAATAGAAAAATGATAATAATTTTGTTCAAAAAATTATTTGAGTAAAAGTAGTTATTAATGTTGTTTTGAAAAGCAAAATTTTTTTTAAAAAAGGGGATGTTAAATAAAGAAAGTTTTTTTTTGAAAATTATGAATTTAAAACTCTAAGAATAAGTAAGTGAATCTAACTTTTTAATCTAAACTTATTTTTATTATTTTCCTTAACAAATATCATCAGTACACTCATTAACAATACTCCTCCTAAAAAGAAACATAAAAATAACTTATATATAATATAAAATAAACATTAAAAAAATTGAATTCCACTCGAACTATTAAATTGTTGCCATTACTTGCATTTATCGTAATAGAGGATAATAATTGCTTAAAAAATGTAACCACATTAATGTGGATGTGAAGCTACTTGTAAGAGAGTCAACTAGGAAGTTTGATGATTTTTAAAATCATTTTATATAAATAATTTAAAATCCTTAATGCACTTATTATGGTTATTGATAGTGTGGGCCTCATTCAAAACTTAATTAATGGCATAATCCTAAAATGGAGGAAGAAGCTGCAAAATATAAGAATTTCTGTTTTTTCCATCCCTTTGTTATGGAAAAGAGACTGTTACCTGAAGGTGGCTTTTAATGTGAGATATAGTAAGCCAGTTCACATTCATTAGCTGCAAAATCATCTTTGGTGTGGCCCCTGTAAATCCAAATCCATATATATATCAACAATATTAAAAATGTTCATGAATCTGCACCCAAGTTAAAAAATTAATTTAGATTTATTTTGATCAATTTTTGTTACAGTCATTACAGTCAATGAATACGAGCATTGATAATGTTAATTTGAGTAATGGTTTCGTTAATCTTTAAGCTTTGAAACAACAATATTTTGAAACAAATGCACATCAATGGAACAAATTAAGGTAGCCCTTATATTTCATAATAACATATTTTCTTATAAATAAAATGAACAAAACCTATTAAAAATTAAGGTGACCAAAAGGTTAAGCGTTTAATTTATGTATACGACATTTGTTAGAAGGGATAGTCACACACTCTAAAAGGTATTAGTTTCTTAGCTAAAAATGTAAGAGAAATACTCATTAATAGTACCCAAAAAATAATCAAACAAAAGCTAATTGTTCTGTTATAAAATTAAATATCCCCTTTTAATTTCCTAAATTATTGCCCTAAAGTTACCATTTCCGTGAAAATTAAAGTATTTGTTACACATGAAAAAACAACCATAAATCATATATCCCATCCGATATAATTGACTATATGTATTAAACAATGTCATAATACTTTATAGTATTTAGTGGCAAAACATTGATATATAAGTAACTGAAATTTGACCACTAAATGGAAGCTACAGGTGAAGGGAAAATTAATGAATCCAAGCAATGTTCATAAGTTTAAATTTGAAAGAATTTAATTACTGTCTTCTCCTCCAAGATTTTGAACTGCATGAACGAAACAACGGTGTAGTTCTGGGGTCCAACGAACACGAGGCAACTTTGATCGATTATAAACCCTAACCATTGGAGTTTTTAACTCTGGAAGCTGTTTTTGAGAACCAATACGCCTTTTTCTGCCTCTCACTTCAGATGATTTTGAAGGGTTGATGTTGTTAACAACACTGCCCAAAGGAGAAAGAGAAGAAGAAGAGGAAGACATGGTTTGAGTTTGTTTCACTTTGAGAGAGTTCTTAGTTTCAGCATTCATTGTTGAGTTTTGTTTTTTTTACTCTAGAGGTGAGTTAAAGAAAAGGAACAAGGTGGTCTATGCGGAAATGAATGAGAGAGAGGGAATAAGTACTAAGCAAAACTCTGAGGTGTTTTTGTCTCTTAGTGAAGCTTATGTGGTAACTCTATCCAGAAATATAGATTTATTGTCCTAAATAATGTCTCAATATTCTGACTCGAACCAATATTAATAAAGCAAAAATAACAATAATAATTAATATTTAAAGTTTACAATCAACATGATATATTTTCGTTAGTTCGGGACAATGTATGAAACAAAATCTGATACAACAAATTTATATTTCTCTATTTGGACCTGTTTAGTCGTTCAAAGTTTTGATGGAAAAAAGGAAAATTTGAGACACAGAAAATGAGAGACTCAGAAACCATAGTTTTGTTCAAAAATGTGTTCATGATTGGGTGAAAATGAAAGTTTAAAAGACCGTTCCATCAGAGAGATGTTGTTCTCTTCGTGATATTATTTTCTTTAGACATTCCTTGGGTCTTTTCCTGACATTCTTTGTCTCGTAAGGAAAAGAATCTTGTTCAATTAAATACTATTAAGCCAAGCTATAACAAAATATTATTAAATATTAAACGTACATGAGTGCAGAAATAAATTTGAAACTTGGTGTGCTTGCCCTTATAAGTCTATTATTATGTACTAATCAAATACCACATATATTAGTGTTTGATTTACTTTTCCTAGCTAAAAAATTAACTAGGAAAGCCAAAAGAAGGTGTGATATTATTGGTTTAAATCTTGATCATTACAAATTATCCTTTTCTCCGTAAAAGAGACTTTTGTTTACATAAAATAAGATTGTAACATATAAGTTAAGAAACGTAATAATATGTCTATATGTATTAAATTTATGTAATTGTTATTTTCATAATTTTTCATTTATCTCTCAATAATTATAGTACAGTAGAATTGTAAAAATAGACAATAATGTTATATTGGTTTTTAGATGAATAGGAGCAAATTATCTCCAAAAGCATTTAGTTGGGAATATATGTAGTGACCAAAATGAATAAAAGTTTAACTTTTCCATCAAAAGGTCTTCATTTAGCAACCGGAGATCAATCCATATTAAGACATAGAGGCTATGAAGTGAGTTTTGTATATAAAGTTTTTCATTCACACTTACAATAAATATCAAAACCAAGGTGACATCATACTTAAAAAAAAATCAGTGATCTACCAATTATGTTACCCTTATTGAAAAGATTTCCACGTGCACTTCCGAATATAAAATCTTTCTCTATACTACTTCCTTCTGTCATTTTTATGAGACCCCTTTGTCAATAATTGTATGTATTTTGCTAATTTCTCTTTTCACTAAAAATGTTTGAGTAAATAAGGATATTATTATAGGAAACTCATTTATTGTACATGGAACTCAAAAAATCTTATAAAGAGGACAAAATATAAACTCCAAAAGATCTTATAAAAGGTGCCGTGGGAGTACTAAATATATATCTCATCATCATATCATATGTTACTTTATATATCAAGCTATATCTACCAATAAATCGTTGATCTAGTAGTATAATGTCTCTTAGATCTATAGGATGATCAAAAAGTTAAAATATTCGATTCTTAATAGCAATATTTATTAGAAATGAGATTCACGCCCTCTAAAAAATTAATTCATTATCAAAAGGTGAAAGAATATTCTTAGTAGTATAAAAAAAATAGCTAACTTTTTATCAATGTACATTTTGACTACCCCTATACATGACCGACATCGAATCCCTAGAGTCATGATTGTATCACATTAAGTTTAATAGTCATTATTCTCTCTTACTTTAATTATATTTTTAATTAATAATCATGTTCTATATATACATATTAATAATATAAAAAATATTTCTTCCGTTTGGAACTACTTAATAACTTATAAATAGAAATATTAACAACTAGTCTTTAGGTATGGCTAAATATTAAAAATAGAAAAAAATATATTTAAAAAGGGTATATTTAATACTTAACAAAAATCAAATATTGTACTCTTTGATTAAAATTTCTATACATTTTTAGTTCTACATTTTAAAAAGGGTAGAACCTTGCTAAATTAAATGTTCAAAATAATGGTTTGTTCCTATTATCATAATGAATTAAAATTACATGAATGTATTTAAAATTAACCGTTTTAATGTATGTGAAATTATTGATGCTTGATTATATAATAATTTATCTCATTAGAAAAAACTCTACTAAGATAACATGAAATAAACTTTGCAAACAAAAACTTAGAAAGAAAGTTATGAATTTCTGTCTCAAATTTTATATATGAAATGGTATACATTTTAAGGATACTTTAGAAAGTTAGTGGCTTAGAAGAAAATGAAGCTTAAGAGATGGTGAAGTTGTGTAGAGAGAGACATGACATAAGCAATACTCAATGTCCCACCGAAACCAAGTATAGTAACTCCAGTTATACCTATTTTAATGTAAAGACAATGTAATGCACCTGAAAGGCAAATAAAGTTTCATTCATTCAGGACACAACAGAAAGTCTCCTTATATTTAGGTAATTTTATTTGTAACGCATGCTTGTCATGCACACTCACACCAACCTTGTTTCTAAGACCAATCAAATTAGAACAACAATTGCCACGTATACATGTTGCATGTCGTGGTTTCTTCACATGTTTACACATCGTTTTGTAGTTGCAATTTTGTGAATATGTATGAATAAAAATGGAGAATACCAAAATGGCTGACCTAATCTCAAAACAAATGCACGTATATGGACACAATGACCTTATCTTTATATGCCATGAATGATCTCTCGTGCACATAATCTACATGGTTTCTCCAAACGTAAACGCAAACGTTTGCACGAACGCATGCAGGAATTAAGGTTTCAAAGTGAGGAATTAAGCTTGTACACATTAGCGTGAATGTTTTATGCACTTTATAAAGGGGCTAATGAGAAAATACACATTATGGTAAGTTTGATAGACATTATATTATGCAGGGGTAAAGTAGAGATATTGATAACTATGGATCTGTGTTTCGTGGCTTGGTATTTAAAGACAGAATAAATGACGATGGAAAAGATGAATGGTATAATATTATATTCATTTCGATTAGGACGTCATTTAACATTTTTAATAATATAAAATAAATGTATATTAATAATATAAGAAAAATAATTTGAAGTATATAGTGATTATAGATGAGTTGGGTTACTTGTGAACGGTTTGTTCGTTAAACTCGATCAAGTTCTTTATAACTTAATAGACAAGTTTAAATTTGAAGTTAAACTTGATTTTAGTTCATGAATCAACATCTAGGGGTCATAAGGTTAATTGTAATGAATGAAGTAAAAATATTAAAATATTATCATCTGCTGATAAAAAATAATAATGAATCAACATCTTGAGTTATTAACGCTAGGGGCTTGTGGTATAAACTCATTTACAAATTTATTTAATATTACGTTAATTGTAATGTTAATATATCGCATTTTAAAAATTCTTTGACTTCTTTCTATAAATGTTTGGAAGTACCGATTATTTGGGTAACAAATTTTTATTTATGAAATATTATATTATATTTTTATTAGTATTGTTTTTCAAATATACATATATTTATTAAATGAGAATAATTTATGTCCTGATGTGAGGAGAAAAGTTATCTCATCACACCCATTCATTAATATACATTTGTATTATTCTACTTTTTGTTTTCTTATTTATTTTTAAAATAAATAAAAAATAATCATGTTTAAATTGCTTAACTGGTGTAAGGAGAGAAATTATCTCCTCACACGAAGATACTCCATCCTCTTATTAAATACTTGATTTGATTTAAGGATAACAACTAACTTAGTAGGTGTGGATAGTGCTTACCCATTGTCCCACATACTATTTGTGGTATTATTATGGCTACACACAGATAATCAACGAGGTTATAATTAGATTACACAAACAAAGAAATAATTAAATTTAGTTCACATTCTTAATAATGTTTAACACAGTAATAGAGTTGAACCTTAAAAACCCACTTGAGGGGACGCTTTATACAAAATACCTTGTCTAATGTTTCCCTATTTCTCACATTTTTTTTAGAGAAATAATAAAATTAGAAAAATAACTCAGCCTCCAAATGCAATTCTATCTCTCTAATGCCTTAGGGCTGTGATCATTTCTGATATTGAAATGTAAGACCTATATTTAAAATCTAAACTATCAATTTTATCAAAATCCACATGTCACAATTTTATATGATATTGGATTATCTAGTAATGAAAATGTCATTTTCAATGCGTTACCCCTTCCTCTCACAGTCAAATAAAGATATTTTCATTAATGGATAGACAAAATGTTGTTTTTAGTCATATTGTTAATGATAAAAATTGTAATTTCATGAATAAAATGATAGAAGTGTCATTACATACTTATTACAATGTGTTATTGTCTAACTCTTGTCTCTCTTTTAATACAGTGAATACTGCTCCTCACAGTCTAACTCCACTGCAAACCTCTCTCTATCACGTCTTGGAGTCACCACTTCACTCTCTAAAACCTTCATTTCAAACTATAAGTACCACTCCTCAACCTCCATTTCGCGATTGTCGCTGTAGTGTTGTTGTGTCATTCCGTTTTTAGAAGCTGTGTTTATCCGCAATTGTAGGGAAATACAGTAGATACTGCTACAACTGTGCTCCTTATATCATTACGGAGATTCTTAGATTTTTAAAAGTAAATTTTTAAAAACCAATCTATCATCGTCTCAAATCAATCACATATTAATATGTTAATAAAAGTAAATTTTTAAAAACAAAAAATAATAAAAAATAACTGATTGGTTTGGAATAATAAATGAGACATGTGATCTCACCAAATTCTTAGATTTTATTTAATGAAGTCAAAGTCAAATTAAAGTCTTGCTCATTTAGTTAACCAGACAAGCTTGAGCAATCATAGTTGTCGTAAGCCTAAGTCAACCTTCATGTGCTCAGCTTGATACTTCAACGGAACCAACAATACAAAACATAATTGATACATGACTGTTACTTAAGAACGATGTGAGAAATTCAATTATTGTCACGTAATATAGCGATCACTACATTCCACAAAGAAAGAAATTAAAAGAATGAGACTAACACGTCAAAGGCTTGAGCTTAGTAAATTTCATGCTTGTATACTGAAAATTAGTGACATTCAC
This sequence comes from Lupinus angustifolius, assembly GCF_001865875.1. Lineage (NCBI taxonomy): Eukaryota > Viridiplantae > Streptophyta > Magnoliopsida > Fabales > Fabaceae > Lupinus > Lupinus angustifolius. The sequence goes on from NC_032024.1 coordinate 3,776,708, forward strand.
AACAATATATACCACACTTAGGCATGTTACAACTGCATAAATTTTTTGGTAAGATTTCCATATAAGTAGTTGTAAAATTTAATAAATTAGGCTCAAAATGCACCTTTTTTTTTTGAGCCAACTTTTTTGATGTTGCTAAGCATAATGAAGTATATTGATATAGAGCAAATGGGGTCTTCAGCCCAAGAACCGATACTAAGGTTTTCTTTGGTTGAGAAGAGAAAGAGAAAGAGAAAGAGAAAGGAATGAGGGAAGTTGATGAGAAACACCGACTTTCTCTTATTTGGTTTAGTAAAGAAAGTGGAAGGAGAGAAGAAAATGGCATGAGATCCACAAAAAATTATTTCTCCACTAATGGGGAGAATGTTTGGAACAAAAGTTATTTCGTTGGAAATGACAAAATATCCCTAACTTTTTCTGTTATTTTTTTATTATTTTTGCCCTATTTAAAAATTCATTACTCATTAGTGTTTTTTTCTTCATTAGAGCTCCAATAATTAGACAATTTATAACAAGCAGTTTTTTCTTTTGTGAGCAAAGATATGGATATTTGTGTAATTCAAAAATCCATTTTTATATTTTTCTCTCTTTTTTTTTTCTATTTCTCTCCTACCAAACAACATCACAATTTATTATATTTCTCATTTTTTTTTCTCCCGTCTTTCTCACATTTTTCTCTTATCTTATTTTTCACTCTTCAACCAAAGAGAGGCTAAAGCCAAAACTAGGAAGTGTTTGAACTTTGAAGCTAAACTACAATAAAGATATAGTTAAGAATTAATATATTAATATAGAAGTTAATTTCGGTAAGACCACTTGTTAACACAATTTTATATATGTTAAAAATTAATTTAGATGTTTAAGGTGAGAAATCTGTCCAAAATATTTAACCTAAGACTTTACTATATCTAATTTAGAAAGGTCTACGACCTCTCCTCTTGCCACAAAGAAGTGTGCATATATACCATCAAATAGAATTACTGCCCCAAGTATGGCCTTTTCCAATTATTCCTCAAATGAATGCATCACTTAAACGAATCCTTACACCCTCACGTAGATGTGTGTGAAGGACATAACTACAGATTATTACTAGAACCAAATTATACAAATTTTATGGAAAAATATATAAAAATCTCTTAAATATTTTTTACGGATAGTTACCATCAACTATTTCTTATTCTCAAATACCTCTTCAACTTTAACGCCCAATGAAATTAATCTATGCATAAAGGCAATGTTAAATTACTAGCAATAAAAATTCTCATTTATGCATTTTTTAATCGCAATTGTCAAATAGTTATTTTTTTTATACCAATATTATAGTGATTGTTCATTGTTATGTAATCTCAATTGACAAATATGTGCTATTGTGTTGCTATTGTTATAAGTCTAATCGCACTGGTTTCATTGTTAGTTAGTTTACTAATAACTTAACATTATCTTTATTTCACTAACAGATAAAGTTTAAAGGTAATTGGCAAGAAAAAAATAGTTCATGTTGTATAATAAAAAACATAAAAACTAGGAAAATTTTATCCACTTTTACCAATTTTTTATAATTCAAACTACCTATTTGAATTTCCCTAAATAGTATAAACTTACAAACTAATTACAGAAACATTAAAATCACTAATGGTTTGTTTGTAAATTTAGTTTTGAAAGGAAAATGAAAACTTAAAAGCCATGAAATACATTTATGATATAGTTCTGAAGCTTTCTCTTTTCGTCCAAAACAAAACTCTCAAACGTACCGTTAAGAATTGTTTTAGCCTTGATTCCTACAACATGCTTGTCTTTCACTAAGTTACAATTACTTAAGGTGGCATGCCTTAAATTATGAAGATAAAAAAAACTATCAGAGTCCCCCAATTCAATGATAAAGTCTAACATTATGTTACACATACTACATAAATTAATTAACAAATATAATTTCAAGAGATGCATATTTAATTACAAGAAACCCATGTGAAATTATTCACCCTACTTTCTAAAAGAAACCATCTATCTTAAGCACTAAGATTAGACATGCAGATTATCCACAGTTCCATTTCTCTTTAACCTTTGCTCTAAGAAATTCAGACTAATCCTACATAACCCCAAAAAATTTGAACTAGTTGCACCTCATAAAATGAATAATATTAAGGGAAAAACAGCAACCAAGTAAATGTGCAAAATGTTACTGATTGCACTTATTTTGATGCTGCTAAAGGTTCTTAACCTTAACTTCTCCCCTGCATTGCTTGATTGAGTAGAATTCACCACTTGCTTTGTCTGCTTGGTCAATTGCTTACTGCATCAAATCAAGTTAAAAAGACACTTAGGTAAAGAAGTAGTTTTTTAAATGAAAAAATACAAAAGAAAACAGTGTTTCTTATTTTTATGAGAAAGAAACAAGATTTGAATAAAGGTGAAGGTTTTATTTATAGGATCACAACAACTAAAAAACAATAGGCCAACTAAGTAGACAGTATCGCTTACCTTCCAGGAAATATACAGCTCCCGTGACCTGCAAAGTGTCCCACAAAAAGAATTAAAAATGGTTAATAAAAAATGTTATACCTGCAATAGACAACAAAGAGAAACAGATACAAGATTTAGGAACATATATTTGATATTTTGATACAATTGGGGTTTGCAAGCATGAATATTGCAATAAACTCCCCTGAAAAATTTAACAGTATGAGTGACTAGTAATGTAGTTCTAGTATATGAAGGTAACACGGAAGCATTGTACAGAGTTGTTGCAATTGTGAAGGTAAACAGCCGACCAAAGGCGCTCAGACACGCCAGATAGTACCAAATTATTAGAAGGTTCATGGTTCCCCTATTAAACAATGCAATGCATGCCATTGCTATTACCCTCTTCTTATTGACTTGACTTTGATTAGTTAGAGTTCCAAGTGATTGCTGGATGCCGAAGGTCCCAGACCAGAAAAAACTCTAACGAGGATCATTATACTTGAGCCTATAAAATCTAGTTTCATATTGAGATAGCAGATTATAATCAAGGACTAAGTTTCTAACCTAATCGAACTCAATGGCAATATAAAGTCTCTCTAAATTGAACCAAAAGACTAGAGAGAATCATAATAGTAGGCACTTACTAGGATCACTGGTTGTGATCATGGCTATTCCTTTGAAGTCACAAGCCCCAGGACCCTTTCCTTGTGTCTGATAATAGCTATCAAATGCATACGAAGCATGATTCTTTACGTTATTAGGCTGATAGCAACTCTCGCCAGGTTGAATCTCAGAACAATTCGCTCGTCCCGGTCCACATGCCCAATCCAATGCAGCCTGCAAAGTCTTCGAATCAGCACCATCCATGGCTACACAATACGTCTGATTTGTAGTATCATTGGCCAGAAAAGTCCCAATCTCAGACAAATGAAGCAAATAAGTCGGCGTAGCATTGCCATAAAACAAACCCCAATTTGCCTCAGAAACAGGAGGAGACCTCAAATCCTCATTGAACAATTCATAAATATACACACTAGAAGTAGTTTCAGGATGCAAAGGGGTTCCACTACGACCGAAAACACGCTTAATCAAGTTCGAATTATAAGTATCAGCATTCTCTTTCGTCGCATAAGGCTCTTTCGAATCACCCTTCGAAGGCCAACCAGTTTCAGTAACAAGAACAACAATATCAGTGAAATTAAGGTTCTTCATTGAGAAATAAGCAGCATCAATCATAGCATCAAGGACATTAGTATAATGAAGAAGGGTATTAGGGTCCACCATTTCCTTAGAAGGACTCAAAGGCTTAAACAAAGAATTTTCAAGAGGAACAAAACCCTTGTTCTGCATAAACACATAGTAAGGGTAAAGGTTCAACATTAATGGTGACCCAGTTTCTGAGAGAAAATTCAAAAGAGGGGTTATAACAGAAGAGAGGGTTTGGTTGAAGAAAGCTTGAGAAGGAGGAAAAGGGTTTAGAATAACAGAAGCAGCATGAGGGGTTGAAATTATAATCTTTTTGTGAAGATTCGAAGAAACAAGAGAATTGTAGAGTGATTGAAGTGCAGGGAGTAAAATCGGAGAAAAAGAAGGTACAGTGGTTAAGACCTCGTCGCCGACGGAAATTCCGGTGATGAGGGTTTTTGGGTAATAAGCAACAACGTTTTTACGGATCCACGTGGCGGCGGTGGTGTTAGAAGAACCAAGTCCGATGAGCTGGTTGTTGGGTACGCCGATGATGACGTGGATGTCGGAACCCGACAAGGCTCCGAGGATGTCAGGGTTTGCATCGTAGAGACGAATGTGTGTTATCTTCTGGTGTGTTAAGAATGATACAAGGTTTTGTGGTGATAGAATGTTTGAGATATCTGTGCCAATGTTTACTCCTACAAATGGTTCCTTTTCTTCTTCATAAGTTGATGATTCAGCTGCAAAAGTTGGAATAATAAATGTTGAGAGGATTAAGAATGAAACAAAAAATGGGGTTGAGGTTAATGCCATTGGAAATTTTGCATTGTGTTTTAGTGGAAAGGGGCTTTATTTTTTGGTTTTTGGGTTTCGAATTGGGTTCAAGTTGGTGATAGAGTATACATGGTGGGTGGGGTCTTTCTTAATTTGGTTTGCTCAAACTGAAGAATTTTTTTACAGAAGATACTGAAAAGTGGAAAGGAGCGTTCTGTGGGCCACTGTTTTCGGAGTTTAGTACTTCAGTAGTTCATAATTTCAATAGGTTTTAGTTGTTTGGAAATGCAAGTCTGACCATACCAACTGTCAACTAGTTTGATGATTAGCCGAACTTGTAAGCGGTTCTGGTTCACCTTCTTAATCTGATGAGTGTTTAGGTCATTTTAGACTGTGAATGTCCGAGATAAACCAGGATAAATTGAAATAACTTATTGGCTAGTTATCATAACATCACTTTATGAAAAAAGTTGATGGGTATGTATATAAGATGGAAATTAATATTAAAATGGAAGTAAATGGAAAACAGAATGATGAAAATGATAGAAATCTAAAATTACCACTTGTGCTCTAGACTCAAGATGGTTCGTCGGTGACTCGGTTCTACAGATTTATTGCATAGAATTGTCCTTCCTGAAATTTGGTGGAGCCAACACCAAAATTCTGAGCAAATAATTTAGACAAGATTTTTAACAGTGAATGATTGGTCCTACCTGTTATTATTTCTGCCCATACTTATGTAGTGACAATAACCATTTTCCCTTTGTAATACATAAAAGTAAAACATGTGGAGAAGATTTTAATTCAACAGTTCTATAGTGGAGAACAATAGCTTTAACTTCACAGAGATTTCAGAACATATAATTGAGACAACATATAAGTTTTACTATATAGATTGAATCACATGTTCATCTTCACCTTGTGCTCCCTAACGTGACCACTAATATATAGAATAACTTTAATGATATAAGGAGCTTTACAAATAATTTCAAAACACATGAATGCTTGTGGTGTGTGCTTCTGAAAAGATTCTCGTAAACATGTATATATTTTCTTAACTTTGGCCTTTAGGAATATGCATTCAAATGAATAGAAATTTCAGTAGTTAGTGTAAAATTAGTTTATACAAAACTATAATATATGCTAGTTGTATTTTACTTTTATATTAGCAGGGTAACATCTAGGTTTTAAATCCTAGTCTACACTGTTATTGCTACTATAATTTTGTGATTATATTGATTACAAAAATTGAATTTTAATTCTGACTGTAATCAGTGTTGGAATCTCTTAGGATGATATTTTAGTACAGTTTAAAAAAGTTTTGGTGGATTGAATTTCAGAGGGTCATAAAAGTTACTGAGAAACATAATAATTACTTAATTAGTTAAAGAGTAACATTATATTTTTCCAGAAAGCCTACTTTAAGAATAAGGATTCTTTACTCTAAAATGAGTATGTTTATATGTCTCGAGCTAATTAGTTTCATCCAATTAATATAAAAATGTTAATTTGTGTTTTTTATAATTTTTATTTTTAATTTAGTGATACTTTTTCATTGGACCGAAACAGAAAAGTGGAATAAGAATTAGGATAGATAATCTCTATCCCCTTGATCAAGCACATTAACATGTCCCAACGTTATGCTCAATAAAATACTATCTTTTTGGTAAATTGAAAGAACATGAGGAATGATGTTGATAAAGTAAAGAAAAGAATAAACCTTTACCTGGAAAAAGTTCAAAAGAGGCAGACCTTAATATATAATGATTATATATTAATAAGAGTAAAATGGCCCGGCAATGCTTCTGTTAAAAAAGCAGTGAGTTTGTTAATGAAAAAGTGGATTAAGCTTTCTATTGATTAGTTTTACTAAGATTTGGAGATAACGATTTCTTCGTTAATCTTGCAATATAAGTCTTTGTTAGATCTCAAAATGACTGAAATGTGAAGTGTTTAATTTTCATGAATGACACATGCTGGGAGGTATATCCCCATATTTCAAATTAGTTTCTTATCCATGATGAGGATATTATTGATAATACAAAAAATAAGTATAAAGGGAGAAGGTGAACATATGTTAATCATCATAAATACAAAATTTTCTTTCAAAATCAAAACAGAAATATGTTTTCTTCCCTTTGTTTCTATACATAAATTGGGACTGAAATTAAAAAAATACATCACACAAATCAGCATTATTATTATTTTGTCATTACCCTTCCAAATTCCTATAAGCTACTGAACAGCTTCCCACCTTTTAATCACTTTTGTCTTCACCATCAATCAAATTTAAACAGTAATATTTTTTTACAAATCTTCACCCTTTGGACCAAAAGTTGCAACAGCTTCAGCCACTGATAAAAATATTTTATCTTCACCAATTAAGTCAGTTAACTTTGATGCATGGAGCTTCTCCATTACAATTGGCCCCGGGTTTGACAACACAAGCTGTGAAAAAAAAAACCATACAAATATGAACCATCAAAATTATATACTGTAGGTTATTTTGTTATTTGTTCATAACAATGTCATAATATTATGTATAACTAACTTTTTTGCACATAAGCAATTCATTTAATTGAATTAAGCTATACCATGAGGAGCATAGTAATGAAAGATTTGTCCTTAAGGAATCCTTTAGAAATTAATAACTTTTTTCTTAAGCAATTAATAACTATTGATGCAGAAATGTTGAATTATGTGATTGTGTATTACCTGTACTTCTCTTTTCTGAAGGCTTTTATATAATTGTTGAAATGCATGAATGCCACTAGTGTCAATATCACTAACAGCTGCAATAATATGGTTGCACAAATAAATTCACTAATCAAAATTAATCATGAAAAATAGGATGAGTTGAATTCATTGAAGGCCTTACGTGACATTTCAACAATGAGATACTGTATTCTTGGTAATTCACTTCCTGTCCTTTCGGCATCTTCATCAGCCAAACATCTCAAAATTCTGCATATTGTATTACAAATTGAATATTAGCAACTTGTGGTTACCATTTTAAATCGAGTTGAATGAGTCCTGCAACTGTTCAACATTGATAGTGCGAGTGTTTTTTACACTATTAGCGGCTTAGCGCATTATGCAATGCACATTACTACAAGCACAAACGCACGAGTTATATATAATACGAGTTGCGGTTAATTACCTCTCCTTAATATAGTTCGAGTTTGAGAAGTAGATTGCAGAGTCGACCCTGATAATTAGCATGCCTGGAATCTGGGTTGCGTTGGGGTATTGCTGGATGTTCCTGTAAACACCAGTTCCTGCTATCATCCCAAGTACCACAGTCCTTGGCCTTGTCACTTGTAAAAGGATTTTAGCAAAAGATAATACCACCTGCATTATAAAAGGTTAGGCAAAATGTGTTTGTGGGGATAACATCACCTATTCTATTATATGTGTCAACTCTTTTCATTATTTCTCTAACCCGTCTAGAAAATAGTTTTTATAATTAAAAAAGGCGGCCGAGTGCACAATCTACCGCTTATTGAAGTCTGAGGAGAACAGATGTATACAACCTTATCCTCAAGAGGTTATTCCAGAAAGTAGTTTTTATAATTATTTGGCCAATAAGAGTAGTGACATAGGAGTTGGCCAAGATAGTGGTACGTGTGATGTATTCCACCGGTGAGGCAAATTGAAGACACAAATATGCTAGAAATTGCTTTTGAAAGTTTCATTACTGCAATTAGAATGCCAATGTCAGCACTTTTGAAGATTACACCAAAGAAGGCTCCCATGAAAGCAACGAAGTCGAATTTATCGATCTTCCATAGCAGAAAAACAACATCGATGTTCACAAGGCCTAGCACCACAACTATTATAATAGAAGAAAGCACAGCATTTGGAGTGTACTTGAATAGTGGTGTAATGAGTATCAGAGTCAACAACACTGTAGTGGACATAACAATGTTTGATACAGCAGTTTTACAACCAGCCATAAAGTTCGCTGCTGTGCGAGAAAATGATCCTGCATAATGATCAGGAACACAAAGTAAGATGACAAATAAAAAAATTACAATGTTTCTAATGAGAAATCTCTATCCTATAATCTTTGCCGCCCACCATGTGCAAAAGACTTCAGATTGGCCAAATAGTTAAATTTGAATTAAATTTAATCGTTTAACCGATGCGTCTTTCAGAGAGTGACACGAATTGTGGAACAAATGATGTAAACCTGTTTTTTAATAGAGGCTCAAACAAGATTGAATTTCTGCTTTGTTCTTTCATACCTGTAGCTACATAACAGGATGTGAGTGAACCAATGATATTCATTGTTCCCATAGCCAACATTTCTTTGTTACCATCCAATGAATAGTCTTTTATGGCAGCAAATGTTCTCCCAATAGCAACAGCTTCCTAAAGTTTAAGTATTTGGCATAAGTTTATAGCATAGTTTCCGAAAAAGAAACAAAAGGATGACAAATCAGAATCATTTTTTTAATTTTGCTTACGGTGAGTGCTACCATACCAGCTACCATACCAATCCGAATACCCGGGCCAAGATATTTGCCACTGAAAAAAATTTCACCAGCAGATATTGGATTCACACCTTTCTCAATGTGTCTCACCTGTGATAGCATACTTTTGAGTTTTATAGTGCTTAATTTTGTGTGAAGTATTCAATCAATTATATGGTACTTACAATTGATACACCTTTCTTGTCTACCCTTGTAATGTACACAAAAACTGTAGATACTATGACAGAGACCATAGGAGCAATTGCAGCCAACCAAAAGAGTTTCTTTTTCTTTTTAGCCTGTCCATTTCCACAGAATAGTTATGAACTTAGAGGCAAAAATATCTGGAAATGGAGGACATGACAAGCACAAGGTCATATTGTAAATTTGAAAATTATAAGACACTACACGACTTCCATAAAATATAGTATAAGGTTAACATAAAAGCACAAATCTAAAATTAAAAAAGAATACTAGTTTTGTTAAAGTTAGCATCAGTCATTGTAACTACAATAAATATTAACATTGTGGCATTTCTATCAACATAGATGTAGAACTTCTAAAAGTAAATATAAAAAGTTGTGAAATATAGTTAAGAGTGTCTTAAATTGTATGTGAAATATCTAATACGTATACCTGTGCCATATGGACGCGACAACTATTTCGAAATTTGATGTATTTGTGCTTCGTAATTATGAAAGCTCGAAAAAGTAAGTAAGGAAGGAATGAAGATTGCAGGCATTCTTACAATGAACTTGGTTACAAGAAGGAAGACCAGGAATGCTACTCCAATCACAATTGTGTGCCAGTTCCACTGTACCAAAGATTATGGCTAGTGTTTGTGAGCAAGTTTTTACTCTTAGGTTTTGTCTATAGTAAATGAGAATTTTAATACATAATGAATCTATACCCCATGGTGCATTGTACTCCAAACCGAGCGCATGACAGAAACTACATCATTTTTCTTAGTGAAGCCTTGTATGCCAAGCAAGCCTTGAAGCTGGTGCAGTGCAATAGTAATGGCTGCTCCAGCCATGAATCCCACAATAGCAGCATGAGATATGAATTCAATCAAGAAACCAAGCCTGCAATAACAAATGGAATGTAACAGAAGAAGAATTTAGGCAAATTAAGAAAGAATAATACATAATCATCATGTGCTAAGCTAACAGGGGGGAATCATCATTAGATCCTTAAAATTGACGGTTTTGGTCAATGGAAAACCTGATCTAGTCCCTGAATTTGATAATCATCAATCAATTCAGAACTAAAATTAATAACTTATCAATTTGGTCCCTAAACTTTGGTCAACTGATCAATTCAATTCTTGCAAAGCTACAACGGTTGCCTTCGGACTTATCCTTTTTCAAAGGTTGAATAGTCATTCGCATATAATGTGTCATGTGAGATGCCTCATTACATTTAACTACATACAATGACATTAGAAACTACATTGGTGGTTGTCAAAGTAAGGGTCTAAATTTGCTTTTTCGTAATATTAGGAACTAAATTAACCGATGTTATCAATTTCAACTTTTCAAGGACTAAACCGATGTTGCTCTCGGATTTTGTACCTTAAAACTCCTAGTGTCATTTGAGTAACTCCTGCAAAGAAGGTGGCAGTGAATGCAAGCCTCAGATATTCATGGCTTTTGTAGTCACTAATCTCTTCAGTAAGCATAGTCCCAAGCAAGAGGGATACCACAGATACAGGTCCTATGGCAATATCTCTTGAGCTTCCCATGAAAGCATACACAAGAGGTGTCACAAAGCTGGTGTCTGCACATAATAATGAAGATAGGATACCTTTACCTGAATTACTAACATTTTCAAGTTGCTTTAAACATTTCAAAATACTCACATAGTCCATATTGGGGATCCAAATTTGCAAGCCTTGCATATGCAATATCCTGTTATGCATGCATTCATATGTTAAAGAGCAATAGTCCAAAACACAAACCAATATATTTTGGGATAATAATAAAATAAGGCTATTATATATTAATACAGCAAGAACATAATTTACAAAACTCAGCCAGATTCGTAGTTACCAAATTTTCCTAGTAATCCTCCAAACTGCATACCAATTTTCACTTACCGTGTACCACTTCATTGTAGTTTATGATCCCCAATATGGACTAAAAAAATTATTCTATAATAATATTATTCAGAAGTGGTTACTAGTTACCTGAGGAATACAGAGACTTGCAATGGTAATTCCAGCAATGAAATCATATCTGAATGTTGTAAGGTTGTAACCTCTTCCCCAATCAAAAATAGGGAAAACTGAATGCAAACCTAGAACAAATTTTCTGGATCCACTTTGGTTCTTAAATTTGGTTAAAGGGTTGTCTGAGAAGAATATTTCCTTCACATTATGTTCAAACTCTTGGAAAAGTGTCTGCTTAGGAGGAACTCCCACCTTGTGAATAATTGGCAAAGGATGTGCCATTGCCTTTGACACAACCTGTAAAATCACACACAAAGTTATTAGTATTCAGAAAATGTAAATTTCATTAGTCAACTTCTTGAAAAGGTGCAATTTTTCACATTTTGTTAAGTCAAAATTGGCTTAGTTTCTTATAAGGAATCAAACCAGTATCTATATACCTTTTTTCAGTAGGATAAGGAATACAAATTGAATACAAAGGACACAAAAGATGATGTGTGAATTGAGAACCCAAGAATTTGGTGTTATTGGAAGGAGGTTAAGGATTATATAAAGTCAAAAATCAGAAATGTTGGAAACATCAACATTACCTAACGTGTGCTGTGTCTGAAGTTATTTAAAAATGTTACTACAATTCCATAAGCTATTTCAAGTCAACCATATGAAATTGATATTAAAAATGTTACAGACAAATGATTCAATACTTTTCAAGGGACAGCGGGTAGGGAACACTGGCTGATCCACATTAAGTTGAGGATGATCACATGCACACCCGTTTTTTATATATCCTCATGTTGTGAGAAGAAATGCTACATTGTATAGAAGAAAATGAGTTGAAAAGAATATAAGTTTAACCTAGAATGTCTTAAGATTTTTGGTTAAGATGTGATGTTAAATTTAATTTTATGTTTTTCTTTAACCTAGTTTGTGTGGTATGAGAGCCGCTCAACTCAGTATCACAAGTGGTCGAAAGATCCATATGAGTCCAGGTGGCATGTTTTCTTGATGATAAGAGAAGTTACTTATATGTTTCTTTTACTTTCTTCGAGGAAGAATGTTATATCGGAAGAAGATCTCCGAACACATTATAATTGATATTTTTTGTTCTCCTGGATAGATATGCAAAATTGCATAATATTATTCATTTATGATAATATGATACATTTTGGACCTAGTGTAACTTGCCCCATTATCCTTAGGAGCACATCTTATGAGACAAGATCCTATCCTAACTTGGTGTCTTCATTCTTGTCTCAATCCATTTATAGTAAGACATGTAGAATTAATATATTATTTTAATAAAATAAGATTAAAATGAGGTGATATTTTTTACTTATTGTCAAACATTGATTGGTCTGGGACATAGGACATCAACTTTTAAGAGACAGATGATCATGTTCTCATCTTATGTTTCATAAAATGTATCATTTCATGTGTCATTTGATGTGATTGATTGAAAAAAATATATTTAAATTAAAATTTTAATAATTAAGTATTTTTCTAACCAATTACATTAAATGACACATTATATGGGATAGAAAATCTGCTTGCTTATCAGGGGACCTAACATTTTATGTACCAAAAAATACTCATCACATTTTACAGCACATTGATAGGAATCAACTTCAAATTCTGTTATGTGTCGCAATAAGAGTGGATAAGCCAATTCAGGAGATAGTATAAGTACATGGGTACTTTAAAGCTAAAGTCTTCAGAAACGAACATGCTGAATTTCTGCTGTGAATGTGTCCAAGTTCAAGAACAGCTGAAGGGGTTGAAGTTTTCTCGCTTAAGTGCATCTTGTATAGAGACTGTGCCAAAGTTTTAATAAAAAATTAAAGGGTTGATTTTTTCATAAACCATAAAGAATAGGGTCATGATGGAATTTGCACCACATAAAGCAGAGGAAGCTGAGTTGCTTGCTGTCTGATTCTACTACATAAATATTTATGTTATTATATTATTTATTTGAATTACATTTTTTTAATAATGATTTGGGTTAATATTTTCAAATTTAAATACTCAATGATGATTTTGTTAACATGATTTACTTTTTTTAGAGACTAAGAATATACTGTATTACTATACGTTTAAAGGCATCATGCAAAAGTTAGATGACAAAGTTTGATGTATATGGTTTTATCATTGTGCTGGGTATGATCATGAAATAGGTGGGCATGCTATCTTGTAAAATTAATGGATGGGAGATTTAGTTAAAGATGAATATTAAAAGTGATGAATACTTTATTATCTAACTAAAATTGTTTTTTTTCTAAATCATCAAGAAGAATAAAGGATATAAAGCAGAAACATAGTTAGATATTTTTACTGACAATATATGATGATGTAACTTACATCCTTTGTTTTATATTCAATTTATGTTTGTGTAAAATATATAGGTTATGTAATCTTCCAATTATAGATTGTTCTTCACCTCAAGTTTCTTATCTACTAGGATTTTAGGAAGATGGGAGAATTGGTTTTTATTTATGTTGTGTTGTATTTGTCTATAATAACCATAATAGTTATCTTTCATTTTGAATTCATTCTTTTTTTCATGACTATGATGTTTAGTTTTCTTATTTCAAATTTTGTATATCATAAAAATAGAAATAATATATTTGATATCTATATAATAAATTTCATAATAATTATATCGATAATCATAAATTTTACTTAAATTAAATCATTTTATTTTGGCTAATAAAAAGTAATGGTTCAAAACATTTGAACAAACACAAATTTTTCATTAGTACATCGTATGTTTTGGGATATGACTTATGAAAGTAAATCTATGTTCTATTTAGAAACCATATATGTTACCCAAAATTTCTAACATGCTACACTTACTTGTGAATGTCACTGAAACTTGTCAGTAAACATTTTTTCCTAGTTTGAGCCTCTGAACTATTCATTTTTTGGATGAAATCTTTCCATTACTCAATTTTTGGATGAAATATTTTCATCCAATTCCATCAGTTAAGTGGTGATGCGGTGGACGACGTCGTTACCACCTATGCAAACGGTCCTCCACGTGATGTAACATGTATAATTTTTTATTTTTAACTTAAAAAATTCATTTTTTTATATTTTTACTAAAAATATGATATGACCACAACAACAGGTCTTAAAAAATTAATATTTTTTTGATTCCATCCCATCTTCCCCGTCAGATTCCTCGTAGTGGCTAGTCATGAACTCAAAATGGTGTAGATTCCCTTTTTAAAAAAAATTACTTTATTAACTCATTAGTACAATATTGGTGTAACTATTTCTGTATTCATATTATGACTTCCAATAATAAAACTATTCTATTTCTAAAGGAAAAGAAATAAAAACAAAAGACTTAAAAGTCATCTTATAAATATATTTTATGATTACAAAGTTTTCATTCTCTTCTTTATTTTTTGACAAAATACAAAATAATGAGGTGTTAGATTCTCCAAACATATGTAGAATATTATAAGGACACTGATTAAAAAGAAAACTTCATTCAAACTAATGATGTATAGGCATTTTAGTTAGACATACATATTGTTTGTTGTCCTTGTCCAAAATCCAGCCAATACATGTCTTTTCTTCCAAACTTTATATCCTATTGTTATTATTCTAATTTTTTATAAATTAGATTTATTTTGACTTTATGTAATAAATATAATTTCCACATTACATTTTAGAATTAATATTTATTTGAACTATTAGAAATATCATGATATTATACCGGAGATAAAAGAGTCCATTCATTTCATTTATATATTATTTTCGTAACAGAACCAAGTTGATTACTTGATTGGCTCCTGGTTCACTAAACTTTTATTAATTAAGGTATTATTTGGAGAGAAAAACTAGCTTATATATGATATGGTAGATTATAGGTGTGAAGTTAACTAAAAATGTGAGATTGTGGTATAAAATTTGTAGTTATATAGCGAGTAAATTGATTTAGAGCTGTTTTGCCGAACTTTGTGCAACTGTCTAGAATTTATTAAAGAATATATAATATTATGCTATAATAACTTGTCATTTAATTTAAGAGTATGCACTATGAAAAAGTCCCATTGCCATCAAGTTTTCTACCTAACAAGCTTCTAGTAGCACTTTAAGATGCACAGAAGCAAAAAGGAAGATAGATGTTTCATGACCACTTGCATCAAAGTCAAGAGGTTTATATTGTTGAAGGGGTGCAATCTTATTAAA
Organism: Lupinus angustifolius; assembly: GCF_001865875.1. Lineage (NCBI taxonomy): Eukaryota > Viridiplantae > Streptophyta > Magnoliopsida > Fabales > Fabaceae > Lupinus > Lupinus angustifolius. The sequence continues at coordinate 3,791,972 of NC_032024.1, forward strand.
GAGCCTCTTCCTTCTAAAATTGTTCCCATGAAACCTACCATCAAAACTGAAGGTTGAGTGAGTAATCTTTACTAAGGTTGGAGTCTAGTTTTGGAGGATAATAAAATGAATGACTTTAAAAATTATCTCCCTTATTTGGGAGTTGAATGAAAGAAATGGAAAGGTTTTGAAAGGGTTTTAAAGTCATATAAACCTTCCATGTGTCTATTTCATAGTTCCCAAAATTTGTGGTTCTTCTACTAACAAAATGTTAAAATATTTAAATGAAATTAGTAAAATTATATTATTGTTCATTCTCATGGTTAATTATATTTTTAATGAAAAAGTAAAAATAAAATTTTGGCACTATCATTATTTTACCCTTCTCTCTTCTAAACTTTGACACTCCTAAACAATTGAGAAAATTGTTTTCATTTCTTATCCCTTCCTCCATTATCTTTGCCCCTTGATCTATTTCTTTCTCTTTCTCTCATAACTCTCAAACATAGCCTACGGCAAATAAGAACGTCCTTCGAGTTGTTTGGGTCAATAGGCTCCTCACCTATCTCACTTATGTTGCTCCAAGAACGAGAATTGGATTTGCGCTTGTTTATGTATATGACTTACGAGACCCAATATGAGATATAAACTCTAGAAACGAGCCTATACCATAAGCAACTCAAGAACACAAAGCAAAGTATAAAGAGATACTTCTTGGCAATGTCATATTTTTGTGTGTGAAAAATCTCATAATACGATACGAAAAATATATATTACTGCCTAAATATAACATATTCCTTCACATGGTTTTAGATGCAGCTGCTTATGTGAAAGATATCTATCACATAGGTCACCTTGGTGTTTCTATCAAATTTTGATTAACAGACCCCAAAAGTGGATACTATGGAAAAGAAAGCTTGAGAGAGAATGAAGAGTAAGATAAAAGACCTAGCCATTTATAATGAAGTTATCATCATAATTGACCAAGCTTTCATCATGCAAAGAAGTGCACATGCATCAGGATTTCTGAACGAGGCGCCCAAGCGAAGATTGAGCGAGGAGTTCTCTTGCTTGAGCGACAACTGTCGCTCAAGTGACAAATCAAAGAATTGTAATCCCAAACTTCTCGGTGGCTCCTCGCCCGGGCCACTCCTAGCGCTTGAGCGAGGAGGTCGTTTGTATCTTATTGATATTTGCTATCAGTTTTGGTGATACTTCTAGAAGGATGGATTGTAGTAGAGCACCTTTATTTTAGCATGTGTTAAATATGTTTTAGAATAGTTAGTTAAGTTTGTTAAGCTTTAGTTTGTTTGTTATATTACTTGCAAAACAAGCAATCCTCAAAATTGTAAATATTAACATCGTAACTCATGCAAATTCATTAATGAAAATTCAGAAGTATTATTCAATTTATATGTTGTTTTCCAATATGGTATCAGAACTCTCAATATGAGAGTTCTACTACATTCCATTCTTCTTGTTTTCTTGCCATACAATTCTCTTGATACGATTTACTCCTTCATTCAAAAATGGAGAACACGAAATCTCACGAAGTGCATCAGATTTCTCAACCTGCAGATTTATCATTGATTCAAACAAGTCCTTATTATCTGCATCTAGGAGAAAACCCAAGATTTTTCTTGGTGTCTCATACCTTGGATGGAAGCAATTACCAGACATGGAGCAAGGTCATGAGAAGAACATTGATGTCAAAGAACAAATTCAAATTTGTGAATGGCATTACCAAAATGCCATGGCAAGATGACATTAACTTTGATGGTTGGGAGAGATGTAACACTGGTAATTTCTTGGATCACTAGATCCCTTTCACAACACATATCACAAAGCATTGTCTACATAGACAATACTCAAAAAATTATGGAAGGACCTTAAAGAAAGGTACTCTAAAGGAGACCATTTCAAGACCTCCGACTTGTTACAAGAGGCCCATTCCATTAAACAAGGAGACAAGAATGTCTCTTAATTCTTTACAGGTATAAAGATCCTCTCGGATGAACTTGATTCTCTAACATCCTTTCCTATGTGCACTTGCATAACCAAATGCACTTGTGGGTTCTTGAAAATTATCAAAGGTCAAAGAGAAGCAGAATATGTAATTTGCTTCTTAAAGGGGCTCAATGATAAATACAATACTGTGAAATCCTAAATTCTCCTAATGGAGCCACTCCCCACCATAAATAAAGTCTTCACAATGGTACTCGAAAAAGAAGGATAATTAGAAAGCACAATCCATGAGAAAATAAACCTATCATCAACAATATCAACTCAAGACATAACTGGAAAGTGTAGTCCAACAAAAACTTTGGGAGAGGAACCACAAACTTCAACAACAAATGAACAATGAATGGAGGCCCAGACACACTGAATAAAGGGTACACAAGATCAACCAACAACAAGGTTTGCACATTTTGTGGAAGAGATAGACACATTGCAGAGACTTAATATTTCAAACATGAGTTTCCACCCAACTTCAAATTCAAACCAAGAATTGGCAATGGCTCCATCAATAATATATCAGCACAAGTATTAAAGAATGTAGCATAAAAACTATCTACTCATTCCACATGTTAAGAGAATATAGCAAATCAAGCCATATTGAGCTTCAACATAAGCCATATAGGAACTGACTCCACCAATAATGAAGATCATCCTATATCAGGTACTCTGCTCAATATCAACATGTTACTTCTAGAAGCACTTTTATTTTAGTATGTGTTAAATATTTTTAGAATAGTTAGTTAAGTTTGTTAAGCTTTAGTTTGTTTGTTATGAAGGATTGTTTGCATAACAAGCAATCCTCAAAGTTGTATAAATTCACATTGTAACTCATGTAAATTCATCAATGAAAATTCAGAAGTACTATTCAATTTATATGTACTTTTCCAAACAATTTACCCTCCTTGGTAGAGTCCAACCCTTAAAATGTTCAATAAAAGTTATATTGGTGTAAGATTCTATTGATTTTTGCATAAACCAAAATGTTCAATAAGGGACATGTTTCAGGTGGAGGTTGACAAGCGTTCGGGCATACCCAAAACCCAACGGAATGGGAATAATAATCTGCATACCCAAAACCCAACGGAATGGGAAGAATAATCTGCATACCCAAAACTCAACGGAATGGGAATAATAATCTGCATTCCGATCGAGTGCTGGAGGTTGAGTTGGGGATTGAGAAAACAGAAACACATCTTTGATACGCCAGATTGTCAATACGAGTTGTCAAATTCCAGAGTTATTAATGGTGATTGTGTGAGGTCTTGCAAACCAAGTAGCAAACCGATTGCTACCCAATCTCAATATGAACTATCTTGGAGCGGAAACAGAGGAGTGTTTTAGCCGTTTGGTATGCGTAAGTTCGTCCCTTGGGTGGAGAAAAACGGCGGAGAGATGCAATGGGGATAGAAAAAGAAAACATTTCGCAGAAAAAATTTAAAAGGAAAATACAAAGTAGACACGATGTTATTTGGGAAGTCCAAAACTCTGGAAAAATTTATATTGCTGGAGAACCAACTTCATCTAACTAGCAGACTACAAAATACCAATCCAACCAAACAGGCTACTGATTTAGAAAAATAGCAAATCAACTCCTCGCAAAACCACTTCCACAATTATACTTTTGTGGAAGGTTATCTAGAAACTATACAGGATACTAGGTGAAAATTTTCGTTTTGCTACCAAAACTACAACTCCCACCTTCCCTAAATTGCAAAAATCTTAGAATACATTATTGCGGGTATTGTACCACGGAACCTTTGGAAAATATACTCATTTGATAATCATCATCATCTTAAGGCATTCACAAACGCCACCAATGAATCAACATCTCTCTTTTCCGAAGGATATTTGATGGGACGAGAAGAATGTTTTGGGAAGAAAAGTATAGTGGGGAAGCTTCCCAACTCCAATTCACTCTGCGCAAACTCTTTTTGTTCCCCATCTGCTCTGAATTTTCCAACTTTCACCCCTGATCCTGCTAACTTATCTGCCAAATCAACATATGATTCCTCCATAGCCTGTTACAGTTTACAATAAACATCTTATTAGAGAGAATGAAAATCTCAAGCAGCCAAATGAACCTTAATGACACAATCTTAAAACAATATTGAAGTTCCCGGAATATGAATTTACCTGGCAGAAGCGGCACCATGGTGCATAGAGCACAACAATCCATGGCTCTTGACGGTTATCCAATTTTGCTAAATTCTCAATTCCAGTCCTACTCAGGTTTACTACATTCTGTGTATTGAAAATGTCAGCTACTGTGGCAGCGCCATTGTCATGGGCGACCCCATTCCCATTAAGGTTTGGAACATCTTCCTGCTTTATGTTACCTTTGTGAAGACCACACTCCTTGGCTTTAGCGTCTTCCCACCACCACCTTCCCTCCCTTTCATGCTGTCCTGGTAAGACCGGCCTTGTACATGGCTCACAGCCGATTGAAACGTATCCTTGGGAATGCAATGAATTAACAGGCACATTCATTGTCCTAAGGAAGTTCCATATGTCATTACCTATAACATTTGCAACAGGGTTCCACTTCACCAAGCTACCAGCTCCACCATCCAGTCCCTCAAAAACTGGATCAACTTGGACAACAGGTACTTCGGACCGAGTACCAGGTGATTGATCCTTTCTCTGCCCTGTTATCCATGCTCTGAGACCCTTAAGGGCCCTTCTTAAGGGTCTCACCTTCCTTACTCTGCAGCATTCCTGATGGCCATCCTCATAGAATGAGAATAGACCCTTTGTTCTTACTAATGCCTGAACCTCAACTGCATCAGGGAACATGTACTCGATATGAATTCCATAATGCTTCTCAACCTCGTCGAACAGTCGGTAAGTTTCAGGATTCAGTCTCCCAGTGTCAAGGCTGAACACCCTGTAGGGTCGACCCGTCAAATGGGCATACTCAATCAAAGCAACATCTTCAGCACCACTGCAAAAGCAAAGATTCACATTAAATTCCAAATGCAGATAGCACATTCATTACTTACAAATGTAACAATGAATATGTGTAACAATCTGGCTTAAAACATAGCACAACTTTCCAATACGTCTGGATGAAACATAATTTGCAAAAAAAATTAAGGTACAGCTTTTGAAATATCACTAACACATGTTTAGAAACATTAACAATAACTAGAATGAATGGGATTGTTACAGGGATTTAATCGTATTGCACTATGAAGTGAAATAAACACTGTCAGTGTCAGCAATTAAACTATACACTGTTACAATTAATCACAGGAAAATTGACACGGTAACACATTATTAAAAAGATTTAACTCTTAGTTATGCATGATTGATATTACATAAAATTAAAAGGTTACAAATCCTTAGTCTTAGACTCATGCTATAGCCTACAACACGATCAATTAGAAGCAAACATTACAAGGAACACTAGCAATTTGAGCAACAACAAATAATTAAAACAAACAAAATCTAATAATTTTTTAGATATAAAAATAAATAAATAAAATACTCAAATATCATGCAACAGAATCGATCACGTGCGTCATCAAAATAATCTCTGATAAAACCAGCGCATTGAATGAGGCAGGAATTACCTGAAGGCAATAGCAATGTCACTGCCAAATTTCTCGAGGGCCTTATCCATAATTTCAAGAGGAGAAGCATTTTCAAGACCTCTAGCTAATTCATCATAATCTTCTTCCTCTTTCTCTGCAACCTCTGCAAATTCACCAAACAACATCATCAATCAACACGCTCTAATCACCTCCAACTAAAACAGAATGTAAATTATGATGAAATGGGAAGTACCAGGAGCAACGATAGTTGCTGCAAGAGGAACAACTGAATCCTTGCGTTGAGGTTCAGCGTTAATAGGCCTCACCAAGCTTCGTCTTTGAGTTAAATTTACAAATCCATGAGATCTCTCCAAATTACGAAAATAACCAATTTGTAGAGCTGAAAACACACAAAAAGAATATAAATCATTAAATAAATCACACTTGAATTAAATTTATCCAAAATCAATGAAATGTGTAAGAAAATGATCAAACCTTTGGAATCTGTAGAAGAACCGAGACGTGAGAAAAAGGAAGTTGAAGAAATGGTTGAAGAGGAAGAGGAAGTAACAGAGAGTGCCATTGAATAATGAATCTCTTCTCTATGAACTGATCTATGGAGTTAGGTTCTTTCCTGAAACAAAGTGAGAAAGAGTGATTTCAATATAAAGAAACAGAAATATGAGGCGGCATTTTAGGTTCAATGAACCTGGACGTAATTTCGGACTCGTTCGTTATGCTTACGTGGTGTTGTTTTATTGGATAATAGGAAGCCCGTGGTGCGTGTCAACCGTAAGGTCGCGCGGCCAGCTTAGACTTGGCTTACTTTTTCTTAGGTGTTTTCAACTAACAGATTGTGTATCAATAAATTATTATATTCATGTTTCTAGTTAATTAGTATTTTTTAGTAATTTAAAAATATTAATTTATATTTTTTTATTTTTATTTTTAATTAAGTGATATTTTTTATTTGATTGAGATGATTTTTGTCTGTTTTCAACAACTTTTTATTAATGGAATGTAGATAGTGTCTATCTCCATTTATGTTCTAACAAATTAAAATGTATTATTCAATTAAATAAAAAAATTATAAAAAAACTATATTATATGGTGTATATTTATTGGATAGGATAAGAGAAACAGAATTTTTTAGAGTGATCCATATTTTACTGGATTTAGATTATAATAGGTGGCACTAAAAAAATATACGAGTCTATATCTTTTAACTTTAAGTTATATAAATTCAAATATATTTTTTCCATTCAAATACTATAACATCTACTATGAGAAAATATCTGATTTAAAGAGGTAGAATTTTCAAAATTGAGTTTAACATCAGTTTGAAACAATACATTGTTCCCATTAATTCATAATTACCTACATTTTTCCATATGAATACAATAATTACCAGTATTGTTATTGGTAAAGTCAAACCTAATACAACCCAAACTTTTATTTTTGACATTAGCACCTTTGAATTTCTATAAGGTTTTATTTGGTTGGAGAAAGAAAATAAGAAGAGATAAATAGATGAGAAAGAGAATGATGAGAAATAGAATATATTTTTGTAATGTTTGATAGAAGAGAATAAAGAAAGAAAACGAATAAAAATATGTATTTTCTTCTCTTTGGTTGAATATGAAGTGATAAGAGAAAGATAATATTATACTTTGAGTACAAGAATATCCTTAAACAAAGGAAAGGGAGAAAAATTGTTTTATTATTAATTAAAAATAAAGATTATGATTTTAAAATTTTAATTTTATTATAATTTTAATTGTTTTTAATTAATAAAAAAATTTATATCTAAAAATGATTTATGTAGATTAGTAGTATTTACTAATAGTCAGAATTTTTTACATGGTGATTACATCATTCATATAACCGTTTAGACTTGGCTTATTTTTATTTTTAATTAAGTGATATTTTTTATTTGACTGAGATGATTTTTGTCTGTTTTCAACAACTTTTTATTAATGGAATGTAGATGGTGTCTATTCCCATTTATGTTCCAAACAAATTAAAATATATTATTCAATTAAATAGAAAAATCTTAAAAACAAAACTAAAATATATTATTTAATTAAATAGAAAAATCTTAAAAACAAAACTATATTATATGGTGTACATTTATTGGATAGGTAAGAGAAACAATTTTTTTGAAAGATCCATATTTTACTGGATTTAGATTATAATAGGTGGTACAAAAAAATATAAAAGTCTATACCTTTTAACTTTAAATTATATAAATTAAAATATATTTTTTCCATTCAAATACTATAACATCTACTACGGAAAATATATGATTTAAAGAGGTAGAATTTTCAAAATTGAGTTTTATATCAATTTTTTTTGTTTCTCACATGTATCTTCGCATTTGAGGCAATTCTGTCCGAGCCGGGAACATCCATAAGTACGTGGGGCTAACTCTTTCAGCAGATATTTTTTTCATCCACAAAACTCGAACCCAAAATATTGCTTAAGGGGAATCAAACATGTATCACTTGAATCAACGTATGCTGGTGTTTAACATCAGCTTGAAACAATACATTGTTTCCATTAATTCATAATTACCTACATTTTTCCATATGAATACAATAATTACCAAACCTAATACAACCCAAACTTTTATTTTTGACATTAGTACCTTTGAATTTCTATAAGGCTTTATTTGGTTGTAAAAGAAAATAAAAATAGAGAAATAGATGAGAAAGAGAGTAAGAAGAAATAGAATAGATTTTTGTAATGTTTGGTAGAAGAGAATAAAGAAAGAAAATGAATAAAAATATGTATTTTCTTCTCTTTGGTTGGATATGAAGTGATAAGAGAAAGATAATATTATATTTTGAGTACAAAAATATCCTTAAACAAAGGAAAGGGGAAAAATTTGTTTTATTATTAATTAGAAATAAAGATTATGATTTTAAAATTTTAATTTTATTATATATTTTTATTATAATTTTAATTGTTTTTAATTAATAAAAAAATTTATATCCAAAAAAGATTTATGTAGATTACTAGTATTTAATAATAGTGTAAGAATTTTTTACATTTTCACTATATCATTCATATAACCATTTACTATTAATTAAACTACTTAATACAAAAGAATGATGATAGTGTATAATGACTATGTATAAATTTTTACATCATCAGTACGTATATATTAAACTTTTTAAAGTTAAAACAAACAAGTAGAGAAAAAATGAAGGGTATATTTGACATTTCATGCAAAATCGCATTTCTATCCACTATCTCACCAAGTTATAAGAAAAATGACTTACGGTGCGTCTAACATACTTTTTACTCTCTCCTCTCTTTCTATCTTCATAACCAAAGAGGAGAAATTCTCCCCTTATCTTCTATTTTTCTCTCATTTTTTTCTTTCAGTTCTAATTCTATCGTACCAAATGAAGGCTAAGAGGGAAATTTGTACTTGGCCATTGCATATTTTTTACAATTAAGATTGCCTACATAATTTAATAAAATATTAAATAATATAAAATTTTGATATAATTTGATTAAAACAATATCATTTAATGTACATTACAAATTAAATTTAAAAATGAAAAAAGGATCAATAAATATGAGTGTAATTGAAAAGTATAATGCAAATATGTATAAGGTTCTTAAAGCATCAATAAAGGAGAGATATGATTTACTATCTTCCAAATAACCTATATTCAAATGCAAAACAGTGAGGTCCTGTGGGACATGACTATGCTATTTGGTACAGAAGGCCAAACTATATGGGGGACACACGACAAGAATTACTATAAGATATGCAAAATTAAAAAGAGGACCACAATCAATACTTTTGTGGGTGCTCTACCAAGGATTGAGATTTGAGACTATTTTTTATATGCAAAAAATTAGACATATATCAGGGTTTGGATTCAAATTCTTTATATTATGTTCCACATTAGCATGTACCTTTTTGTAATATTTTTCTTTTCTAGATCTCTTCATAAAATTTGGCATAGCTATTTATTTTATTTGTTTGTGCTCTTGTCCTTTATTATTCCAATTTAGTCCCTATTCAATTTCTTCAAAGCAGGCCAACATGTGGTCCTTGAGCATCAATTTTGTCTGTTTTGAATTAAATTTTAGTAAATATGTACCTATTTTTGTCACCTCCTTCATTTTCTAATCACCCTGACCTAATAAAAGCAAATTCCGTGGACTAGTTTTTTTATTTTATTTGTGTGGCTGTTAGTACTTTAATTTTAAGCATAGTGGACTCAGGCCACTAGTTATGAAGTGAATGTCATAATCAATATGAGGGTATGATGCAAAAAAAATTAACCAACTTGGAAAGTGATGGGATATGGTTATTACAAAGCAATAATTCATAATATGAAGATCCAATTGGTTCTCCCTTTTTTTGTAAGTGGATATTCTAGTATTTAGATTTGAAGGAACTCACCTAAATCTTTAATAGATCTCTCTTTGTTAATCATGACAATGTTCTATACAAAGATAAAAAGTACTAGAAGATGTTTAGAGTAAACCAATCACAATGCACCATCACCAAATCTCAGGATTCTCTCGGTGGGTAGAGAAGGCGTTAGTTTAATAGAAGGGAAAAGATGTATAGATTCACATTATAATTTTTTTTTAACACTATTATTATATTATCCACTATTTATTTTTAATTATTACTGAAAATAAAAGTAATTCAAATGAATGGTAGATAATGCACTAACTGTTTATAAAACTTTATATTGTCGGTACATAAAATATTATATTCTTAATTGAATAAGAATGTAATATTTATGTAATGATAGTGGACAAATTTATTAACAATTTATGTATTATTCAATATTCATTTATATTACTTTTATTTTTAAGAGTGAGTCCTGTTGAAAAATAAATGTTGGATGATGTATTGATGATGTAAAAAACTCTTACACTTTTTACCTCATCATATTTTTCTCATTCAATAATTAGAACAATCTAAAAATCAAATTTTAAATGAGGGATTCTTGCTTGGTTTAAATAAGTTATTTTAGGAAGTCTGACACACATTACCTTGTATTTACAATAAATAATAGAGACTGAAATTATATAATGAACTCAATTTTTTTTGTTTCCACCTATCGTAGTTAGAAACATTTTAAGTTTTCCCTTCATTACATTAGTGTGAGTTGTAGTTTATATAATGTAAAGCATTAGAGAATGTGGGTGTAGTTTAATTTATTTGTCTTTAGGCAACAATTAGTTATTTTCTCCATATTTAAATTTTTTCCAGGTTATTCATTGTATTGAGATTATTCAACTTTCATATCCTAGTTCTCTAATTCATATCGGAGACTAAGAAGTTGGAGAAAATTAATTCAATGTACACTATTTGTTGTTGAAGCAAAAGTGATTGTTGTGCGGTGTTAACCACAAGCAATCAAATATTATTAGAGAATAAGGAGCGCTGAGCGGCCAATTGTGTCTATGTCCTCAGGAGCGCTGAGCGGCTACCAAAATATTATTAGAGAATAAGGATTACAAACTCTAGCACACCCATGGGTCTAACTGCTCATTGAGTGTTTCTATTTGGTGTTTATATCTGGTGTACGTTATAACAAGAGACTTGAGTCTAATATATAAAATTGGTTACTCTACTCTATTCCAATACTAGACAATGTGAGACTAACGCAATAACATCTTTCAAGCATCCCCAACAATCTCCACCTTGATTGAAATAAACGAATATCTCGCCCCTTAGGAAATCTACACAAGAATCTTCACCTTAGCGAATATATGAATCCACCTTGTTCAATGTCTAATTCTTTTTAACGATTCCCCTGTAGCATAGACCTTCTGAGTATCCTTGACGATGTTACCAAGAGCCTAGCTCTCCAAACTTATAGTGCAGCTTCCCGTACCGCCACCAAATGGAATACGCCGTCTAACCACCTATTGCTAGGAAGTCTTTCGATATATTGGAACATCTACACAAAAGTTTACCAACAATCATCATATTCGATACTCTGTCACACTAAACCTTGGAGCTTAGCCTCAATCGCTACCACCATTGTTTACTCCGACAATCCTAATTCAAAAGAACTATCATACTCCACCATAAAAAGTATATCCACAACACACCTTGTGTCAATGTTAACTAATGTCTGTGTCACATCCTTGCATCCAAGCCAATGCCCATGTCACACCCTTGCATCTCTACCAATGCTCGTGTTACAACTTGCATCAAAGTCAATATCCATTTAACACCTTACATCAAAGTCAATCAGCGCCTCTGTGTTTTTGTGGATATGTTAACAATTAACATCTTTCATTATGACGTCCCAGACACGCCATTAGGATATTTCACTTCTCATCTCAAATGAGAACATTCTCTCAACATCTAGAGAGATATTGTCAGCACCTGTCTCTGGGTCAAACTCAACGCATGAGTCTCAATCTCCATCTTGATCCTAACCGATTAATGAACTTCTAGGGTTCTGGATCAATATATATCGCCCACACCACAGTTCCGCCATGTTTTCTTCTTCAACTCGTCTACTTTATCCTTGCGCAATACTTTTGACACACCTTGTCTTGCCATCAAGCCTTCACACTCTTTAGCCATTATCTAGCGCTTGGGTTAAGAGTCATATACCAATTGGCTCTAATGCAACTGTTGGTGCAACGGAAGTGATCGTTGCGCAACGTTGGTCACAAGCAATAAAATAAAGGGCATAGAATAGATATAAGAGAAGAAACACGAGAATTTGTTAATGAGGTTCGGCCAATTGTGTCTATGTCACCGAGAGCGCTAAATGGTTACCAAAATATTATTAGAGAATAAGGATTACAAACCCTAACACACCTATGAGCCCAACTGACCATTGAGTGCACATTATAACAAGGGACTTGAGTCCAATATATAACATTGGTTACTCTATTCCAATATTAGACAATGTGAGACTAAAACAATAACATATTTCAAGCATCCTAATATAATTGTATTATTATTTTACATTGAGTTCTAACATAAGTTTATGTGTAAAATAATTATTTTATTTATCACATGGAAAAAACACGGATGAAGAAGGTATTGTAAATTAAAATAATTGAATATAACTTTTTTCCTGAACTAATGTATAAATTACTTATTGACATAGTTCATAAAATTGATATAAAGTACAATCTCTGAGAATAACCTAACCCTTGGAGATTCGAAAGGTTTATTCTATGAGAAAAATGCAATGGGACCAGAGTCATCACTCACCATGCACACTGCAAGGTGACATGGACCACATATGAGAACAAAATATAGGAAAGGAGATTCCATGTTGCTTTCCCATTGTCAAATAAATCATAAATTGATAATAAATAAAATGCTTGAAATCAATAATTAAGAAGATTATGGACTACTAACTGAGTTAGTTAAGATAAACTTCATTAATAATGCAATGCAAAGGAGAATGCTTCAAAAAAAAAAATAGAAATACAACTTTTAATGATATATATTTATCTTTTTAAACAAAGAGATAAATATGTATTTGTCTCTTCATTAATGAAGATAATTTTATTCCTAATATGCGTCATGGATATATTAAACCACTATCCATTCTCTCCTTTAGGGATATAGTCAGCTGCTTCTCCATATACTCCTAGTTTTTTTATTTTTGTTTGGGAACTAAGGTTATTCCATTTGATGCTACTGTTTGACCCAAAATCTCGTTAAGACACTTGAAAACGTGGATACTTATTTGCAACCATTTCTACAATTATAGACATTATGGAGCAATAACATAGAGAAAATTGAACATTATGAAGAGAATAATTGAACATGATGAGGGAATAATTTCACTAAAAAGTAAAATTTTATAATTATGGAAAAAATAATTGTAATGTATATTTACAAAAACACAAAATTCCGGGATTCCATGAAGTTGGTGTTGTTATTGTGACACTAACAAATAAGCAGTCGCCACGTACACCTCCTACGTCACAGGCTGTTATTGTCTCACTTCCTAACACATAGATGAAATATTATTACAGCAGAAAGAGCTTTTCGTTTGTAACAGCTCTTTGTTCTCGTGCACTCTCTGTCACTCTCACTGGTTAGTTAATCTTCTCTCCTTTGATTTGGAATTTGATTATTCTTAACTTTCTATTTTCATTTATAACTGTACCAATTTTACCTCACATTTTTCGATCACGGTTCCTGTTATGACATCACTTTGCATCTACTTCAATTGTTGAGCAAATCATTTTCCTAAACCCTGTAGTAACCCTAATTTTATTAATTTAATTGTTTTTCTATCCACTTGCTTCAGTTTTTTATTATTTCATTTTTGTTCATTTAGGAGATCAAGTAGTCAAAAAAAAAATTCTATTTGCATGAACTATGACTTTGTTGCCAATCCAAAACGCGTGAAGGCTGCAGCAGGGTCATTTTGATTGTTAGTATACTATATAATTTGTATTGATAATTAGGGCCGTTTGTTTAGGCTTTGTAAAAGTGATTTTTTTAGCAACTGTTTTATCTGCGAAGCTGGAAAATATAGCTTCGAAAAAAAGATGAATTTTAGATTTTTTTTGCGCCCTTCTACATTTTGTAAAAACCCAACCAAACAAATTTGCAAGTGTCAAAAGTGTTTTTTCCATACTCACATAATTCACTCATACCCAACCACGAACCAGTTCACAAGAACTGATTCGCGTTTCTTCTGTGTTTTGAAACACAGTGGGATGCGAATCCATACGCAAGGCTTGACGCAGAATAAGCAGAACACAACACATAGAAGCATAACAGTAGGTGGCACATTAGAAGTGAGGAAGAAAGAAAGTCATAATCTTTCTTTTAACAATATGGGCCTTTTTTAATTGAGATATAAGCTTTATTTTACTTGCTAATATAAAATTGGCATTTTTTAGTTAGAAATGAGTGGACATTTATCCTTTAACCATGATTATAAATTTATTTTAAATGTATTTAACTTAACTTATTTAAATATTCATAAAAAAATAAATAAGTTTTAAAAAATTAAAGTGTATATGCTAAAAAGTAACGAAGTCAGAAATAAGTATCAACTAAGTATACCCTCAACATACTATATATATGATAGCGTAGCATACCGCGTATCATGTATCATATATCTCTACCCGTGATGAAGAGAACTGCATATCATGTTAGGGTTGTTTTTTCCTTTCAAGCTGACCACATATTGTGAAAAAAAGCTTAAACAAAGCGCCCTTTATGAGTTGATTGGATCATTTTTTTCTGGGCAACAATTTTGTTTTGAATATATCAATTTATAATCCTACTTGTGGATGGTGTTACAGAGTATTTGCATCAAAATTGAATATGGCTGAGGCTACACAACCTAACGCTGAGTTGTTGGAATGGCCAAAGAAAGATAGGCATCGCTTCCTGCATGCCGTGTACCGTGTTGGTGATCTTGATCACACAATCAAGTTAGTATTTTTTTTACTTGGGTTGTTAATATCTACTGTGGTGTTAGTTTAGTTGATTAAAAGTTCCTTACTCCTCTCTCAGGTTTTATACTGAAGCTTTTGGAATGAAGCTTTTGAGGAAAAGAGATGTTCCGGAGGAGAAATATGCCAATGCTTTTCTTGGATTTGGCCCTGAACAATCCCATTTTGTTGTGGAATTAACATATAGTAACTTTCTCTGTCAAACTTTCATGTTCATGCAAGTGGTGGTTCTTAATTCTTACATACATGTTGTTTTTCAAGTAATCATGTGATTGTGGGTGCCATTTGATAAGCTTCGAACAAAAGTGATTTTAAGTTTTTTACAAAAACCAGAAGTTATTTTTTGTTTGGATTTGATTATAAAAAAAACACTTCAATTGATTTTTAAGAAGTTACTCATTTCAGCTTTTGACTAGGATTATAAAAATAAACTGATTTTTTTTCATTCCATTGTTTTTAAAAAACTATCTAAACAGTTTCACCTTTTCAATTCAAAGTGCCTCTTGCAAATTAAGCACAGACAAATGCACTCAATGTAATGTATCTTTTGCTTACCATCTGTTTAGTGATGGATTGAATTGGACATGAAACATCTTATTCTCCGTGTTTGATATTATTGTCAGATTATGGGGTTAGCTCTTATGATATCGGTACCGGATTTGGACATTTTGCTATTGCAACTCCAGATGTAAGTAGAAGTCTGCCTTCACTAATGCTTGAGCATCTATTTACCCCATGTACTGAAAAATAAGTGTTGTCTCTTCCACTTTTAGGTTTACAAATTTGTTGAAGATGTTCGTGCTAAGGGTGGAAATGTCACTAGGGAGCCTGGTCCTGTTAAGGGCGGATCATCTGTCATTGCCTTTGTGAAAGATCCAGATGGTTATATTTTTGAGATCATTCAAAGAGCTTCAACCCCGGAGCCATTGTGTCAAGTAATGCTTCGTGTTGGCGATCTAGAACGCTCAATTAAGTTTTATGAAAAGGTAACTGTTCAACTCAATTGTTTCTTTCCACGACCATGTATTTTAATTTTTAATACAAACCAGATTCATTTCTGTCAAAATTCAAAAGTGTTCTATAAGTTTTCATGTCTGTCTGCTATAACTTATTATTTTTTCATAAAATTATTTATTATCTTTTTTATTTATCTATTTATGCTTTTACTTGCATAGGCCAAATGGTTCTTTGTTGTTCCCTAATATCACAATTCACAACAAAAGAACAATCTCCATCTGCTGATAATCTGACTTCTGCCTTGATTAAGTTCCATGGCAAACTAGGAAAGCAATTATAGGCCATTGGGCTAAAGCAGTAAAATAATTCAAAATAGTGTATTGTTACTCACTACTCAGTATATCCAATCACATTCTATAAGTGATTTTTTCTTGTTATGATAGGCTTTAGTTAGTTCTGTTGAATTCTTGTTTGGTTACTGTGTTGCCCTGTACTGTACTTATCCTTTTATATTTTCTCTTTTAAGAAGGGAATGTAGAGAGTGAAGCCATTGGGATGAATTGTGTGTGTAAAGTGCCTATGTTGATAAAATGAGTAATCCATTTCATTGACGGGTTTCAAACTTTCAATACTAGAATAAGTACTAGCTGCATTGTTGTGGCTTACTATTTAGTTTAGACAACCACGGAAAGACCAAATTTTATCCTCTGTTATGTTGCTTTGTGGGCATTTAGGATATGGATTCGGAATTTTGAGCTTTTCCTTGTGATGGACACAATAAAATCATGGATATACGTTTGATATGTTATGCTTTAAGTTTTATTTATTAAGCAATGGTGTCTTATGAACTAAGGCTATGTTCTTATGGGATCACATTTACACAGGCCTTGGGTTTGAAGCTGGTGAAGAAGGTGGATAGACCCGAATACAAGGTTAATTTCCTACTTAACTCGATCTTGGCAATCTAGTCACTGGCCAGGAGTCCAGGACGCATTTCATGTCTTTGCCATGACTTGCGTATAGTTTTCCTAAATTATGTTGCATGTCCTACAGTACACTATAGCTATGCTTGGGTATGCAGAGGAGCATGAGACAATTGTGTTGGAGTTGACATATAACTATGGTGTCACTGAATACACCAAGGGAAATGCTTATGCACAGGTTATTTAATTGTTCTATTGCCTTCTGTAAACCTAAACTGGTTGTCTTCACTTTTCTGTACCCCCGAATGATAAAACTTGTGTTCTATATAACAGGTTGCTATTGGTACTGATGATGTATACAAGAGTGCTGAGGTACTCAACATAGTTACACAAGAGCTTGGAGGGAAGATTACTCGCCAACCAGGGCCGATTCCTGGCCTCAACACAAAGATCACTTCTTTCTTAGATCCAGATGGATGGAAAACTGTAAGTCATGTTTTTTATACTGAGTGAGGGTGTGACTTAAGTTCTTATTTGTTTCATTGTAGAAGCATAAACTGAAATAATAGATCAATTACAAATTTACAATGTTAAACCACATCCAATATAATTGAGTGAGTATGTGGTTCACTTGGATATGCAATTCTTCATTTTTACATTAATTGTATGAGACATTCTTTATGACGAAACCAATACATGGTACGGTTAATTCAGTACACGGTACGTAAGGTAAATGAGAGAATTATGTAACTATGGATTGGCCCAAGGAGCCTCACCATCTATAATTGGAGGACACTGTTTCTTGTTTCATAACATTAGGATTGAAAGGGGAGAGATATGAACATATGGTTAACTATAAAGAGGTTGCTTGAACTAAACTTGCATGATTTTGATAGCAGAACTTTATTCTGTACTTCAGTTTGCTTATGAGGGGGAGCAAAATAGTTGTCTGTAAAGAACTTTATGTAAATTGATTATGAATGCGAAATATAGAGCAAGAAGTTTCTTGTGGTATAGAACAAGATGTTTAGCCAGCAAATAGAGATTATGTATTGTTTCAACTTTAGCTAGAAATTGATTCTGACTAGTGACTTAAACTGATCAGAAATTTGAATTTAGTGTACGTTTCTCATGGTATGTTAAATAACTTTTGACTATCTGATAAAAATAGGATCTTATGTCTCAACTTATATTTACAATTGAAGGGTACCCATTGATGCCTAACACAGTATTTGTTATGAAAATTGTGGTTTAGCATATGAAATCATAGTTGAGGAGATTAATACTAAAATTATTGCCTGTACTTACAACCAAGATTTTGCCACATATTTTATGCACTTAAAGAAGAAGAAAACCATTTGCATTCAATATAACATGATTTCTTGGTAACATGTGGATACCCAAATGAAGTGCATTGTGTTATATTCTCTGTCGCGAACAATATCAATGTTGAGTATGTGTTATGATTCATTTGTAGGTCTTGGTTGACAATGAAGATTTTCTAAAGGAACTGGAGTGAAGAGTGCTTGCCATTCAAGAAATATGATTAGGAACTGCTAATGCTTTTGGGTGAATAAGTTGTCCAGGTTGATGAGTGATCAACACGTATATTTATCAATGTATTAGTCTTCAGTATGTTGCTTCGGCTACTGACTCAAAACACAGTTAAAACACGTATTTGGATGCTATCCTTTGATCAAGTGTTTGGTTGAGATTCTATACGGTCCAGAGTAAAATCAAAATCCCATAATCGCAACAATATTTCAGGGTTTAAACTTTTCAAATTCAATTCTAGTCAAAGTAACCATGAACGCCTTTGTCCAAATAAAATTATTTCTACTTATAAATCACTAGAAGCGGTTGCGAAATGAAAAATTTACTTTATATGGAAGACATGCTTCATCATGGCAACTGCACCAGAACTTATAAAGACTTCTTCAATCATGGAAAGTTCATTTTTAACTTCAAGTTAAACCCACTCGTATCCTTCCATTTCCATGACTTCTTTTTCAGCTAAGGTTTGCACATTCATCTTTATCCCAATCCTAAACCCCTTCCTTCCCCGTCTTTCCCATCTTTTATGTGCAATTCTCGCCATTTTGATTTTAACCAAATACAGAAAGCTTTTAATTTTACACTAAAATCTATAAAATAAACAAATTACTTAAGTAGGGTAAGAGAGAAATTGACTTAGGCAGAAGATATAAAAGTTTTTTATATTAACTTGTAAATAAAATAAGATAAAAAACATATACATTGAGTATATAAATTGACTTAGGCACAATATTGACCGTTTATAAATTTTTATAGAATATAAAATTTATGTATGATTAGTGTAAAGATTCATACACATGTAATTCATCATCTATTACTTATTTAAATTATTTTTTTGAAAAATCAATAACAATTAAATATTCATGATGGATGCATAGTGCATGTATTTTTTTCTCATTTTTATGATAAGTAGACTCATCAAAAAAACCTATATGAATTATACATAATAGTTACTGGAATAGTGGAGATTATTAGTCTCTACTCCCTCGGCCACCAACACCATAACCTAGAACCTTCTAATGTGGAGCTCTAGCAACAAATTGAAACCAATGCCATCTCACCAGTATCCTCTGTGCACTCGCACACACCAGATCGGAGCTTTGCTTCTCGTGGTGATTACATTCTTCTTCACCAGGCTCTTCGACCACTCCTTCCTCCCTTGTAACCTCTCCGGCGATCAGTTGCGGCCGTCGCAGAAGGAAGTCCCTTGATGGGACCCAGTGGTGGCCGGGGCAACTGTCTGTGAAGGTGTACGTGTATGATACTGAAGAGATCGATGGGTTGAAAGAATTGATGTACGGTAGGGATGGTAAGATCACTGAGGATGCTTGCTTGAAAGGCCAGTGGGGTACTTAGGTCATTTCATTTCTGTTTACCCTTTTCGTGGATAATTTGTGAATCGTAAAGGTCATGTTTTCGAATCATGATTAATTTGATGCACTACAGGGGAAGCGGTTAGGAAAGTTTCACACTATGTTTAGTTTGGAGAGGAAAAATTAAGGAAAGAAAAGTTGTGTGAAGAAAATAAGTGGAAAATGCGATGAACTTTTAGTTGTTTGGTATGGTAGAAAATGGAAAGAAAGTTAAGAGAAAGAACATAATTTTAATTATTTTAAAAAAAAAATCACATGTATTGATTTGCTTTTATGGGTGGATACAAGTATATTTGCCCATAGATATGCACATAATAATAAATTCATTTTTTAATTAAATATTTTATATATTATAATTTTTTCATTCTTTAAAATTATATATTGAGTATATTTTTATTATTTTATAATAAATTTTAATTATAGAATGTTTCTTTTATAAAATATATAATTATATTATTAAATTTGAAAACCCTTATCACAAATAATTATTATTCTTATAGGTACCCACAAAATGTGCTAGTATGAGTATGGAAAAGTACTATATATGTGTTCAATGTGTCCCATTACTATTCATATTTGTTTTCTTCACTATAGGAACGAAAGTTATAACTTGATGTAAAAAATTAATTATTTTAACAATATTGTAATTTAATTCACACTATATTTAGTTTAAAAAGAAAAAGTGAGTAGAATAAAAGTTGATAAAAAAATATTAATAAAAAATAATTCTTTAATTATATGATATCAAAGAAATAAAAATTGGAAAATAATAAATTAAGAAATGTTCAAAAACAAAAAATAAATCTTATTAATTTTAAGCTAAGTTTTCCTTCCATTTTCACTCTATATATGAGAAGAAGAAAAATTAGTGGGCCCCATTGCTTTTTCCTTTCCTTCCTTTACTTTTATTCCAACCAAATGAATGAAAAGAAATTTTTCCTCTACTTTTCTCTCCTCATCTTTTTTCCCTTCTATTTTCATTACAACTAAACATAGCCTTAGAGATCAATGTTTTGTCAATAAATATAATTTATAATAGAACATTATGACATCGTTCACTACATCTAGTGATATTAAGGTTTGATGTTGTTGTAGTATTTGCAACAATTTTAGGATGCGTTATTGGTTGAGTTTGTGAGAATATATGATATAAAGTAACTTATTTAGCATTTGATATATATATATATATATATATATATAAAAAGATAACAGGTGCAACTAACTTGCAAATTGCAATTTAGTTCGCTTTGAAGTGAGCTGTTTTTTAAGTTGTTGGATCAAATAGTCTTTAATCTCATCCGTTAAATTTGTGAACGGTCATCGTTTTTTGTCTAAAAGTTGTGACAACACAATATGAATTCTGCTTAGTTTAGAAGTTGTGATAACACAACACAACTTTTGTTTAGTTCACAAGTAGTTATAGGCCATCACGACTTCTACACTAAAGTCGTTATAGGCCATCACAACTTCTACACTGAAGTTGTTATAGGCCATCATGACTTCTACACTAAAGTCGTTATATGTCAGCACGACTTCTACGTTGAAGTCATAATCACTTAAATTGAATTAACCTTCATCAAAAGTTGTATAATTATACCATCACAACTTCTACACTGAAGTCGTATAATGTCACCACGACTTCTAAAAGGTGAACAAGACACAGTAACAATAAAAATTATCCAACAACTATAAAGCTGTTCACTTCTAAGCGAACTAACATGCAGTTCGCATTTAGATAACATGTATGTGTTTCTATTTTGTGTGGGGTGTATTTTATAAATAGTGTTGAACTAGAAATGAGGTTAAGAATTGGGGCATTTTAGTTACAGAAGTGGTGAAACCAATGAGGACAGAATAAACAAACTCTGTTAATGTGTTGTTTCTTTTTATTCCATATTTGTATATCAAGTGCTGCCCCAATCTTCTATATCAGTTTTCTTGTCAGCAAAATGCTATCTTTCATTCTTTCAGGGTTGTCCTATCATTTTGGTTCTCTTAAATTACAAAATTTACTTTTAGTAAATGTGATGTTAACTCTAACTTTGTAATGGCTGAGAGATACCATCACAATTTATGTAGATGATGGATCTAATTCCAATGTCTATTTGGTTTTGAACATAAAAAACAATATATCCATTGCATGTTGCATAATTGAATTTCTTCATATTAGACTTAGTTTCTTAATTATGGTATCACTAAGAAACTTGTTACAACAAATTCCTTTTAATGGTAGAATAACATGTTAGGATATGCCTTTTAATGGTTTTCTCTCACATCTGTTTGTAGTGACTGGAT
Organism: Lupinus angustifolius; assembly: GCF_001865875.1. Lineage (NCBI taxonomy): Eukaryota > Viridiplantae > Streptophyta > Magnoliopsida > Fabales > Fabaceae > Lupinus > Lupinus angustifolius. Next base: position 3,814,046 of record NC_032024.1, read on the forward strand.
TATACATTTTAACAATGCAATGCCTATGCTTCTTCAGTCTAGAACAAGTCTTTTACTCTTGCTACAATACAATAAATTTATGCAGCATGCATTGATGGTATAAACAGTTGGAATGTCCAGATTTGAAATTCAGTGGATCTAACAAGTTGGGAAGGAAAGAATATTTTGAACACTTGAGCAATGCGAAATTTTGCCTTGCTCCACGAGTCTTATTTTGTGATATAATTCTCTCTCTCAACAAAAGTGTAACATATATACTGTTTTAATTAGTTTTAAAAATATTTTTATAAAAAATGATTAAATACGCACATGTCATAATTTTAGTGGTAGTGAGAAATAATTTCTCTCCTTATATCAGGAGATACTTTATTCATGAACGTATCTCTTGCTTGAATTGTAATTGTTATAAATAGCATGGATAAGAGGTAATGTATAAGATTTAATCGATTAAACTGTCTGGTCACAACTTGTATAATTAAGACCGTAAATCAAAACTATTTATCAGAGTGTTTCTATAATAGCCAATGAAGAGAGAGAAGTGCAAGGGTAGAAGACCCAATTCACAAGGTCTAATGGAACAGCTAACTCACAAGTATCACCCATGTGTGATAAGGTTGATGAATGAATGTGGATAAAAAAATAAATTAAGAATGCCACACAAAGCTTGTTTAATAACATAGAAATACACAAAAAGGGTGAGTTGGCAAGTCATGCAGTGAAAAAATAAGGATAAATTGGAGAAAGAAAAAGCATTGTAAACTTTTCTGTTTTAGGTTTTCATCGCTAGATAAATATTTTTAGAATAGAGAAGTACTAAGTACGATAAGGGGATAATTTATATTATGATAATTCACGGCCTCGTGCAAATAAATATATTTCTGAATAGGATTTTAAAAGAAAAGGGAGGAGAGAGTATATTTTTCATTAATAAATCAAAAGTTATATATAAGATATGATAACTATATCATTTTACTTCTTTCATTTCAATAGAATATAGTCTCCACTTTAAATCCTACTCTTTCAAGTTATTATTTGGAGGGTAGGGGAAGAAAGAGAATGAGCATAATCAAAGTGTAGAATAACTATGCTCAATAGGCCATTTATTGGCAATTAACTGCAGAGAATTTACATCTTGCAGAAGATATTTACAGAGGTTGACACAAATCATGTCTATTGTGATCCAAAGGTGTTCTCTCCACTGTAACTCATGTAAAGAAAGCCATCATGGTCCTTATTTTCCTCATAAATAGCAGACATCAAAGCAGCTGCAAAAACAAGAGATTTAGTTCATAAACATTGTTAAAAAGGCAACCACGACATTCGGGTTTGAGTGACTACTTACCGGTTGGAGGTAGGGTGTTGTTGATGAAAACAAAAATAGCCTTCTCTGCACTGAGCTTAATTCTTTTGCGGACAACATAAACAAACTGACCAACAGTCAAATCAGCTGGAACAAGGTATCTACATCATCAAGAGAAACAAAATTAGTTGAGAATGGACAGAATCGGATCAACCATATGCATTGGCCGAGATTAATATATCTTGTAATCCTTGATTGCTGTAATGTGGAAAGGAAACAAGGTTTGGTCCTTCAAGTTTCAATACTCATAACTAACTCATATAACTCAATGTATATTGTTGGAGGTAACTTCACTTCGAGATAGATAAATCAAAAGAGTACCTCAACATATGCAGAATGCAGTATACATTGAGGTTAATTGCCTATAATACTACCACACAAAAATAGAAACCTTAAAAAATATTCACAGAAAAAATCAAGCAAAAAAAGTAAAAACCATCCAACCATCAAAACTGTATTCTCAATCTCAGGCCAGAAAATTGAACAGAAGGAACTGAATAGAATCAGAAAATAACTTACTTCTTCTTATCAATGTCTGGAATGTCGCTTCTTTCAGCTTTCTCCACAATCACCTGCATATAATCACCATATATTTCAACAAGAGTGCTTCAACAAAAAAAAAAAGCACCATGAAAATCTATATTCTATACCGTAAAATCTTACGGGTATTCTATCAGGGTACTTCTCTCTAATGCGGGAAGCCTCAGCTTGTCTTCTTTCTGACATGTAAAAATGATAAGCTGTTAGCCAATTCACTCAATTGGCATGTTTTTATTTGTTTCAACTAACAGCTAACCTCTTACAAAAGGGATTTTAGAATCTGATATGAAAAATAATCGTGAACATAATTATCATAGTAGAGAATCAAAACTGAGAAATAAATTAACACAAAAACAAGTAATTTGTTTACAATACAAAAGACATGAACATTGAATTCAACCAATCAAACGGGATTTGAAAAACGGTTTTAGAATTTCATAAGAATAATCTCTCTAAAAAAATAATTGAACAATGTACAAACTACAAAGAAGTAAACTTTTTACAATCCAAAAGGAATAAACACTTAGAATTCAATTCAACCAATCAAAGGGTTTCCATTCCCAACAAATATAAGATTATTAGAGAATAAAATAATAATAACAATAACAATAAAGCGTACTGTACCCAAAGGATGTTGAAGCTTGAAGGAGGTTTTAGCCATGACGGAATTGAAATGATGATTATTCTCTGAAATTTTCAAACAACAAAACATTAGAAATTTCTACCCCTGAAATCGGAAAAAAGAAAGGGGAAGATTAAGAAAGAGAAAGAGGAGTGTAAGGTTCAAAAAACCTAATTGACATACCCAACACGAAAAGATCAATGATTGAAGGAAAACGAAAAAGCTTCTGTCTTTGGATGAAACAGAAAAATTGAAATTTGATATGGAGAGAAAAAGTCCTTATAATCTTAAAGATTAGGGTTTTGTTATCTTATATTTGATGTTGTTGTGTTCGAGTGGAACACGGAACATTTTAGTTTTACTTTCTTTAAACGGCTTGGATTGCCTCTTTCCCAAGTAAGCTTCGCTGTGAAGCTCCTTCCAAACGATGACGTTTTGAATGTACCAGATTCTTTTTTATATTTTTATTGTTATTATTAGTTGGTTGTGACTGTGAGTTTAAATCATGGGTTGGCTGGGCCTAGGATACCCATTCAGCCAAGCCCATGTAAATTAGGTGAACCAAGTTGTTTTTCAATGGCTTGCTTTCATTTTTGAGAAACTTATATTTTGTATATGGAAAAAATTTAGAATAGATCCCGCAATTTTTATGTTCTCACTTTGGGTATTTTCACGTTAAATTTATGTGAAATTACATTACTTTGATCATGCAAAAATTGGCATTACATTGGGAATTTTCACGTTAAATTTAGGAGAAATTCTTCATTTGATTGATATTATACAGAGGGTGAGGTATCCTTAAAGAGAATGTAAGGCATCTTTAGTAGTATAAGGTGAAGCATTCGTGTTAGTTCATAGTATTTGAGGTTACTAATGAATGAAACATACTGATTAGAGATGACAAAATGGGCATGGCCCGACCGCATAACCCGCATTTTTGTGTGGGTAGAGCATATAAATTTTGTTCATTTGTCCATTTCGTTAAGAAAAATGTAAAAAAAAATTAAATAAGTTAGATATAATGTGATTTTTAATCCCTAAAAAATTGTAATCTAATGTGATTTGTTAAACTTCATATAAAATATCAAATATTTTGTTCATTTTTTATCTTGAACTACTTTATTTAATTAATTTCATTTATTATATGATTTTTTTATTTTTTTAATTATTCAACATTGTCCGCGCCCACAAACCCGTTTTAAGACGGGCAAGGGCATTGAATTTTGTCTCTTAACTAATGTGAATATGTCCGTGCCCGCTTAAATTTTTACAGGCATTTGCGGGAGCAAGCTGAACGGGTCGGACAACCGGTTTTGTCATCTCTAATCCTAATAGTTTTTTGGATGCTTGGAATTATATTGGGTTGTGGAACTCCAATTATTATTAATACAACAAAATCCTAGCTACTGAGGTCAGGGACTGAAAAAAGTGAGCTTCAAGCTAGAATTGAAATGTCTGATTTGAGGAAAAAATGCAAGGTGGGAAAAGTAATGTCATTGATTTGTTTATTTTGAAGAGTTTCAAGCTGGAATTGGAATGTTGATTTGGGAATTAAAATGCAATGTGGGAATTATTCCCTAATATAAGATGGGTGTATATATAAGCATGTCATGCTTGATGATACTATTACCAATATCATATTTAAAAAGACTTGTATCCACTAGAAAAGGTGCTTTTGAAAAATATATAGTAGGAAAGTCGTTTACAAGGATTAAATAAAGTCATAACAATAATAAATTATGTTTATATTAAAAAAGCGTTAATATCTAATCCATTCTTAATAATTTCGTCTCTAATCCAATAATAGGGAAGAAAATTCTTGTTTTTATACTTATCATAAAGATAAAAGTATCACATAGTTATATGTTTTTTCATTTTCGGTGTACTTGGATTGAGAGATTCTACCTCCCTAACTATACTTTTGGACCAGGTGTTACTTTTATGTATTGAATTTCTTGGCAAAAATCAAGAGCTCAATCTAGTCAATAACATGCCCGAAAAATGTAACTACTGGGGACTATGATTTTGATTAGCAAATATTATATATATGTTCCACATCTCTCATGATTTAATTGTAAAAGTAAGGAACTCAATCTTGTTACAAAAGTCCTTAACATGGTTATAAGGAAGATATTTTGTGAAGAAGAATACAACAAATTTCATTCCAAAAGGGAAATTAAGAACATCATGAAAACATCTTTTCAATTATGGATGGTAGAATCAGATAATTTAGAACATACATGAATCTCACTTCAATATACAAAGCATTAGACAATGATAGATCAAGCAGAAACTAAACAAATAAGTAGCATCTCTTCCATTTATAGGGTGCACAGTGTTCACTACACATCCTTGGCCAAAAACATACTCAAAATCTACTAGTAGAAATAATCCAAACAAAACTTTTTTAAGCTCTAGCAATGACATTATACTCCTTATCATATTCCATACTAATATGATATACTATATATTAATAATTAATAATTTGATAATAATAATAACAATAAACAAAACAAAAGATTGCATGGGTACCAAGTCTAATAATGTTGCTGCCAAAATGAAGATTATATGATGACATGATGACATGATATGACATGGATGGTGATGATCATGATTATGGATTTATGGTGATGACTCCATCATGCAGTAGCTACTCAATGAAACCAGTTTTGGTCAAAATAGTATTTCTCACTTTGCTAAGATCTCTCCCTTTCAGTGTTCTACCCATCCCTTCACACACAGAGAAAGATGAAATCTGGTTCCTTGCAAGCTTTCTAGCAAGCCATTCATGTGGAGGAATACTCATATCATCATTATCACCATCATCATCATCATCATCATCATTGCTTCTTACACCACCATTCTTAGACCCTTTCTTGCAATATTTCTTCCCATAAATTTTTGACCAATCAGGAATATCTATAGGCACAGAAGAAGAAGAAGAACCTTGAACCACTTGAGCATTGTTTGAGGGTAATGCATTATTATTAGCCTTTAGAATCTTACTTGGAGAACTAGCTTTGTGCCATGCAGAAGAAGAACCACCCTTATCATTGGTTACACCCCAAAAATCTTCATCAAAATCTATGTCCTGATCCATTGCACCCCCACCAAAACCTTTGCTGCTTTTGCAACTGAAAAAATTACCACCTTGATTTGTTGCCATTGTTTCATGCAAGTAGAGAAAAATGGATTGTGGAATAGAGAAGTGCAGTATAAGAAGGTAGAATTATGAGCTAAGAATGAAGACACAGTTTCCTATTTGAGTATATAGAGAGATAGATGAGACCACTGAAAACTTTTCCACCTTAAGATATTGCGGTTGGTAATGAGATAAAATGGGCTTTTTTTGTCCTTGGAAATAAAAAAGCAGAAAGGTGTAAGAGAATAATATCAGGAATCTATTTGCTTTTGTTTCGATGTAACTCCAAAAGGAACTAGGGCTTTTTTTTTAAAAAGACATCTCAAGTGGGAATTGTGATTAAGCCAAATATAGATTACATGTCTCCGCTAATGTTTCTTCTATATTCTAAATCAATTAAATATTGATATATGAATAAAATAAAATTTAAAAAAATAAAAGATAATATTTTAATTAGCTTGAGATTCGACATAAGATACAATTAAAAACAGTTGATATCTCTCCTTAGAATATTAACTAGGACAATGAAGAAGCCTAGGAAATCCAATACTATAAATACAAAATGTACCTCAAAATAGAATAAGAGAAGGGGGCAGAAAATAGAAAAATGCTAGGTGCGTGTACGTCTTATATTTATGCATCTCCTATACATATTTATGTTATAGAATTAATGATGAATACTCTTATATTTTGCGAAAGTTACACAAATTTAGATTATTCGTGGCATTGAATTGTTAACATTGTTATATTCGATTAACAAATATACATCAAAATCATAGTGTATATTTTTTTCAGTCGGGTTTTTACCCTGCTGAATTTAAACAATATATATTATATAAAAAGAAATAGTTGTTACGCATAAAATTAACTATGCTCAAATAATAGAAAGATTTAAGTATATCTTTTGACATAGTTAACAAATCATGCATTGTCACCTTATAAGCGTGTCAAAGAATAAATTTACACATTTAACAAATTATGCATTGTCACATTATAATTGTGTCCGGTTCTTTTCTTGCATACCACGAATCTGGATCAGTGAGGTCTAACGTGAATTTTAATATTTATCACGATGCTTGATAAATAAATAAATTGTAAAGGTGTTTTTGGATATTTAAATTTCTAACATTTTCCTCTTCAAATGCTGGATTATAAGCAAGAACTTGTGGCTTTTGCGTTCGAATTTCCCGAATGAACTCATTCAACTTTTTTATTTAACATTTTTTAATAAAATAATAAGATTTATACCTTTGTGTATTTAATTTTTTCCATGCTAGTTCATAGAGCGTATTACAAAGGAAGGAGAAAAGTATGCAATATAGGAAAATAACGAAGTACGACTTTAAACTCACTTCAACTCGTAATTTATATAGTTATTCATCTCAAATTGTTTTTTCTTAGAATTATTTAAAATGTATAATGTTATTAGGGTAAATACTTCAAATTTACTTTACCTCTAATAAATTTTACAAAATTTAAATTTACCCTAATCAACTTTATAAGCGACCATTCGCCGAGAAATTACTAGATGGTGCATTATATGTGATGACCAATATTAATATGACAGATAATGATTTGTTTATTCTATTACTTTTTAACTGCGCAATATTACGTGCTAGATTATAATTGACCATGACCATAAATGACATATTAACTCTAGATGACCAATAACTTTTCTCACACACTACACGAAAAATGTTTCACTAATAATACTAATAATATTAAAACTTTATAGTAGTGATAATGTATTAAAAATAAAGTGAAAATTTTATAAATTTTTAGTTAGAAATTGGCTCAGCGATTTAGGACGATTTAAACTTAATTTCGATCTTTTTTAAATAATTTGTAGTTGATATTATATTTTTTTCGTAGTTATAACATATAAAACTTTCTTTTATGTCAGAATTTGATAAAGTGGTTTTTGGACTTAAACTCTCAGCTTAAAAGTCAGTTATGGATCGAAGAATATATTAGCATTTTGTTGTCTATATTAAAAAGATACTCTTACTAACTACATGAATATTTATCCCTTAGAAAAAAATAAATTTTATTTTTATGTATAACAAGATATTATCTTGTACTTACTATCCTTATGTATAAAAGAGTAATCAATATTATATATTTTTGACATAAAAAATGTATTGATTTAGCATTTTTTTATTGATGAAAATATTTACAAAATAAAATTTTTTTAATTTAAAGGAAATAGTAGTGAAAATATAATATTGGTCGTAGAGTTTCTTCCAATTTTCAAAAAAATTAGAAATTATCAACATGATCTATTTACTATTAATTACATCTAAAATTAACAATTTATATTTTAAATTTATTATTAATATATTCAATAAGAATTTTATAGTCTGATTATAATTCAGGTTGTTTCTAATAAAGTTTGTGAATAAGAAAAATGAAAATGATGGTGAATCTGAGTTGATATATTTAATAAGATAGTTAGATGGAAATGATAAATTGCAAAAATCCAAAAGGGGCATAGAGAAAAGACAAGAAGGAAGTGGCACATCACATAAATTGAGCAAACCCATAGATAGAGAAGAGAGAGAGAGAGAAAGAGAGAGAGAGAGTCACATCAAACCATTTCTAATTATGAAGAGGAAACAATTCTCAGCCTCACCCTGAGGATGCTAGCTATGACGTGATTTCTCACTCACTCAGAACTCAGTCCCAGTGCATTTATTAATAATTACTTATTTTATTTTATATTTTTGTTTTCCTTTTCAGTGCTATTATATATTATATATTGTATATTCCTATCGTCACAAGCCTGCACGTACGTTGATTTTGAGAGGTGGTGCTGTCGCATATAAAAGCTCTACCTAGATAATCCTTCTTTCTTTCTATGTATTAAAGATATATGAAACGCTATTTTAGAAGATAATAGTTGGTTAGAAAGTTAGAATTAGAAAATTAGGTTTATGTTTTACAAGCTTTCTTTTTTTCTTTTATTATATTGACTCACTTCTTATTCAATCAATTCAATTCATTCAATGAGAATATTATCAATTTTTGTTTCTCATTCTTCTTTCTTTAAGATTCTTTAAGCTTTCTTTTATACGCTTCTTGATTCATCAAGAAGTTTTCTTTTCATGACTCTTACAACATTTTAACATATATCATAGCATAATTATTTTTTGATAGCTTCCGCATAGGATTCCATGAAGGATTTCATGGAAAACTTTAACAATCAAAAACATGGTGGTGTCTTCTTTTTCATCTCAATGGCCTTCATTAGTGTTATTTAGCTTCTAATAGGTGACAATGCTGCATGTGACAATAGTATCTTGATTTCTTTGATTGCTCTAGCGTTATTCTTCAGCATCCAATGTTTCTTTTCAACATATGACCCTAAATTCTTCATTATCACCTTCTTCGTCGACCTTCAAATTCAGATCAAATGAGTTTGTTTTTTTGTCAAGAATTCTTTTCAAGTACAAAAGCTAGCTTCTTGATATTCTCAACCTCTTCAAGAATGAAGTATCATGACCAATTTATCCTATACAAGATTATATTACATCATTTTCTTATTCTTCATCATTTACCTCTCTTTCTTATTCATCATATAAGTATCTCATTAGGATCAAGATTATGATCTGTTCTCTCTCTTTCATCTTCAATGGTTGGTTTGTGTAACACCGCGAATTTTACGATTTTGAATTATAAGATTTTATTAATATTTTTATTAATTATATATTCGAAAATGAATTTCTGGGAATTTTCGGTAAAGAATTAGACGAAACTCTAGTTGAGTTTTAGTCTTGTAATTCTATTTCCAATTTAGTGA
>NC_032024.1:3823608-3824943 GCF_001865875.1 Lupinus angustifolius
CGGCTCAAAAAGTAGTTTTTGAGTTCCGTAACTCGGAATCGAATTCCGATCGCACCGTAGACTTCGTAATTTCATTTCGAGTCAATCTAGACTCTGAGTACACCCATACCTATTTTCTAAATATTTTTCACTCGGAATGTCGAAATCCGAGATTCTAATCGGATATTAAGATCGGGCAATTTATAATACCCGATTGAGTATTGGCCGATAATACTCGGCCATGTTTATCGCACGTGTCCGCAAGGTGATCATTTCGCATTGGGATGTGAGATTTGACTTTCCATAAAGCAAACTTCACACCACTTTAACAAATCACTCAATCTCATCATTAACCACCCTAGGAGATTTTTTCATCATTGCCTGGGGGGAAAATCTGATTTCCTTCTCTCCATAAACTCCACACTTCACACTTCACTCTCACACTCTCTCATTTTCAACTTTGCAAGGAGAAGGTGAATCTCTCTTCTATCATTTTTCACATTTCTTCTTCAATCTTCAATCCTTGATCTCTCAACATTCAACCAATGGATGTTGATGAGATTTAAGTATGATGTTCATGAGCATGTCAAGAACATATTCAACCGTTGAAATTTTCTAAAACGCTTTCTAACTCATTTTCTCTTCAAAACCGAAAATGATGTGGTTCTTGAACTCATGAAAATATTTTGTTGAAACCATGAACAACTTGTGTTCACGGAGTTGTGAAGATGAAATCAAAGAAACATTTAGGAAGTTTTTTGTAAAAATGAGAATGTATGTATTTCTATTTGTTTTTAGCCTTAAACCATGGCTTAGAACAAGTTGGAAAAATAGAAATCTTTGTTAAAAAGGATGTTGAGGTTTATGAGTACATGAAGGTCTCATGAAACTCTTAAATGATACTTTGAATAACTTACTTTAAAATGGTAAGATTATCAAAGAACGTCTTAAATCGGAATATGTAGTTTTAAGTATTTTAGTAACGATTTTAGAAATATCGGAAACTAATGGGTTTTTATTGTGGTAGTTACGAAGATTTCGGTGTTCGAACCTTGAAACCAAACCAACCGTAGTTGACAAGTAAAAGCACGCTTCATTAAGGTGAGAGAGAACACATCGTGACATAGTGGTGTCCGAATATGACACCCGGATCTCCTAAACCATCTCAAAGGTTTTGGACTTAAATGGGGTTTTTAAAAACCCAAGATTTTGTATGTTTGAATATTTTGAATATATATGATTGTTGATGAAATATGTAGAATATTGTATATGAATGTTGTTGGAAACTTTTCTGAGTGCATGTGTTTGAAAAAGTAAGTTTAAATGTGTTTCGGTTGTCGAAAAGGGCAAAAATTG
>NC_032024.1:3825043-3825424 GCF_001865875.1 Lupinus angustifolius
GTCGAAAAGGGCAAAAGTTGGTATTTTGTCCAAGTCCCTGTCGCTTGGGCGAGAAACTCTCGCCTAGGCGAGCACAGTCTCGCTTGGGCGAGGACTGGGCGAGGGGAAGTTTTGGTTCTGGAACTCCCTCGCCTGGGCGACAAAGCCTCGTTTGGGTGAGCAAGGGTCCCGCTTAGGCAAAAAAGCCTAGGATTTCGATGAAATTCTGGAACTCCCTCGCTTGGGCGAGCAAAGGCTTTGCTCGGGCGAAAACGAAAACGAAAAAAAAAGCAAAAAAAAAAAAAAACTAGGATTTTTAATGATGTCTCGCTTGAGCGAGAAAGGGCCTCGCTTGGGCGAGGAAGGCTTAAGTTTAATTGAAATTTAAAGATGAATTGTCGC
>NC_032024.1:3825524-3826050 GCF_001865875.1 Lupinus angustifolius
AGTCGTAGTGGTAGGGACGTTACCCTTTGAGTTATAATGTGAATTAGGGCACTGCCCAGAAAGGAACCCGGGATACCACGGAGCGAGATCGGCTGATCGTAAGAGGCTTGGTCGGGGACCGTCCAGGTATGCAGCGATGGTCGTAGTGGTGGGATGTGTTTCCTTTGTATTACGTGTTAACGTAAGATCGGGACCCACAAGAAGCATTCCTGAGGGAGATGACTTAAGGTGGGCCGAACATGGTAAATAATGGTTAAAAGATTTAATCATCTAACTGCGGTTAGTGTTCATATGCATGTGGTTAATAATGAAGTAGTGGAGAGCACCGTGATGTTGAGAGGGACGGCGTTGTTGGACGGTGATTGATCAACAATGTCTTGAGGGAGAGTCTAGGTGAGGTGAGTCCCTTGTATTATTGGGGAAGTACCCTGTTGGATCAGACAGTTCTCACAGGCCAAACTAGACGATCTCTGACAACCCCTCTTTGCAATCTGGATCAATGAGAGGGATGCCCAGAAAGCGTTTG
>NC_032024.1:3826150-4016276 GCF_001865875.1 Lupinus angustifolius
TCTATTGTTTGCTTTTCGGACGTGTGCTCGTCAGGTAGACAGCTTTGCTCGGATTTGGAGCTACCCGTCCGTGATGTTCTAGGAGGGGGCATGAGGAGAGGCAGTACCCTAGCTTTGGAGTTAGCCACTAGGAGTTGCTTATCATTTTGTGACTTTTGAAACACCGACGGCTTCAGCTTGTTCATGTCTTTGTTTAGTGTCTTTTGACGATGATTAATATTTCCGCCCTTTCTTGTTGGATATGTATATTAAGTACTTATGATCTTTTATATCTATCAAGATGTATATTCAGGAAATGTTGTATCATTTCAGTTACCGTTAGGTAATCGGTTTTGATTTCCGCGTTATATGTGACTTAAAGTGATGTCCCGGAAAAGAAATGTTTTTAAAAGGAAACAATTTTACATCACCATTTCAAAAAAAAAAATTTACTCACTTTTCCGCGTAATAAATAAAGAGTATTTTTCAGGGCATTACAGTTTGCTTCTGTCCATGATGGCTAAACTCAGATATAACTTCTGTCATGGATGGTTAAGCATTGGATGGGTAGCTTCTGTTCATAGTGGTTAAGCAAAGATATAGCTGAGTATTGATAGTTAAGTATTTGATGATATAACTTCTGCCATGGGTGGTTAAGCGTTGTTATTACTTCAAATCAAGCTTTAAATCAATTACAAGCTGGAGAATGAAAATTTTCACTCACGAGCTTGAGGAGATATTAAAGATATATGACATGTTATTTTGGAAGATGAAAATTGGTTAGAAAGTTAGGCATTAGAAAGTTAGGAATTAGAAAGTTAGGTTTATGTTAGTTATTTGTTTTACAAGTATTATTTTCTTCTTTTCTCTTGTATAAATAAATCATATTGGCTCACTTCTTATTCAATCAATTCAATTCATTCAATTAGAATATTATCAATCTTTGTTTCTCATTCTTCTTTCTTTAAGTTTTTTTATGCTTTCTTTTATACATTTATTGATTCATGAGAAAGTTTTATTTTCATTACTCTTACCACATTTTAACACTAGGTGAACCAACTTTTATTAATGATGACTTCTAGTTCTAGGATTATATAATATATTATAAGACAAACCTACATTACTTGTAATTGTAATTAAGTTTCAAAATACGCAATTAAAAACCAACTATCAAAATATAAGATCACAATTCATAGCTATAACATATAATTTAATTTGATTCTCATCTTTTAACCCATGATTATGCAACTTTATAATATACTTAACCAAGATAAGAAAGTTGTACGGTTCATGTGATTTAATGAGTTGGTCTTACGTGGTTTTAACAACATTTGTTTTAATCATTGTTGAACTTCTGCCTTATAAAGACATCTGCTATCTTATAACATGTATTACTCTATATGTTGTGAGTTTACGATTAGTTAAAAAATATTTAATAATTAAATTTTAATTTAAATATATATATTTTTGACTAATTACAAATACATAACATATATAATAATACAAACTATGAGATAAAAAATGTGTTCCTTTGTTATATAATAAGGGCAAATCTCTGATACGTTAATATCATAATTTAAGTTCGACATTTCTCTTATTTTTTTACGAAAACTTTAAATAAAGTGCAAAGTTTTGATAAAGAGGAAACTAAAATGTGAAATATAGGATAAGATGATTTTGAATCGCTTGATTTTTAAGTTGCTAACTTAGTGAACCTTAATTGAATGCGCTTTTGGTAATGATGATGAAGAAAAGAGAGAAATATCGTAGGCATATTAAAATTGAAAAATAGTTCAACTTTGATTTTATGATTTTTTTTATACAAAGAGAAAATATTTATATTATATGGTGACATTTATTAATAATTTAGTGTTAAGCTCACCATGATATCTAGTTATTTTCGGGTTCCTTATATGTAGAGCTGTCAAAATAGGTTGGTCGGGCTGGGTTGGTAAGCCCCACAATTTATAGGACTTGAGTATCATATTAAATATTTTTTATAGAATTTGGGCTTTTTAGCTTGACCCGACCGGACTACTTTAAATCCGGGTCGTGCTTACCCGAACGAGTTCGGGCTACCTGTTTTACTCATTTGTTTTAACTTTTTTGGGACATTTGGCTTGGTAATAAGCACCAAGTGAAAATTTACAAAACAACTTATAATAAAAAATAGACAATAAATATTGTGTTATTGTGTATTTAATTAGATTTAACTTTTACAACAAAAACAAAATAAAGAAAATAATGTTTAGAACAAAACTAAAATCAACATAATTGTTAACTATAGAGAACTTTACACAACTAATTTAATATAATAGTTCACAATGAAAGTGTTGATAAAGAACATCCAAAATATAATATTTTTGATAGTATCCAAAGATTTATATATTAAAGTGAAGTTATAAAGTATATTGTGTTAGAGAGTGAGAGTTCAATAAAAATAAGAGATTTAGTAAAAGCTTTACGTTAAAAATCATACATGTGGACTTAACATCACGTCTTGACTCAAATACAATGCATTAGATCTATAAGTTTGGTTACATTTTTTGGCATAACAAATGTGTTAAAAAAAGTTATATGTCAATATCAAATAATAATATATTTAAATAGATTAAATATGTTAAAAAAAATTAGTTTATGCGGGCCGGCCCGCCACAACCCACAACTCACTTAGGATGAGTTTGGATTACAATTTAATAGGTATAAATTGTATCCGAGTTTTTTAGTCCGGCCCAGTTTAGCCCGAACTTGATGTGGGCTAGCTCGAACCCGTCTGGGTAGTCCGTTTTGACACCTCTACTTATATCGCGTCTCCAAATGTTGGATAAGAGCATCTCACATTTAAATTATTTTTATAAAAATAAGAATATTTTTACTCTATTATCAATGTGACATTTTTATTTTATGAATTCTGTTTTTAAATAAGAATAAGGAGAGGAAATAAAATGTAGATGTATAGTTAAGAAATAAGGTAGATTGTGTGATTAAATACGAATGAGATAAGTAATGAAACCCAAATAAAAATAAGAATTATGTTTATCATTATCATTACGATAAAAATGTAGATATTATTATTCTTTTCACAATAAATTATAAAATAATATATTAAACTTACAAGTTACACCAGTATACTCTAATATCAAATAGGATATGTGTGTTAGAATGGATATTTGATATAAATATTGAAAATTCACACAACACAACTCCTACGGCTTTATGATTTTACTAATACAGACTGGCAATGTTGTGAAAATTGAAACCAACAGCTAGCAATTAGAAATGATAGCATTAAATTGAATTTTCTCTCATACTATACATACATAGAGTAACTAGGTCTAGCCACATATCTATTATTTACAGTGTTATGTCTCTTCAATATCAGCAACTTTGGTGCTATGCTTAAACTTGGCAACTAGGTCTAGCTAGGTTGAGGAGTGTGAGTGTGTGACCCTCTCTTAATTAGTTGTCACCTATAACCTTCTGATGCTAAAGAAACAAAAACTGCTGTGAAGCCGAAATTTAAAAGATTTTGAACAATGAATTGACATGCTACAATTTGTAGTATTTGGATTTTGCACAATGATTTTATTTCTAATAATGGATATAATAGTGTATGCCATATATAAATTCAAGTGAGGAAATAATATTATTGGTGGAAATTATGCATCTTTCTTAGGTTGATGTTAATCACCCAAATTGTGTTTAAATTCCAACGTCTGAATTCTCTTCCACCCCTTCAAAAAAAATTGTGTATATATATATAAAGTGTGGGGCGTTAGTTTTTTAATCCTTGATGAGTTTGAGCACCCATTTATACTTCCATATAATAAATTTGTTTGATTATTAAAAAAATGTCCATCATCCTTCGTGAGTTATAGTACATCTTCCCATTCACCAAAAAAAGAACATCTTGGTTTTATTTAATGTACATTAAATATCATTTTGGCTCAACCTCACTCTACTTCTGTAATAGGAAAAAAAAAATATACATCGATAGTATTTATATACTATCATCCTCTACAATTCATGTTTGTTTTATACGGTGTTGAATTTTGCTTGTACTACTAATTTATTTAATGTACATCAAAGATAATTTTGGCTGAACCTCACTCTGCTTTTACGGAGAAAAAAATATATACATTAAATGTTTCAACAACATACCATTCATGTTTTATACACTGTTGAGTTTTGCTTGTACTCCTAATTTATTTCTTTGGGTTTTGGTTTTAATACACTTCAATGTTTTGGTTCTCTTGATGATGTAAATGTCTTACTAAGATGACTTAACATGTGTTAATGCATCCTGAACTAAATTAAAAACCTATATGTACAAGGATTAAAATATATATAAAAGAATACCTTGAAAAAAGCTAAATTAAAAACCTATATGTACAAGTCAACAAAAATATATATAAAAGAATACCTTGAAAAAAGTGGGTAGGTAGTATATATAATATAACTCCTTATTGATTTCCATATATGATGATTGTGTGTGGTTCATCCATCTTTTTATTGCATAATTTATGAACTAGTAATAAGCATCAGGAAGTTGTTATATATGATAGGAAATAGAGACTCAAAAGTTGATTGATAATAATGATTAAATCAGTTAACAAATTCTTCAGCTACAAAAGTCAAGTTTCAGAAGAAAGACCTTCTGTTTACACACACGAGTTAGATCAAATACTACTACTATTCACAATAACTTGCATGCATCAATAACAACTTCATAATGGAGAAGTGGCTTTGCTTCTAACTCTACTTGAACGCCTAACTGGAGTAATTGCCTCCTCTTCCCCACGCCCCTGAAAAAAAAAACCAACATAGTTAATAAACACATGAGAAACAATTCAGAATGATACCCATCAATAAATATGCTTCTAATATTATTGGAATAGGAGACAGAACTACTCACATTCTTGATCTTAATTCTGTCATATGTGGTAAAGCTTCCATAGGATGGCGAAATTGAATAATCGGATGAAGATGCTAGAGACTCTCTCCTTTTCTTTGGCTTATTGTCGAGGCTGTTAACTTCATTCAACTCTTTCGCTACCTTTCGCTTAGATAAGCTCTTCTGTATGCTGCTCATTTCTGAAGGGCATGATTCTTCATGCAAGTCAATTTCGGTTGGCCCGTTCCTGTGAGATGGCTTATCTAGATAACTCTGGTCTTCTACCGGAGTTGCCAAGGAATTAGCACAGAATGCCGCCGCCTTAGCAAACGTAGGTTGCTCCATAGAGCTAGTAATGTTTGTCCTCGACCACCTGAAAGCTGCACCTGCAATTAAAATGGTACCTCCACATAGCAGCAAGTATAGCACAAGGTGTGATGAAAGGTCAGTTGCCTCTAACATCTGTTCATTATCTTCAATTGCAGCATCTATACTTGCAGATACATCCTCTGCTTCAGTCAACTCTACGTCATTATTACCAATAATGGTTTCGGTATGGATGATTTCAGCAACATCCGAATCTAAATCAGGCTGGTCAATGAGCCCTACATCGCCATATTTGTTAACATTGACCCCTACTGCTTCAACCAACTCTACATCATTGAGGACAATATTGCTGTATTTGTCAACATTGACCTTAGCATCGCATTCTTGTACCATCTGTGTCGCTAAATTTCCAATGTTAGACACTTGACTATCAATATCAGCAGACTTTGCATCTAAACTTGGCTGATCTACTTCTGATGAGTGATTTGGTTCACTCGCTTCAGCCACTTGCAAAGGGTGATCTGGTTCTATCACAGTGGCTGGTTGTCCACTTTCAAGTGCTTCTTCAGGTTTTGGAACACTAGCAATGGCTGTCATTACTCCCAGATCTTCATAATTCTCTGACTCTAAGGCAGTATCACTTTCTTCATTGTCCACTTCTGGAAATTCAATCTCCACTATGTCCTTATCAAGGCCAAATATTGGTTCCTGATAAATCACATTAGATTCTTGCAAAACAGTTAAATTATAATACTGCACCTGGCCCAAATTGTGCATTCCTCTAACATTGTATATCAACTCAGAGATTGAAGAAAGTGATTTAGTATACCATGTATGGAAATTTCGAGCTGACACATCAAATTTCACCTTTGCAAACTCTGAGAATCGATCAAAATTCGCCTTTGCAGAGGCCGACAAGTCAGACAATTCATGGACCTTATAGAAGTCTTGAAACACAGCATGATCCACCACCGAGGTGTTTGTGACAGAAACAGATATCATCAAGGCAAGTAGTGCTGAGAAGAACAAAAGCAGTGCAATAATGGCCTTTGATTTCGTAAAGGAGCGTGGTTTAGGCACCTCTCTTGCTTCAACAGTTTCCTTTGCCAGTGAGATCCTGGTGGGACTTGGTTGAGAAGTTACAGCCTCTTCTTCAATTACTTCATCTGAAGAAAAATCCTCTGATTTCTGTGAGCCTTCTTCAGACTGAGTATCCTCAGTAACTTCTGTATCGGAAAAGCTCCCAGACATTAAGCTTTCCTCAAGTTCTATTCCCATTCGTGCTTTCGGTCTGTAGTGAAGGAACTGTGGTCTGGGGGAGAGGTAGTTAGTTTTAGGATCATAAGGAGGCATCAAAGGATCAGCATCGAGAGGAGCTAAGGTGGAAATAGTTGATGAAACTGGATGAGGTGGGGGAGTAGATGTCGGGCTAAGCTTAAAACTTGGGTCAAGGATAACACAATCAGGCTCATCAATAATATCAGAAGAACGTTCAATATCATTTTTTGAAGTGAAAGGAGAATTCGTATCAAAGACATAAGCATCACTACTCAACTCAGCAAAATGAATTTCCTCATTATGGACCACATCAATTGATGAAGTTACAAATTCTTTCTCCTCTACACCATTCTCTAATTTCAAATCACAGAAGTGTAATGGCTCTGCAAAAGTGACCTTACGAATGACAGGGCTTTTTGCTTCAGTGGTAAAAGGACCAGAAGTTGGAACAGGCTCGTTCCTCTCAACAAGGACCTTCTTCTTCGGAGACATGGTGACTTTGGAGGCAGCAGAAATTGTTGGAGACATAAAATTCTTTGCGCTCTTCGAAGATGCAGCTGCTGGTGATCGGACCTTTGAAGCCTTCAGAAACTGGTCTTTCCCATTTTCTTTGTCATCAAGGTGGAAGAAAGACCCTGCAACTTCTCTTCCGCCAACCGATTTTCTTCTCTGAGAATCTGCAAAAGACCAAAATGGATAAATACCCCGAATCAAATTCAATCAAATAGCTACATTGTTTTGAGTAAAATGAATGTTTTTTCATCAAATTTCAGATTTTCCCACACATCAATAGAAACTCTAATCGGATCCAATCAAAATAGCTACAAAAAAAGAATAACTTTCACATCAAATTTGGCATATTTTTACACTTTCTCAGCAGCCAAAAAAGGTCATTATCACACTAACATGAAACTAGTAATAAAAGGGGAAACAGAAAAAAAACATAAAAAACCTAATGAAATTCAATCAGTAGCGAAAGAAATTATCAAATTTCAGATCTTCCAACTACCTCAGCCGGTAAACAGTCAGGAATCAGTGAATCACTCGCGAAACTAAAAAGTTCCAATTTTCTAAAAATAAAATACTAAAAAAAGAGAAACACCAAAAATCATAAAAAACCTAATAAATTCAATCAAATAGCTACACCGTTTCGATTTAGGAAACAAACAATTTCTCATCCAATTTGGGATTTTCCCACACTTTCTAAGCATTCACAACCAGTCAATTAATACTATCGTGCAATTAAACGTGGAGATTTAAAAATAAATAAAGAGAGAAGCGAAACCTGTAGGTGTATTCACAGGAGTGGTGGGAACGAAAGTTCTAGAATTAGCGACGAGGGAGGAAGGTTTGGAAAATGGGTTTCCTGTGAAACTTCTTCTCATGGGATCAGAAAGTTCTGAACTTCTGGAATTAGGGTTTGATGATTTGTTCAAAGAAGCCATTAAAGAAGAATTGATCAATTGAAAGAAGTAAGATTTGAATTTTTTAGAGTGATCGATTTTCAGAGAGAGGGTAGATTGAAGCGTAACGGCTATATATCTAAAACGCACAGTGGAATGAATGAGAGCATTTTATATCGTGGGATTTTGACCGTTGGAGAATATGGATTAGGTTATTTTAAGATCCGTTGGATTTTTTCAATTCCTTTTAGAATAGTATGATTATATAACCGTTGGGGATGGGGTTGTTGAATATTATTGATACTGATTTTCTGGATCTACTTAAGGACATTTCATTAAAAACATTTATTATAGAGAATTATTTGACCATAAAGATGTTTTATTGAAAATGTTAAATTAATTTTGCTATTTAAAATAAAATTATAAAATTGATTTTTTTTATAATAAGTTTATCCATGATAAACTAAAAACATACCTTACATCTACCATTTTTTTTAATTACCAAACACTTGCATGGCATAATAACATCACAATATGCATTGTTGGTTTGTCAATTGGTTTGGGGGAAGGATGCATTATTATTTATACATCACAATATAAATCCTGATACATTACAATACAAATTATTTGTGATAAATATTTTTTTGTGGGATAAGAAATTTATAAGTTGATTTTATAGGTGAAGAATGCATGATTCATTATTTAATATATGGTTGTTCAGCTTGGCCTTTTCCAATGTTTCTTCATAGAACACTGATAACTATTTGGAATGAGCAATGATGAAACAAAAACCAGCATGATTAACTAATTAAATGGGGATAACATATAGTACCCGAAAAAGAACAAGTCTAGAGTGAAAGTAACTTAACATAGAAATAGCTACAATGCATAAATGGGACAACTACAATATCATTTATCATTTATATTTCATCATCATTTTTTTACGAAAACCTTTGACACAATAATTACCACAAATTATGTGTTGGGTATTACTGCTATGATCCTAGTTTGTGGCTGTGTGCAAAAATTGTGTAATATGATCCTAGTTTTTAGTGCAAGAACTTTAGAAACGAAAAATGATAAGCCACATAAACAATCATGTGGACATTTTAAGAATGCTCCTCCACCTGTGCATATGTTTTATTCCTTCCACTTTCTTTCCTCTTGTTTTCTCTCATCAACCAAAACATAACATTAATCATTTGGCAGAGGAAATTCTAGCTTCCTTTAAGTAATGAAAATATGCTTTATTGCCTGGTAATGCATGTTGAACATGTCATTTGGTAATTTTCACTCATATTGATATGTTGGCTTGTACTTCTGACTTGGACTAGTAATAAAGCAAAATATGATATAAGATTATCAGAGTCAACATTAGATTAAGCATGCACTTCCATAAGGTTGATGAAACCACTTATTCCTTGCATATTTTACTCATTCTTCAGCTACATAAAACTCCTCACTCTTAGCATTACAGACACAACCAAGCTAGCATGAAAATCAGAACTGGTAAGAACTTCAAAGAAATCTACAGCCAGTTAAGTCTTGGGAGACGATGCATCTAGCGAACATGTTAATCACTCAAACAACAATTGGCTTCCATGATGAATCACAGATTCCATTCTAGTAGATTTAAAGTAGTGGTCCCTGGTGTTGCATTCCACTTCTCATCATTACACAGAATTCCTCGTAATTTATTCGTCCATCCTGTTTGTTTACGAATTATTAGTAACATTTACGATATACTATATGAAAGTTCACCTAGTTAAATCAGAACCAACTTACATTATCTGTATCCACCTCAGAAATTATTTCCTTTATGGTAGCTTCATCACCCATTCCATACTTTGTCATAGCAATTTCCAATTCATCTCTAGTAATATACCTGTGAAAATGCCAGAAAGATGTGTATAACACAATTGCCAGTGGCCGAAATGATAGTTTAGTTTGGAGACTAAAACATAAAAAGGGGCGGCCCAACATATGAGACTCCCACTAAGTGGGGTATGAGGAGGGTAGATGTACGTAGTCTTTCCCTCGCAAGCGAACAAACTGTTTCCGGGATTTGAACCCATACTTCCATATCACAATGCAAGTAACCTTGAGAAAGACAGAGACTCAATAACAAATATGGGAGAAGATGGAACAGCTCAAAACTCAAGATGAGTGTGTAAGTTACTACAGAAAGTTTTCATAACATAATTTTAAACATAAGCAGAAAATTTTAATAACATACTGGTCCAAAAATTAAAAACATGGTTATTAGAAAATTCGCAACATAATTAACACTAAAATACCAATCTTATACTCACCCACTGCTATCCTCATCAAAATACTGGAATGCTTTGTAAAGGTGTTCATCTCGTTCAAGCCTGTGCCTATGCATTGTAGCTGAGATGAATTCAATGTAGTCAATTGATCCATTCCCATCAACATCAGCCTGAAAAATATCATAACAAATTAACAAGTCCAAGAATGTCTGTTGCATTTCTGAAGAAAGGAATATGTCCAATTAATTAAGATTTTGGTAGTGTTATGTTATTGCTTACAGCTTCCATGAGTTGCTTCACTTCAGCCTCAGACAATTTTGATCCAATTCGAGCCAAGCCTGTCTTCAGTTCTTCGTAGGTGATAGTGCCGCTATTGTCAGTGTCCATGTTTGCAAACATTGCTTTGAGACCTTTAATCTCTTCTTCGGATAAATTTTCAGCCATAACCTAGGGATATTTTCATTGGTCAAGGAGAAGAATTAAATGGAAAAAAACAAGTTGGAACTTGTAACTACTAAGATAAATCCTTGGTAATTATTCAAACAAGGTGAAATGCACCTAGCCAATCCAAGCGTTAATAACATCACTATATGATACCTTCCAGAAGTATGATGCAAGTCTAGCCTTTGGTTATGTATGTTTTTCCTTTTTATACCAATATATTAATTGGGTTAGTTTATGATAGAGTATTACGGCGTCGTTCGATCCATCTAGCCGACTCCACCTAGTGAGACTAAAAATTGGTTGTTGTTGTATATTAATTGGACTAGTCCTTGTGCTCATCTATGCATGAGGAGCCAAAATTTGAAATCACAGTTTACTATGGGTAATTAATGATGAAAAGGTTTCTTACCAAGGGCTAATTGTAACTAGTTTCAACTCTCAAGTAATAGCACTAGAGGTTCATATCATACCATCCAGTACGAAAATAGCTAAATTTATACACAGGTTGAAAACTGCTATCCAAAGATAAATTTCAAGTTCTCAACAATCTCAAGAAACCCAAACAAAAAGGAAAAAGATTGCCTACCTTCATTGCAATCTTCTTGAGCTTATTCATTGCCCTGAACTGTTTCATTCTAGATAGAACTGCACTATCAATAGGTTTATCAGATGCCTCTCCGCCTTCTCGTATCCATGGGTGTTCTTCTCAAACAAATAATCATCCTCGTCAGATTAGAGAAACGTGATAGAAAAGTTAAAGAAAAAAGGAAAATGCAAATGTATGATAAAAAAATCAATTAGTTGATGCCTAATAATCTGATAGCAAAACTTGTTATGCATCATTTCCGGGAACTAGATTACATTTTCTTTCCAGTTCAATACATAGGAATGTATCTTAGTTTTCATCCATGGAATTAATCTAATTCCTATATAATTTACAAGACAACATTAGCAGATAAAGAAACCAGCAACATTTGTAACAACAACCAAAACGAGAACGATTGAACTACGAAACTAAACTAAATATGATCATATGACAATACACTACTATGATGAAAGTTCCTGGAGCCATAAAAAAACACAGTAGTCTAATACCAAGGACTTCAGCAGAAGTAATCCGCTTCTTCGGATCCTGTGTCAACATCTTCCTAACTAGATCTTTAGCGCTGTTTGATATTGATGGCCATGGTTGGCTTTCGAAGTCAAGTTCACCTTCTAATATGGCATTAAATATTCCCTTTTCAGTTTCTGCAAATGAAATTAACAACTCTTATCCCAATGTACATTGCTGTGTTAATTGCTAATTAAACATGACAATAAGCCGCAAACGTGCAACCTTTTGAAATAGAATTTAGTCTTACCGGCCCAAAAAGGAGGCACGCCACTCAGGAGAATATACAATATGATACCTGCACTCCAAACATCTATTTCCTTTCCATAACTACGACGCAATACCTCGGGAGGAACATAGTAAGCACTGCCTACCATATCACGGTAAACCTTCCCTGAAATAAAATTTCAGAAGAAAACACTATCAGCAGTGAAAATATTGACCATATCAGGTATATGTAACTCCTTCAGTGCAACCATAATAGTAAAAAAACAATCAGAGTTCAAGATGTTGATACACTTCATCACCTTAACTAGGAAATCAAATTAAGATTTACCGTAAGATAATCAGCTACCTACAACGAAAATCGATCTCACTCCGACAAGTTGTGAGCATAGAATTGTTTGTTCCTAATTTAAGAGTCATTGCAGGGTAGTTGTCAAGATAATATAAATACATATAAAAAGTGGTGGCACCCCATGTGGTATGGTATTAGATGTTCAAACAGCTCATGTTAGATATAAATGACTTTAGGATGAAATTAACTTGGCTATCAATGTATGTATAAGTTATGAGATATACTCTTAATGTGAGGCCGAAAAGGGTAGTATACAACAAAGACACAATTCACCAAGCCTAATTTAGAGCTACAAAATCATCAAGTTTTCTACTTCTTTTCTTTCCCCTTTCATCATCAAATTTCAAGGGATAGAGTCCTACCAAAACCATGCACCAAATCCCGATTAGAACAATTACTCATACACATAGATAAGATAAAATCACTCAACAATAAGCAAAACCAATGGCTAAATTGCAAAATGTGATATGAACTACTAAGTAAACTAAGGACTCCACCTTCTTCAATAAACACAGATAGTCCAAAATCAGTTGCCTTGAGGGTTGCATCCTCATCCTTGCTAGAAAGCAAGAAATTCTCAGGCTTTAGATCGCGGTGCAACACACCCATGAAGTGACAAATGTGGACAACATTAACAATGGCTCTACACATTGATGCCGCGGCTCTCTCAGAATAGTGCCCCTGAGCAATTATCCTATCAAAAAGCTCTCCACCAGCACAAAGCTCCATCACAAGATGCACCGAATACCGGTCCTCATAAGCACCCTTAAACTCCACAATATTTGGTTGGCCAGACAAATGCTGCATAATCTGAATCTCCCTCTTGATATCCTCTTTATCAGCTTTAGACACAAGCTTCCTCTTCAAAATTGATTTGCAGGCAAAAGTATAACCAGTTGAATTCTCAGTGCATAAATAAGTAACACCAAATTGTCCTCTACCCAATTCTTTGCCAAGGGTATAGTACTTCTTGATATCTTCAAGGGGTTTTCCTAGAATAGTTGGCTCTTGTTTCTGCAACACTGGCCTTGTGTTTTGTGAATAAGGCTTTGTTATTGGCACTTGTTGCTGCTTCTGGTTCTGGTTCTGGTTATTGTGTAGTGCTGCTTCTGATGCTGCTGCTGCTGATGTTTGAGCTTGTGTGGTAGAAGGTTGAACAGTGTGATGGTGATTTCTGGTGCTAGCTGGATTTGAATTTGATCCATGCCCAGAAAATTGTTCGGTGATTTTTGTCTCTTTGCTACCATGACAACCCATATTTTTCTGATCAAAATGGTAGTGAAAAATATGAACTTGATGAAGATGGTGATTGAAGATTAAGAGAGAGTAATGGAATGAGGTTGGAGCAGTTTTAGATTGCAAAAACTCAGATCAAGTTTTGGTATAAAAAAAAACATGTAAAGTGCAGAAGCCACTATCAGACAAAGCGTGTGAAACGCAATTCTGACATCGGTTTTCAAAGGAAAATGTATTTTTTTTCAACATCCAGAGAGATTAGTACACGTTTTCTGACAGCAGTTTTTGAAAGATGCGTATATGAACAAAATAAAAAATCAATTTAAGATTTTCTTTTATACAAAGCATAATAGTAATATTTAGAGTTTATGGTGATGTTTAATGTCAATTAATTGGATATCATGAAAATATCAACTAATACTCTAATAGTGTGAAGTCTTAAATCTCAGTGATCACAAGTCATAATCTTTCTAAAAAAATATTTCAAATTCATAAGCCTACTCAAACTAGGTAAATTTGTAGAATTTGTTTTCTACATTTAGCTAAAAATAAAATTTCCAAAAAAAAAAAGTTTGAGGTAGGACAAAATGATAATATTATATAATATTTACATAAGTTCTCTCCCACCACACGTTCCGACCATATGTGATTAGTTGGTTTTGATTAAGTAAAAAAAAATATTTAATTATTAAATTTTTAACTAGTACTAAATATATTAAAGTACATTAAATGAGGATATTAAATTTCATTAGATTCTTCACACACAAATTTATTGATTAATGATATATTTTTATACTAAATTCTCTTACAAATCATATTACAATATAAATTATTACTTGTAAATCAATTATTAATAAATTCTCTTACAAATCATTTTGTAACTTTGTAACGCATAATATTTTTTATGGTGTAGGAAGATTTGTAGACAAATAAATATGAGTAAATTATATTGATATTATTGAGTTTTAGTTTAATTACACATATCACTTCTTTTTTGTACTTGCACAAACCAGCTAATTTAAATTCATACATTACACTAACTACTCATAATGAGTGAGAAATAAGTGTTATCTTTTAAACAAATAAAATGATAATGAATATAATTAAGTTTAACAAAACATCACATAGTGTGAAAACAAGTTAAAATAGTATAATAGTCAATGTTCTTCATTATTTTTTATTAGTAAAATACATCAATATTTTAGGGATATATTGTTCAAATCACTTTTATAATATATTGTAACAAACCAAAAATGATGAAAATATATTAACTCATATTATCTAAATTCATCCCCACAATATATCTTATTTTGTTTATCTTAATTATATTTATTATTATTTTTGTTTAAAAAATTATACTCATCTCTAAAAATTAGGGGAATTGTGCATGTATAGAAAAAGATAATTAATTTATTTAATTTCACTAAAACCAGAGGTAAAAAGTACATTTTACTAAATATATATATCATGAACTCATGTAGTCTATCTTGGGCCTCACTCAAAGGCCCTTTGTCCATACACAAATCTAAGTTTCTATTTTAATATTTTTAATTAACACACACCATCTATCATTTCCCGCCCAATATTTATTTACATTTTCCCTCTTTCCTTTCTTTGGGACGCATCACGAAGCTACGTCGTTTTTTCATCAATTTACAGAGGTAAGGTTCGTTCCTATTGTCTTTTTTCGCTCTGATTATTCACCCTCAATATCGGAGCTGCTCCTATTAATTAGATATACTGTTGCTTCCATTTGTTTTTTAATTTTTATTCTACGAATGTAGCAATTCCATTTTCTTCGCAATTTTTGTTCTCTATGGTTGATTAAAAACATTGCACGTGAGGTGTTTGAAAAAAATCCTATAAGAATGTTGTTAATTGGACTACAATATTCTGTGCGGCTATTAAGCTATTTTATTTGATCATGTTGATTGATTGATATTCAAATTGAAGTAGTTTTGCTTTTCTTAAGAAGATACTAACTCTGTTTGAAGCATTTGGTCTATAGCATCATATCTGGAAAACCGACTAAAATATTGTGTTATTGTTATAGAAAATGATGATGTTTTGGGATTCTTAGTTCAATGGTTGTTTTCGGTGGTTGTTGATCCATGTTATGTCTTTCTCCATTTTTTTCCTGGGATGGAAGTCCCAGTACATGGTTTGTTATTGGAATTAGGCTGTCTAACATGGTTCCTTGTGGGTAATGTTGTACATGATATGATCGCAATATCTGCGTATGCACTTGTGTCCCACTTTTTTTTTTCTGTTTGGTTCTTTAGCTTAATATGGTTTTAAACATTGTCTACCAGTGTTTGGTTGAGTAATATTATGTGACTTTAGTAGTTGTATTCTGCTTGGTTGTTTATTTATTGCTTTTGTGGCCCTTTATATGTGATTTGAAGTTGAGGTAAAGACTAACGAGATGTGGAGCTTTATCAGCTTTAGCCTTTTAGGTTAATCCTGGATGAATTATGAATGCAGCCACAGTACTAAGTCTATTGCCAAAAAGATTTATGAATGCATTTTTTCCCTTTTGTTTTTTTTAAGGGAAGGTAAAGCCCACAGAGAACCGGAATTTGATCACTTTTAGCCCTTTCGGTTAATACTGGGTGAAGGATTATCACTTCATTCCATACAAATTGCAGATGCAGTCCAAGATTAGCTCTTTCTTCAAATTTACCCCTGCTTCTGCTCCTAAATCCCACAATGACGAGTTAGATACTTGGGAGAACAAACAACATGATATCTCCATCACTTATGGCCGAACACGAAAACGTTGCAACCCTAACTTTGTTGTTTCATGTTCAGAACCAGAGGAATCGGCCATAGCAGGAACAACAGTTGTTAAGAACAAGAAAAGGAGCTATGCACAATTTCACTTAGATTGCGGTCAATCCGATTTCCTATTACGCAATTGTTCTACCTGTGGGGTCAAGTTTGCTCCTGGTGATGCTGAGGATGAGAAAATGCACAATGATTTTCACAAATCTTACACACTGGGGATTCAATTCAGAGTAATTTACACCTTACATTCTCTCCATTTAATCCATGTTTGATACAAAGTTTATCTTATTCAAATCCATAATTTTGTGTAGGGTTGGACCAGTGAAAGGGTTGTCCCTATGCCCAGTGTCAAAGGGGGTCGAATCATTTTGGTCTTACACGCTGACCCATCTGCTCATAGAAACAAGGTTTTTAGCTTAAGTTTCTGAGGAGCATATTCTCTTGATACTCAGTTGTATTTATTTTTCAATGTTTACCCCTTTTGGTGTGTAGCATTTAATTGGGGAATTATTATATTGACAGGTTGAAGAGGTCGTTAAGATGATGGAAATCGAATTTGGAAGTGGGTGGATAGTCCATGAATTCTGTAAGGTAAATTACACTTTCCTTCTCCTGGAGAATTTGTTTTTGCAGTATATGTTGTTTGGTTTATTTGATAGGTCAATTTGAAAATTACCAACTTTAACACCAAACTTGTACCAAATTATTCTGTAAGTTTTAATTTTAGGATCTGATCCACTGGAACTATGAACATTTTGTGATCCTCTATTTCTTAGTCTTTTTTTTTTACTTCGTTAACCCAGACACATCATTATGTTTAAATTTTAACTTTTCCAGCTGAAGACTTCTTACTTCTTATTCTTAGCATTGAAAAGTGATGTTGTATGAAACTTGGTTATAGTTTTAGGGGGGAATTGTGAATCTTAAAAATTTAAAGACCAAGTGGATAGCTAAAACCAAAACTAGAGGGGTAATTTTCCAAAATCTGTATACTTGAAGTGAGCATTTTGCAATTCAATCTATTATGTAATACATATTTATCCCTTCAATCGATTGATCGATTCTATTCTAATTTCTAGTGCCTCGTGATTGAGGCTATTGACTTCCTTCTGTTGATCTGTTCATTGGCATGATGCTATATATACAGGTCTATCTGTTCATTTCTCAGCATAGGATTGTTGGGTGCCTAGTTGCAGAGCCAATTGAAGAAGCATTCAAAGTAACATCTTGCTCAACTTCTGGACATTCTGACAGCGCAAGGAAGAAGGAAATAAAGACAAATTCAACCACTCTCCAGTTCGGGAATATTATTTTTCAAAGGGAAGTTGAAAAAAGAGCCTCTTCAGTGCGTGATTCTGAGATGATGGATGCATCTCATAGTGGAGCAATCATCTGTGAAAGTAAAGCAGTACCTGCTATGTGTGGCATTAGAGCCATTTGGGTCACTCCCTCCAACAGAAGAAAAGGCATTGCTGGCCAATTGCTTGATGCCGTGAGGTAATATTATAATATCATGTATTTGAAGTTTTTAATACTAGCTGCATTGAGTTAGTTCTAATTTGTTGATTATTCTTCAATCAATTGCAGCTAATTGATTTGTTTTCTTTTGTCTGTATTGAAACCATGGCAGGAAAAGTTTCTCCATGGGTGTTGTGCTTGAACGTTCTCAGCTAGCATTCTCGCAGCCGACCTCGGCTGGAAAGGTATTAGCATCTGGTTACACTGGAACTAGATCATTCTTGGTGTATAAACCCAACAAGGCAGACCTATAATATTGAAATATTCATGTATGGAAGGTTTGAGGTTAGTGGATTATTAGTTCATTATTCTCCACCTTCCATTAGCATTGTCCTCTAGAAGATGGGGAAGGTATTGATTACCCTAAATTTTAGTTCATGTTGAGAAATGAATAACTGCATTAGAGTGATTTTATTTGCTTCCAGCTCAATCTGTTCATGGGGTATGGTAATTTGTTTGCTTATAAAATGACAGAAAGAAAAGGTTAATTTTATCATTTTACCATAAGCTTTTGATTTTTTTTCTTTGGCAATTAATTTGGGAAGTATAGTTTACACATAAGCATAAGGTTTCTTTGTTTACTGGGTAATTCCACAAACCATTGATATGAGACCCATTTAGTAACTTTTGGTGAGTGTTTTTCTATTGAAGAAGTTATCTGCTTTGCTTTTTGAAATCCCTCCTTGAATAGCTAAGGACATTATTCCAAGGGTTATCCGAGTCTTATCAAGAGAGACAAAAATTATGGGAAAAGCATGATAATGTTTGCAAAAGAATAAATTTGAGATTGGGATTGATTGACATAAATGCTAGCCTTGGAAGTGCACTTTAATCACAATTTGGGTGATGAATGATGAACCCACGATTGCTAAGAAAAAGTTAGGTATTATCTCTGGGAAATGACTATTAGGCATATATAGTGGATGGTTTTGAAATAATCTTTTTTATAGTTTACTATTGGGATTTAATAGGGTATATACTTACTAACTGTTTTTACGCTGTTAGTAAATCATTCACCATTTATTTGTTAACTATTATTGACTATCAAATAAAAGTAATACAAATCAATAGTAGATAATGTGTCGATAGTGTAAAAAACTTTACACTGACAATGCATATAGAATATTTTTCTTTTAACCATCTAGTAGGTTGGGATTATTATGCAGTTTATTAAATCTGGATATAATTTTAAAGGCAAACTGAATTTGGACATTCTTTTAAACAATACAGTTTTTCTAAACAAAGTTTTTTTTTCTTGCAAAATTTCCTTTCAACTTTATTAATATTGTAAGGCAAAACACAGATGCTATTTAATATTCCATCCTTGACATGTGTGTTTTACTTTAGAATCAAATTTTCAGTCCCTTTGAATTTGTATTGTATTTTTTTATCACTTATACTTGTACATAATTTTCTCTGAAGGTAAAATTACTGTCCTAAAACATGGCAGGAAATGGCATTATTATTAAATTACATTTGATGATTACATATTATCAGGAGAAGATAAATAGTCAATCCATCTAAAGAAGCAAATTAAGTACATTTAAAAGACAAACTTTGATATTTCCTTTCCTTGACAAATTGAGTCCTTAAGACAAAAAGGGATAGTGAAATAAGGACGTAATTACTATAGAGTTTAGTTTTAAATCCTCAAATAATTTTTGAACTTCAATCTCTATTGTGTGTAAATATATTTGTAGGCATGATATGTGTGTGTTTTTAACAAATTTGTAACCTTAATTACATGCACGTAAGCAATATTATGTGTGTTATTTTCCCAAAAAAACAAATACTAATCCTTGCCCACATACATGTAAACAAAGTCATGTGTTATGGAATTTAAAAGTATAACTAGGGGTTTAAGTTTAAATCCCTTAAATTTTTTTAGGCAGAACCAACCAACCAAAGTTCACTTACACTTCTTAAAGATGTATTCCTACTTCCTAATTTTGTGATTTTCAAACCTTAAAAATTTTAGCATATTTTTTGGTTGTCACATACCCTACCAAATTATACTAATAATAAATTGCTTCCTTAGCGTCCTAATGGGTATGGTTTTCTGCTCTAAGATTCTTCTTCTTCATATTTTCATACTTAAGGTGTCACCGTATTGTTATTGTTTCACACTCTTTAAACTCAATTTTTCGTTTATAAAATAAGCAACTACAATTATAGAGTGTGCTTCATACAACTGGCTGAAAAAATAGTTAAAAATTGAATACTAAAACGTTGACTAAAGTTCTTTTAGGCCTTAGTTTATGAGTAACTAATAGACTTATCAGATTAGTGTTTTGATCGGTAGAATATAAGTAGAAAATTTAGAGTATCAGTATCAACTTGTCTGTCAGAATTTACAAAATTCAGCTGAGATAACAAAATTTGGAATCATAAATTATCCATGATTGAAAATAAAGTGATCTTATAGCCTGAGCAGATGTAGAATTCACAAAGTACAATTACAATTTTTACACTTGCTAACTAATCCTTATTAGGCTCACTCGCCAGAAAACAGATTCATAGGCCACAAAACAACTCAAAAAGAAAATTTAAAATTAAAATCTAAATCTATTTTAATTTTAAGCAAATTTTTTGACTAATTGATTAACCACCACCTTCAATATCTATAGTAATTAACAAATATAACAACAATCTATTAAATGCAAACTGGGTCGAACCCCTTTACCTCATTATAACACCAACCGAACCGGTTCATCATCCATCGAACCCGGTCTGGCTCCACACAGCGTCACGAACCCGACTCATGTCACGGCCCTTCAACGTTCGCCCCACACCTTCGAACACCGAGTTCGCAGCCGCGTTCCGGCTTCTGGCCAAGTACTCGTGCGGCGGAACCATCTCCGATTCATCCTCATCAAAATCATCGTCGTGAAATGAACCGACCGAGTCAACCCGAAGAATCGTGCTCCAATCTGGAACATTTACCGGCGCCGACGATGCCACGTGGCGCCCTCGCGGCGACGCAACGCTGTCGTTTTGCGAGCGGAACTGGTGCACGATCCTCGTCGCCGGCGCCACCGTGTCACTACTCACCGTTTCCTCGAACGCCAGAGAGAGACCGCCAAATTGACGGTGAGGATCACGGGAAATCCGATGCCTGCTCCGAACGGATATGCTGCCACCGTTTCTCTCCGCGTGTGGCTCCCAGTCACCGTTGGTAACATTCATAACGCCGTTAACTTCCTCCGCCATGGACCATATATCATCTTCCCGGAGCTCCGACGAGTCGGCGAAAGGAGAATACTGATTGTGACCGTTGGCATAGGTTCCCAGGAAACGCTCGCTACGACTATTCGTCAATTTGCGACACTTAGCCATATAAGGTGGCGAAATTGGATTGCACCGGCGGTGGTAGAAATCGGAGAAATTAAAGTGAAGTAAGAGTGTAACTACAACTACTGCTATGAGTTCATTGCTCTATGTATGAGCTTGGTGAAAAGAGCGCCATTGAATCTCTCTATATATAATGGTTTCATTTTTTTTTTTTCATTTCAATTTGAGTTTGAGATTAATTTTCTCTGAATTTGTTATAGTTTATTATGGTCAAATCAACACTCTTAACATAGTTTACCTACGAGACCGTTAGTTTGCCGAGAGTAACACTTCTTAAGATTGAATAATAGAGGGATAAATATTGTTTCTCCGGATATTTTTAATAGTAAAATATAATTTTATGGCAAAAATAAAATTATAAAAATATTATTACATATTATATTTTGTTATTTTTTAACATCCTTGACCGTTTTGGTTATACAAAAAACAAATTTACTTTCATTATACTTTTTTAAACTTATCAAGATGTTGCTACCTCACCGTCACAATTCCTTTTGTTTTCAAATTACAAAAACCAGAATCCATATTTGATATTATGAAAATTAGTATCAATGGAAATTAAATTATATAACAATAAATATACAATGGTTATCCATTTGTATTTATATTTATGGAAAATAAAATGGCATACGTTAAAAATCACAGTACTTAATGTATTACTAGAAAATATTGCTGTAGAAAATTATTTATGCCAAATGATTGTAGTCATACTCACACACAGTAACTTGGCAAGTATAAAAACGTAAGTTTTTCAAATATTTGTTTCCTCTTTGTTCGATTAATTATATATTTACAAGTAGGTAAATCAAAGCTTTTAAAAAGAATATATGTGTTGTTTCAATTGTATATGTTTATGTGCTTTAAGTATAATCTATTTTATGCATT
Source organism: Lupinus angustifolius (assembly GCF_001865875.1). Taxonomy (NCBI): domain Eukaryota; kingdom Viridiplantae; phylum Streptophyta; class Magnoliopsida; order Fabales; family Fabaceae; genus Lupinus; species Lupinus angustifolius. The sequence goes on from NC_032024.1 coordinate 3,848,211, forward strand.
TGTATTTGACAAAAAAATAATTGTAATTTTGTTGTTAGATTCAATTTAATTAGTTAATATGAGACATGAAGTACGATGATATCTTATTCATTTTCTAATCATTTTTTTGTTACTCAATAAGAATGAAATATAAAGTAATTTAATTCAAATATTTAACAAAATCGCGCATGAGAAAAAAGTGAAATTATTTTTTATTAATTAAGATTAGGCCAATAAATTTTTTAAACATATTATTAGGAATTCGATTTCTTTATTTCTTTATGTAAAAGTTGTTTTAAAATTTCTACATTACATTTTAGTTATTGAGTAGAACTCAATATCCATTTAAGTTTAATATTTTATCTAATATTCCCTTATAATAGGCAATAGCACAAACTTTAGGAGATGATGTGATCACCGTTGATACCAGAAAATGACTAATAGCAACACAATAATAAAAGAATAAGAAAATAAATGAAACAATACAAAACAATGAAAATATATTTATTGTCGTGATTACTCGATACTCGCACGCTCCTATGGTAGTGCGTGGGATCACTCGCAGATTTTGTTTGAGAGGTTAATGCCCCCATGACGTGTGCATCGAAAATGAAAAGTTTCCATTAGAGGCCTCATTTTTGTCCCTACATTGAAAATAGAAAATTCAACACTCACAAAACATTGGTTTAATGATGTAATTTTTTGTTAATTTTTGATACCGATTAAAAAATTAATGATTCAATTCATGTGACTTTGAGTGACACTTGTTGAAAACGATAATTATATATCCTAAAAATGATTAGCTTGTTATCACTCATGAGAAACTATACTAAAAAATAAGAACTTATTATAAATATAAAAAAATGACTTATAAGTGTTACAAGTTACCCTTTGGGTTACCCTTTGGTTTTAATTATGGGTAGAGGATATATATTGACAATGAACAAAAGTGTTTTTTCTCCATTAGGTTAATATTCTATCCCGTTTTGGTTAATTATTTTTTATTACTTTCATTGGTAAGTCCATTTTTATTTTTATTCTATCTCCTTTTGTTTCAATATCATTATACTATTCTATTAGATAGATTATAATAATATTCTTTCAACATATTTATAACTTCATTGCCAAACACTTTACTTGAGAGAAAAATAAGTATGGTATTTTTATTTATCATATGAGGTTATCACACAAGGATGACAAAGAGATGGAATATATAGAAATGAGTAATTAGGATATAAAAAGGAGTAGTTTTTTTTAGAAAGGTGATAAAAAGGAATAGATAGAGCAACTTTTATTCAGAAAAATTAAATAACATTAGAATTGATGGTATCAATCAAAATAAACAGAAAAGTAAAGTGGGACAAAAAAATTAAAGAATGCAAGTGAGTGAAAAGAGGGGCAAAAGCAGTTTGCAGCAATAATACGCCGTTAATTAAATACCACTCACTTTAAAAGTAAATTTCTTAAAATGTTATTATGCTTAACTTAAGTGACATCAACTCTTTTTGTTTATTACTAACATTTTCTTGTTTCTATTAAGATAAACAATACCTAGTGCCTATGGTGAAGTATAAACTTTAGTTAATAGATATGCTATACAATTTTATTTTTGCAATTGCATTTAAGACACAATTAAATGAATAGTTTCCCCATTTTTAAATATGCGAAAATAAGTTTGTATTTATATCTTTTACATTTTACTATTTTAAATAAAGAATAGAAAACCTAAACCTTTACCGTAATTATAATTTGTTGAGCCAACTATATAAAAAAGAGTCAGATTTAGGTAAAAAAATAGAAGTTACCATTATCTAGTTTTAGGTGATGATTCTATAGTAGCTCACAGGACATTAAATATACATCTAAATTATCTCAGTACCCTACATTTCCATTTTACTATGTTTTTATGGCAAAATTACTTATTGCTTGTGTTCGGGAAAACTAAATAATTTTCTAATTGATTTTAGCTCCTTATAGAATTTATAGCATTAATATTTCATACATTGCACATTTATTTTAATTCATACAAAAATTGAATAAATTGTAATTTTTATTAAAAAATGAATGACTAATTTACTCATACATAATAGAGAAAAATATGTATACATCAACAATGTAAAAATATTTTACACTATTACTATATTATTTGGCATTCATTTTTAATCATCACCACCAACTTCTTTAAATAAAATGGATTACTATTTTTTTGTTATAATGAATGACTAATTTATGAGTACATAATAGTAAAAAATAATGCATGTACTCATAGTCTAAAAGTTATTATTGTTATTGTATCATTCACCATTTATTATTGTCATTGTATCATTCACCATTTATTTTCACTCATATTTACTATTAGAGAATAAAATATTTCATTATATAAGGAGATAAATTATCTCATTCAACCACTAAAATCACGACATGTATATTATTTAATCACTTTCTATTAAAATATTTTAAAACTAAACATATACACATGTGATACTTTTACTTACCAGATTAGATACATTATATCCTAGTTTAAAGATATACTTTATTCTCTTACTATTAATATTTATGTATTATCGGTATAAATATTTATATACAATTGTACATCATCATCATTTAATTGTATTTAATTGTATTGTTTTTTTTAAATCAATAGTAATAGGCATGAATAATGAATTATAAGAGGATATTATATTAAAAGGGAGCACATTTTCTCACAATATGTATAAGTGATTATAATTGGTTGAAAATGTATTTAAATTAAAATTTTAATAATTAATTATTTTTCTGATCAATCACAATCAGCAACACATGAAGTGGTACATTGTTTTGGGACAACATATGTCTACACATATCAAAGTCATATAGTATGAATGTATATATTTTTTGAGAAAAATATGTATACACCGACACTACACCGCAAGATTTTTTTATTATCACCACATTACTCAACATTCATCTTAAATCATCATTGACTCTTAAATAAAAATAATCAAAATTAATGATAAATAATATATTGATTATATATAAATTTTTAGACTATCAAAATACAATTACATTTTTTCTCTCGGACAACATATCCACATCTGCTATCACAATGATATTAGCACAAGTGGACCCCGCCAACGACGTCACATGCATTGTATCAAGAGCCCACACTCCACGTGAGGTAGTGCGACTTATCAGCTATATCTCGCTTCCATTGCATGCTCCCACCACCCCCACCCATGAAGTTGTCCATGTCACTGCCACATGGGTACACAAATTATCATATATCACTTACAAAATATATATATATATATTATAAAAAGAGAAAAAGATGTATACACTAATAGTATAAGAGTTCTTTATATTATTATTGCATCATCCAACATTCATTTTCAATCATCATTGACTTTTCAGAAAAGTAATCTAAATAAACGGTATATGATGCACTGACTGTATATACATTTTTACACTGTCTATGCATAGATTTAAGCCTCTTATAAAAAATAGCATATACCACTTATAAATTAATTATTAATAAATCAATTATTATTTTATGATATTGTTAATGATATAGAAAATTTTGTAGAGGATAAACTTTTATTATATTATTTTGGTTTCTAAGGCTCATTTGCTAAACATGATATCCTATCATAATATATGATATTGAAGAGTTTAATGGGTCAAAAATTTATGTTTAGCATATTGAGTTTAAAATTTGTGCACTGATAGTATAAAGTTTTTTACATTGTCAGTATATCATCCACCATTGATTTGTATTACTTTTGTTTGAGAGTTAATGGTGGTTAACAAATCAATGGTGGATAATTTACTGACAGTGTAAAAAACATTTACATTGTCAGTATATACATATTAATATTAAATCCTAGTTTATTGTCTATTTTAAGCTGAATTTGAAATAGCAAAATAGGATAGTAAATTTTTATCTCACATCTTTAAAATTGAATACTATATTCACCACCATCTTCATACTAATATTATTGTCATCACCATATTAATATTATTGTCATCTTCCTCATACTTTATCCTATTTTTATCACGTAATGTCAGTATTTTATCCTATAGATGGACCCTTAATGAATAATACCGTATCAAGAGTACATTAGTCCATAGACATATAATATAAAAAAGAAAAAAATAACTCTGCCATTTGAAAGTAAATAAATGAAATCATTTTAATGTGGTAAACATTTATTTTTATCTTGTACGTAATTTTTTTTTCTTTATACATGGTTTGCCAGATTACGTGGAAACAAAATACTGAACATCATAATGGCGTCCATGTTTTAGTGTTAGAAAAACATTTTCCATGAAAATACTTTATCAGAAGTAAAATTATATTCTCTCACTAAGTCACTATTCATGATTATCTGATTTTTTTTTGTAGAAATTTTTTGCTGTGATTTATTTGTTTCATTTAATATTTTAAAAATGTATCAATTATTATTTTGCAAGCAATCTTACTTTTATTTAGTACTCCTTAAGTTTAACTCACCATATAGATAAGAAGGACACATCACAAAGAAAACTACAAATTTAATATAAATCAGCACCTTGTTTTACATATTTTGTTTTTTATTTAAAATATAAAACGAAACAGAAGAAGTACATGACTTTTGGCTTATAAGCTTAAACACTAGAGTATAAAACTTAGCATAAGATCTTGTTGGGGAGGATGACGTGTATAACCCAATTTTATATAACAAAAATAATTATTGAAGCTGAGATGGCGGGGTTTATACGGTACTTCATGGTTTTGTGAGCATTTATATAAATATTTATAGATTACCTAACCTAATAAAATAAAAATAATATATTTAGTAGTGTAAGTTTTGTTAACAATAAAAAAAGATGTCACATTAAGTGACATAAGAAAGTAAGACAACAAACATGTTTCAGTTTAAAGAGACATCTTATAATTTATGTCTAACAATTCAATTAACTGAGTTCATTTTAGGAGTTGGCAGTAATCACAATTCAATTAACTAATCCTATTATACCAGATGTGTCAAGTTGTTATAAATCTCCTATTTATCCTTTTGACATTTATTCATATTTATCACTATTTACTCCTTCTATGATCGTATTATTGAAAAATAAGTATTTAATACTCTACTAAAATTATAAGTGCACCAATAATTTTGAAACAAATTTTTATCTTATAAGTGGACATTTATTTCAAAATATAGAAAATAATATTCTTTTTAAACAACAAGATTTGAATGAAAGGAATAATTGTTTTCTCTATACAACAAAATATGTACATTTATTTTATGGTTACAGTTGACAAAGTAAGAATTAATATTGTCTTAAATAGTAAAAATGACAAATAAAATGTATCATTAAAGAGGTGGATAACCTTTAGCATAAACTTATCCACATCTATGTTTTCAACCCAAGTGATGAAGTTAATAAAATCCTGATTTTTTGATTCATTTAAGAGAGCCTCTCATTAACTAGAAAAGTGCTGACAACGATGACAATGACACTAAATATAACATAAGCAATTCATTATTGATGCTTTGAGAGAGTGCAATAATGATGATTAGAGTTAAACTAGTCTATTTAACGTGACATAAGAGGATGGGATGTAGCTGGAGAACCCGGATCTCTATATCTAAATATATTCATGTCCATATTCTAAACCAATCAAATTTCATCAAATAACAAAATTTTATTTTTTTGATTTTTAAATATATATTAACTTTCAATTGACTTGGGACATAATTAGGGATGACAATAAAAACCGAACCCGTGGGTACTCGTCTGAACTGAACCTGAATTTAATGGGGAAAACCCCATGTGATTGAGTTTGGGTTTTACCCGGATTTAAATTTTGGGTTCGGGTTCGAGTTTGGTATAGCAAAGACCCTAACCCGAGTCTGCCTTGAAGTAATATCATATTTTCCTTAATACTATCATATTTTCGGATTTTCCTTAATAGAAATGTTAGAGAAAAATTACACGAAAATAATATCATATTTTCTTTAATACTTTATAATTTTCGGATTTTTTTTTTCGTGTTCGGGTTACACGAAACCCGACGGGTTCGAGTTTGGTATTTTTATTTTCAATCCCGTTGAGTTCGGGTTCGGATACGAGTTTTAATTTCATATTCGAGTTTGGATATATGTAAACTCGACCTCAACCCAGTTGCCAATTCCTAGACATAATAAAATATAAAAAATGAGATAAATATTCATAGAAAGACTTTGGCTGCCAATAACGAATTATCTCATTATTTTTTCAAGGCAACCCCACACTTAACGAGTGACCAAAAGCTACATATTTTTCAGGAGTAACTTTTGTTGTACATATATTTCTATTAGTCAAAAAATTAAAATATAAATTTTAATATATAATAAATATATATTTACTGAACCATGAGAATAAATAGTTATATAGAGTGATACACATCTTGAAAAATTAGATATGAAATTTTTTTTAGTTACAAAACTTTTAATATTTAAAGTTCTAAAATATCTAAAATCCATATATTTAACAATTAATTTCCTATTATACTTTTAATCCCAATCCAATAAGTGGATAAATTTTTTGAAGGTAATTTATTAAGAGGAAAATAATAAGAAAGAATAGTAAGCGGAGAAAACTGAAGAGAGGATATTGCATCTAAGTGGAAATAATTGGAATAAAAGTTAAGAATAATTATTAAATTATATGGTGAAAAATATTTAAATAAATAAGTGTAAATTTTCAAAAAAAAAATATATATTATCTTGATTTTATAAAACATCAAAATATATTAAATAAGATTAAAAATTGAAAAGTTTTGCGATGAGGAAATATTATTTAAGGAATACAAAATAAAAGATTCATTATTAGAAAATTAACCAATACTTCTCTACATTTAAAAATCTTAATTTTCAATACATTTTTTATTATCAAGCAATGCTTTTAGAACTAGTTAACATTTTTGATATATTTTTTGGTACTACTAAATATATATTTTTTCTTCCCTTTTTTGGGTAAGAAGCTAACTCTTTCAGAATTTATAGCTGACTTCCAAAAATATCACTCTCTCAAAAATTGAATCATTGATTCCGATAATGCAGTGACCAATAGACCAACACCTTATTATATATAATAATAGTATATGATTTCTTTATTTGTTTCCTCACCCAGCACATAGTCTGTTCTCGAGAGGGAGATTGAGTGGTTGGTCTATGGCAAGAGATAATAGAACATGAGTTAACTAGGGCCGAAAATGAGTCGAACTAAGGTTCAGCTTGATAAGGATTGACTCAGTTCGAAAATCTATTCGAGTTCGGTAGGAGTTATATTTTAACTCGAATTCGGTTCGGTTAAAATTCGCGAACTGTTTGGTTCAGTTTAAATAGTTCATTTGGGCAACTCAAATAATTAATTAAAATTTGAAAAATACTTGAAAATGTTTTATATATATAAATATAATCTTTTATATATATACAATAACAATAATTATAAAAGATAATGTATGAATCATAATAAACAAAAAAAATTAGTTTATATAAATATATATGTATATACATAAATAATTAAATATATATATATATATATATATATATATAAATCTATCGAGCTAGCTATGAACCTAATGAGTCAAACTATATTCAACTTAAGTTCGACTCGTTTATTTAACGAGCTCAGTTTCCAGCTCATATGGTTCAAAAACTAAGTTTATCGAACTAAATAACGAATCAAGTTTCAAACAAATACCGAGTTGATTCGGTTTATTGCCCATCCCTAGGTTTAACCTTGTAGGACCAGACCCGGTACCTAAAAGCTGTACCCAGATGGAAAATTATGTGCAGGGTCTGGTGTACCTTTACTTCTTGGGGCTTTCAGCTTCAGAGTACTGTTTCACTGCCCATTTTTACTCTGTTATTATTGAAATTGTAAGTTCTGACAAATTTTTATGGGCCTTAGATTGTGTAGCAAGTGGGTCATAGGTACACACAAGTTTCACTATTATGGAAGGCCCCCACATGAAGTTGATGCATTTGCCAATTGTGGGCCCCGGGCCCAATTCTTGCTAAGACTTAGGACCTATTACTGGAAGTGTGAAACCAAGTATCATATGTTTCACAGCTATCTATTGTCTCACAATGTACCTCATTTTATATGTTATAAGTTGTGATTGATTAAAAAATATATTAAAATTAAAATTAAAATTATTAAATCACAGCTCATAACATATGAAATAACATAAATCGTAGGACAAAAGATGTGTTTCCTATATGCATGTGCTCTTAATTTCACTCTCATTTTCCATTCAATTCATGATCACATCTAACTTTTTTTTGTCTTTCATAAAGTTTCACACATTTAATAAAACCATTTATAAATCAACCAACAATTCCCAACAAACATAATTGTGTACTTAGAAATTACTACGTGTCGAACAAACCAAGTATACCTAGTTCCATCAACCTATTGGATCAAACGTGCATGTGAACCAACACTAAATTGCTCAAATTGGTTAAACCGTGCTTTTATCAATCTAGCTTGCCCATATTATGAAGTAAATATATTTAATAAAATTATAAGCTTGTAATGTTTTTGGGTGAACATAGCATAAGCTCTTAAAAATATATGGTGCACTGCAACATCACACATATACAAGTAGTGTAATTTGTTATCGGGTGCATTACAAAAGTATTGGCCATTTTTGCTAGTGTTTCTCCTATTAAATTAAAGCGGGTGAATAAGGGTACCTTTTGTGAACATAATAAGAGAAGTATGATAGTGTGTTATATCCTATTGCATTGTAAAGTTTGATGAGCAAACTGAATAGGAAATGATGATCTCATTGGCCTATCATAATGGGATGGCTTACCACAAACTGCCACAATCGTTGTTTTAGTTTGTATCAACCATAGTGTGGAATAGAGATTATCTATCCGGTGTCCCATTTTTTATACCGAATCAATTAGATATTGACACATAAGTATAAAAAATATTTTTTATATTATTTATTAAAATTTGATTAGTCCGAAAGACAGAAAATAAATATTAGTCCGTCATTGTGATATTTGTGGAAGAGAGGATTTCATTGTTGCCAATGCTGATCTAATGTGTAAGAGTTTAAAGAAATGATTTCAATCACTCTTCATGTTTATTAATATTTTTTTGGTACTACTAATGTATCATCTGATCTTTTTTGAGTCAAGAACTAATCTTTTCTGAGGTTCGTGGCTATCCATTTCAACAAGTATTCCTCTCAGGAATTGAACTATCGACTTTGGAGATCCTGTAAGATCTTATACTATTAGACTAACGCCTTGTTCATATTAAAAATGCAGAATAGGGCACATTATTAAAAATGTACATTAGATGAGTCACACTCTAAGATCTAATGTACTAATTAATTATTAAGAGGTATATTTAGGTGGGGTATTTGAATTTTCAGAATCAGAATAAGAATCTCGCCTATTGTATACACCGCCCATATAATTAACAAGTGAATTAAAAATATGCAACAGAGACACTATGGTTTTTAATGTAACATCATATTTTCAGATGAGTTATATTAGATATGCTTGTTTTTTGACAGATTTAAATGAAAAGTACATCGAAATTATTTAGATGCTAAACAAGTTTTACGGTAGCAAAATTTCAGTGGTGAATTGCATTCACTGGATCACTATCTTGAATAATGTATGTACTATATAAGGTGGAGTCTATGGGACTTTATGAGATATGAATGGGGAAAAGGACCACACTGTGTGATCTGGTTAGGTTATCAATCTTGTTCCTGCCACTGAGGGTGTATGTACTTCATGGGGTCTAGCATCATACAAGAAAAATGGACAATTTCTTCTTCAAAGCTTTGTCTACTATTGAGAAGAGTTATTTTCTAGTCCTGTGTTTCTTTAACTACTACATGTAATTAAAATAGTGTACCCTCAGATATTATGTATATGTTTGTATTCTAGTCGGTTTATTTTGGTATAATGAGTATTTTTTTACTCTTTTGGTTAATGAACTAATCTCTTATACATGTGGTGTATGACTGTTCTTCTCACCAATGTTGATCACATGAATCGAATATTTGATCTTTTAATTATCTTAAAAATTTAGTGGGGTTTTACACCACTAAACCAATGTGTTGTTGGGGTATTTGAGTTGGTTTTTTTGTTGGTGTTGTTGAGTTAAAAAATTGAGAATTTTTTAGTTAGAATAGAATTAAGTTTCAACCTGAAAACTAACTGACGCACTCTATTTGCTAAACAAAATAAGTGCTTAGAAAATAAATATTTTCCTTGCCCCCTCAAACTATTTATACTTGTGGGATATAGCTGATGCAAATAACATGTATGCATGGCTATATTTTATATAATTCATCTTGATCCCGTGCTACATTTTATGCTTCCACTCTAGTTCTTTCATCTTGACTCTGATCATAGAAGTATACACTTTTATTCTTCATTGCTGACTCCAAGAAGATGATTTTCTGATGTCATAAACAATAGTTCACAACTTTACATGGAATCTTCCCCTTCAGAATTCTGAAGGGGTTTCAATTATTCCCCCTATACCTCAATAATCAACTAACCTAGTATGCATATGAATGCACTTCTTCTCTCCCTATAGATAGACATTTTAATTAGTCCTTGCAAAGTTAAAGATAGACATTTTTTGCTGATGTATTTTTTTCTGGCAATTCAGAGTAGATATTTGTTATTTGTAGTTCCCAAAAGTATACTTAGTTGATAAAACTTTAGAACATAAAATATGAACATTTGTCTTATTTTCCTCTTTCCCGTTAAAAACTTGTCTATAAAAGTAGACATGTCTAAACCTACTACTTCCTTCAATATAATCTTTCTTAGTTACATCAAAGATAACACATAAGTCAATAAAAACTTAAGAAGATTAGAATAAGTTAAAAATTAAGTTCATCAAATTAATCTTGTAGTTATCATACCATATATGCACATATGGGCGTGTGTAAGGCACATGACTATACGGTTAATGGGTACCCACCAAGGTTTAACCTTTCAATGGGTAAAATATTGACATCCTTTAATCTTGATATTTAACTTAATTATATTCAATACTTCTCATATTTAATATATTATATTTACTGATCTATTTCTTATATAGGAGTGTTCAGTATAATATATTTATATAAATCATTAGTAATTTGTGTATGTTTTAAAATGGATGAATTATTTATATAATTTTACTAAATATTATGGAAATAATGTATTTTGCTCTAAAATTAAATCTTAATAACATAAAAATAAGAGTTTACTTTTGACACGGAAGGGCATGAATCAGTAAAAAAGGGTATGAATTAACATAAAATTGAACAGAAAATATTGAGCTAAATCATTAAGTAAATATTATTTTAATCCTCTCAAGATATAGGTGAAATTATATTAGTTGGAATCATTGAAGGATTTTGGATAAGGTGGTGTTTGATAGTGTGCAATCAAATAGGCCATTACAGAATGTGGACTCACACTCATGCTGGCCCTTGAGGTCATTGTCTATATTTTGGAAAAGCCAATTATTGCTGATTGTATAGAAAAAGACCACAAGTGTAACACAATTCACTCATTATAATATATTTTTTGAAACAATTTTATATAAACATTCACAAGTGATAACTGAACTCAGAAACTGCAGATCATAATGTTAGTGAAATGAAGCTGCAGATATATAGTTAGAGGGAACAACTTTCATATACTCTAAAATAGATTAGTCTTATTCAAAAAGGGAAAAGATACTATCGGCCGTACCAAATGTAGTTAGATTTATTCGACACTACATTAAATTTTCATGAGTTACCTATCAATTAGAAGGAGAAAGAAGTTCGAATATGCTCAACTCTCATATTCATTATTTATCCCTCTTAAATTGTTAATCATTTCTCATTCTCAGGAAAAAATTACTAGTCAATTATGTGTCAAATTCAAGTCGTTACAACTTCAAGACTTTTCGATCAAATTCACAACAAGGACCACTGCACTTTTAACTTTAATAAAGCATATATATCAAGCTTAACTGCTTAAGGCAATTTACTTGAAATTACAGAAATAAATAAGTTTCACCTCAAATAAGGTGAGATTTTTTGAAGAAGACAACTAGGTTGGTAACTTTGTGTAGACTTTTAATTCATTGTGGGGTTCACTTTCACTGTGCATGCAACTGCAAACATTTATACTTGAATAGACATGAAATTAAACATAGGGAACCATGTTAAGTACTTCTATAACTTCATGTCTTGTGACTTGTCCGTATTGATTATGGATAATGCCATGTAGTTCAACAAACCTTCCTCCAACTTATTGTATACTTTTTCTACATTATCTGAATAAGTTGGACGTAAAAGGTTGTTGAAACATATATATACTTAGCTAACAATGTCACCTGTCACTAAATATCAACAACTAATTTCAGCTTCATTACTTTTTCTTTTTTTCTTCTTTCTATACTTCACCTTATTATCATTAATAAAAAAAATTATTTGCTGAGAAAAAAACTTTTAAATTTTTTGTATTATAAGGCAAATGAGTTTTATTATCACAGTCATGAAAAGAGTAACCAGGGTATCATAAAAATTATGGATATGTTACCAAGATTAATAAGCAAATATATTCACCATCATATCATTAATTCAAGTCATATATGTCTACTTACTCTTAGGGTTTGTTTGAGAGTAAGATTTTGGAGGGGAAGGAAAAAAATAGTTTGAGAGTCTTCTCACAAGTGTAATTCATGGTTCCAAGCTTATATTTCCCTTCATTCCCCTCCAAAATTCAACTCCCAAACTAACCCTAAGGGTTAGTTTGGGAGTTGAATTTTGGAGGGGAAGGAAGGAAAAGGGAAGGCTTGAGAGTCATCTCGCAAGTGTATTTTATGGTTCTCAAGTCTTCCATTTCCTTCATTCTCCTCCAAAATCCAACTCCCAAACAAACCCTTAAGAGCTAGTTTTGGAGTTGGATTTTAGAGGGGAATGAAGGGAAAGAGAAGGCTTGTGAGCCATGAAATACACTTGTGAGATGATTCCTAAGCCTTACCTTTCTCTTCATTCCTCTCCAAAATCCAACTCCCAAACAAACCCTAACTAAACTCCCAAACAAACCCTAACTAAACTCCTAAACAAGGGAATCCCCTCCTAAGCCTTCCTCTTCCTTCCCTTCCCCTTCAAAATAAGTCTCCCAAAGGGTTCATTTATAAGTTAGATTTTAGAGAAGAATGGGTAAAGAGAAAGCTTCAGAGACATGAAGTACACTTGTAAGATAACTATCATTCCCTCCAAAATTCTCATACACATGAACAAAACACTTATGAAGAAAAGTATACATATTATATTGTGAATGATGTTGACTTAAAAAAGATTGTCTCGTGTTAATAATAGCTTTCCCAAAATAATAAGCGAAATTAGAGGCGCTTCATCATGAATGCCAGCTTCTAACTACATTCTTAGCAGACATAATAACTATAAGACTTTATGGGGTCAAGCTTAATCATCCATACTTTTCCTTAATTATTACTCTATTAATAAAATATAGTCACGCGCTTAGTTTAACTATTAGCAAGTTTTCTTTTCCTTTTACTCCACCACAAAATGAATAGCAACAAACAACTTTTATTTGATTTACTTCTTCTGATTGAGCCCAACCTACAACTTTTAAAATTTTGCACTGCTTAAATACACAATAATGCTTTTTTGGTACAAGCTGAGATACACAATGTATATAACTAGAACTTTTCAAGGAAAGAGAAAAACTATTGCTAGGGCCAGAAATGGTTTGGTTACAAAATCTGTCACGCTATTTTGTTTTGGAAATATATCACTCTACTATGATTAGAATTGACAAAAGGCTAAAAAGATTGAACAACCTCATAGCTACAACACAAGCTGAAAACTGTGAGGAGGTGGTGTAACATATGTAAATATGATCTATAGAAAAGAAAACATGTGAAACTTATTTCATTATGTTTTGATGTAATTTACTCTATCTAACACTGCTTTAAGCCTTGCCTTTAAGTATATTTTGCAACTGAGATTTCTGGCTTCTAACTCTTTCTTCCAAAGGGATCACCTTGGAATTTTCTTTTGAAGTGCCTCTTGGCCATTCTATGCATCCTTTCATTCCTCGAGCTATGTGTGGATTCATAGTGTCTCTTGAGTTTCCTTGTCCTAGTAATTTCTTGTGTCTGAAGCTACCTTGAATAGAACCTTTACCTTGCCTTCTATGTTGAGAAGCTTTTGCATAAGAACTAGTTGTCCTAACATTAGGGCATAGCCTTAGTAGTTTAGAGGCTGAAGAAGGTTTACACTTTGAGGGTGAATTCAGAGATTTCATACCTAAATTTTCACTACATTCTGCTTCATTCCCTAATATATTCTTGTATCGGTTATCATTAATAAGGTAGGTGCCTCTCCTATGTGGTGATGATGAAATCTTCTGGTCCTCAACATTATATGAAGTTTCGGAGGAATTAGTTTGTTCTAAATCAGCATTATAATCACCGGAAGGACTTGATTGATCGAATACTGAATTTTTGTTGAACGTTTTTTCATGTGGACTTACAATGTCTAATGTTGATAAAGGGCCAGCATTGTCTCTTCCGAGCTTTTCAGAAATGGGAAATATTTCTTCAAACTTTGAGAAATAATATGGAAGTTCCACAATTTGTTGAATATTTACTGATTCAAACATGGTGCTTAGTTCAGCACCCCTTGATCTTAAGAACACTTGCAAATAACCAATCAACTGGATCATCTGATTATACTTATCTTCAAGAACAAGTTTTGCATCATCTAGCTTCATTTGCGCACGTTCTTCGCGCCATAGATTAACCATTTGCATCATATTCCTCTCTTCTTCCACTTCCTCACATAGTTTCAATGAAACACTCAGTAACTCCTCAATCTTAGCTTTGTCTTCTCCTATTTGCATGACTAATTGGTTGCACACTTGTTCTGTTAATTCTCTTTCTTTCTTCTCTTTCTCATAGTTTTTCATAATCTGCTTGCCATAAAAATTAGCCTCAGCCAGTTCATGTAACAATTTGGTATTCACTAACTCCATCCCCTCTCTACTTTTAGTTTCTCTAGATAACTTATCATTCAAGTTATCCAACATGGCTTGAATTTTCTTGTATTCTCTATGTTTCCAATGGACTTTTTCCTCTTCAACATTCTGAAAAAATTGTTCAGCCTTTTTCTTAGAGGATTTGTATGCAGATTTAAGCATATTGATGGACTTTTGAGCCAGAAGAAGTTCATTTAGCAGAGCAGTAACAACAGAATCATGGTATCCTACTAACATTTTGTCTTCAAGAAACTTCATGCTATGATTCTTAGTAGAACCATTGGATGCTTCAGCAAGAGCAGGGTCCAATTTTGCCTCCTCTTTGGAACATTTGAGACATGGCACAGAAGATTTAAGCTAAGGACAATATTCCCACAATACAAAGAATGAAATGTATGGATTAGGAAGTATAATGTCATATTTTTATAGAAAAAAACACAAACTAAAAACTAAGTAGAATTCAAAATACAACACCAGTAGTCATATTTATTACTTTCAATTCATAGAGTGGTTGAATTATAGTTGAAAGATGGCAAAGCTTAATTAAGTTAATTGATGCATATAAGCTTTTTTGTGCAATGATACATATAAGGTTTTGTGTTGATAAGTGTTAAAGTCCTATTCTGGAATATGTTATTGTATTAAAATATTTTGGATTAAAATATGTCGTCCAACTCACTTATTTGTATTTTTCCACAATCAATTAGATTTCTAACATAACAACTATAACAATATGAATAATAATTACTAGCTCCCACATAAGTTGTACCTCAATTTATAAATAAATAAATAACACTTGTACCTCACACTCAAGTCCACTTCTTGAACGCAAGATGGTTATTGGTCTCTGTAAATCTTTTATCTTTTTAACTTCTCCAGAATTGTGATAATGGGGAAACATTTTTACATCCACATTACCTAGCTGATGCAAAGAACATGACCACATAGGATGCTGATATTAGACAATAAACAAAAAGAGGTAATAAAACATAATCCTTATGTAGGATTCCAACATCAAATATAATAGCTGAAACGATGTAAATAACAACTAGCGACCATGCAAGTTTTACCTCACGTTGAGCTCCATTTCTTGAACGCAAGATAGTTATTGGTCTTCTTAATAAATATTTTCTCTTGTTAACCTTTTCTCTAATATTGTCATAATGGGAAAATGTGATATCTTCATTCCCATTAGCTACCTGAAGCAAAGAATATGAGCACATAAGACAAATATGCATTCTTTTAAATTGTGGGTACCATCGTGATACTTGTTTTGTTTATGACTGAGTTGTTTTTGTTGGACCAGACCAAGATGGAGCCTTCAAACCACCCACCAGTTCCATTGCCACCCGGCCCGAGCATGAGAAAAGTGGAGAGCTACAAATGATATACTACATCTTGAACCAAAACCTTAAATTAATTGTTCTATGAATCTTTCTCTTATAAACTCTTTCACTTATCTCCTCATATCCAATGTGAGAATTCACGTACTTGAATATAGGCAACAATTGGACACAAAAAAAGTGGCTTATCTATATCTAGTTCCTTTGAAAATACTAGCTAGGACCACTATTTTTAACTATACTTTCAGCAAAGCATCACATGACATAATCAAATACCATGATTCCAATAGATTTGTAGATTACATACCTGAGAATGGGACCCATCTCCTGAGACCTCTTCCATGAACCGCAAATGCCACAACCCAGCTGCAAGCTCCCTCGCTGAAACCTCATCATCCATCATTGAACTATTACTGTTACTGCAGTAACTGTTATATTTCTTGTGTGTCATGAACATGCGGCGAGTGGCAGCGTAGGCCACGGTGGCTGAACACCGATGTTTCCGGCGGAAAGAGGAGGAGGAGGAGGAGTTCATTGGGTTCATGAAGAGATAAAGAGAGGTTGATGAACATAAATTAAGCAGCATCAGCAGCAGAAGGTGTCAGATGAAGGTTGGTTGAAAATTCAGGAATGTTTCTGTTGACTAACGTACTTATTTCTTATTTTTTTTCTGTTTAATTTTAATGTTTACTTTTTTTACTCATGAATTTATTGCATTTTACTCTGCAGCTGTTTCATTAACTACTAATTATTAAATTGCATCTATTCCATCTACTTTGTACTTATGGCTTTTAGACAAAGACTATGTTTCTAATTAATTGTTATTTATTACATTTTTATATCATTGTTGTGTAGAGGGAAAAAAATAGTGGATTCAAGTGAGAAGAGGATTTGAGAATAGGAAAAATAATAACAATCTTGTTAAAAATAAAAAATACAATGATTTTTTGATCTGTTTAAATCAACCTAGCACAACACTTATAACAATAGGAGTATCATAGAAAAAGAGGGTGATCTAATTGATAAGTGATTGATTCATAATTTAAAAGGTTGTGGGTTTAAACGTTCATAAAATTGTGTTGTGGAGCCCAAATCCATCATATCTAAGCTTTTCTCTTACAAATTTTTTGTGCAAAATAAAGAAAATTAATCATATTACTTATTATGAAAGGGTTGTAAATCCCATAAAAGTAGTAGATGTTGTACTGTACTTATTATGAAAATGAAAGTAAGGGTTGATTATAAACCCTACATTTCTATAATAATATTGTTGTTTTATAAATAAAAAAACCATTTGCATAATGTTAATCAGTACACTTATGACCATTGCATAAGTGAGTAAAAAAATGTAAGAAGTGATTAAGTTAAAATGTCAACTTTATTCTAGGTTTATTTTTTCTTGAATCTTGACCTAGAACATTGGTTATTATTTAGGAAGCACGAAGAGGATTCCACGTGAATATCTAGACTTCTCCAGCATGTGTAAGGAACCTTCTAAATAATATATATCAAACCTTAATTTTAATATCTTGATGGAACAATGCATAATTTTATTATATCAAACCTTAATTTTAATATCTTGATGCAACAATGCATAATTTTATTATAAATCATGTTTTTTAATAAAATACTTATATCTATTTATTTAATCATTTTGCTTATGATTTTTCTTGAGAGGACTAACCTCCATTTGATCAGGATTCTAATTGTAAAGTTTCATCTTAAACCTGAGTTATACATTTCTATCACATATGACATATGATTAAATTTACATATGCCATTCTATCAAAGTGACTTGAATTTTGTGGTTTACAATTCATAAATCCTTGTTATTTTGTATGATTGAGTCAAAATGTTTAATTCTAATTGTTTGGGAATAATATAATTTTCAAATTTTTACCTCTAAATTTATACTTCATATAGTTTGTCTCATATTGATTTATATGTAATATATTTTAAAAAAATTCCACATTTCTATCTTCCATATAATTATTGTGATAATGTCAAGATGACTAATACACTGAATCCAATGAGAACTTAACAATTAAGTGCGCTTTTAGAGAGCGAGTAGCATGAAATTGGTAACCTCTTCAAAAGTCATTGTGTTACACAGCTTTTTTGAAAAACTTGTTTATATGTACTTCATGCTATATATAAACGATCATAAGCCAAAATAAAACATGAATATTTTATAAGGGAATTGACTGTAATCTTTTTTCCAAATACTATGATATAGATTAGTGTGTTTGTCAGCAATGTCTAATTAAAAAAAATGAAACAAAATATTTTATATTGGCTCATACACATGTGTAAGATATCTATAAAGTTTCGTTTAAGAAATGCATGTCGACACACATAACTAACTGCATTATTAGCATTACCCCTTGAAATAAAAGACATGAGGTGTGGCCCCCAAAGAAAGTTATGTCTTCAACCTAATGTAGTTGAAGAATATATATGATGTACTAGGTTTTCTCACGTTTTTGGTGATGAGGTTATAGAGTAAGACACCGATTGAATCTAATAATTATAGAGTAAGACACCGATTGAATCTAATAATCTATGTTACGAAATTGTTATCAGATATCAAATTTGATGAGGTCCAATATAAATTTTAACCAGAATGACATATAATATTGAAGCAATATTTTTGTATTTTTATATTTTTTTTATTTCAAGTGAACTATTTAATTTTCATAATTCAATAAAGTGATCCAAATCTTATTCGATTAAGAGTGTGAATGCACAAACTTTGAAACCATCAAATATGGTTGAATCTCATATCCTCACTGGTATAGCTAGGCATATATCCATCGGAAATGGAAAGTATTACCAAATCAGGAAATATTTAATAAATTGGGACTACAAAAATGTAAATCAAGATGAGAGTTTGGTTTGAACTTTGAATTGTGGAAGAAACAAAGGATGGGGATCTGCTGTCCCCAATCATGTTCCTAAATACGTCCCTGGTCAATCACAAATTCATAATGAAGTAAAACTGATAAAGTTATAATTATTTAAATTTTTTTAATTGACGTGTCATAATATGATTGATCTGAGACAGGGTTTGGGACAACACATCCTTATCCAGAAGGAGATAGAATGGAACATAAAGTGGTTCAGATGACTGAAGTGGTTAGCTAGTGTAACAAGAAGAGCCATTCCTCTTCTCGAAATGATTACAAGTCTTTCATTTATAGGTGGTCCTATTTATTATGTACTTTAGAGGATTGTGCATCAAAAGTAAAAAAGAAAAAGAAAAAATGATATTATGATGTTTTTACTCTTTATACACAAATGTAATGACATTTTTATTCTTATAAAGAAGTGGAAAAGTCACAACTCCCCCTCTATTATTTGACAAGAGTCACTCTCATTATGTATACTAGCATGTTGACAGTCACTGTCGTGTTTGTCAACTTCTTTTCCTATCGTTTGTAACGTCTAGTTTGTAGGTTATAAATGACATATTTTGTGTTAAATATTTGTAATTTGCAATTAAACTTATATGATTGATGTAATGTTCAACTTTTTAAATACACTTTCAAAATAAGAAGACAATGAAAGTAAAATAAGAAGATAATGTTATATAGTTTTTTTTGTAGAAATAAGAAGATAATAAAAACAAAATAGAGAATTACAAATTACACTATAATAAAGTGATTATTTTGTATTTTCTCTTAATTAAGTAGTATAGATGTAGATCACAGTAATAATTTAATATAGTTTTGTGCATATGGTTTTGCAAACTATTATAATATTGACTAGCGTGATATATAATATAGTTTTATTCTATTTTTTTTATATAAGTGTATAAATATAAAAAATGAAACATACAAATTCAATAGAAAATGTAAATTTAAGAATATAAGATGTAATAATTGATATGATATACACAAAATTTTTATAAATTTTTCGGGCATCTAATAATCATTATTGAGTTGTTGGATATTTTTTTCATGTGTTATTGTTTTATTTTTGAGTTGCGAAAGAGAGAAGATAAAAAAGAATATGTGGATGAGTAATAATGTATTAATTAAAAAATGAAAGCAAAATGTGGAAGTTTCCATTTATTAATGAGAGAGGTTAGAAATGATAAAAATGGAATTTAAAAATTATACCATGCATGGTGGTTATTACTTGTTTTGGCTTTATTAATTACTAGCGTGTTGACATGCATTGTCGTGCCTGTCAACCCGTTTTCCCATCGTTTGTAATGTATAGTTTGTATTTTATAAATTCAAATATAATTTTTTGCGCTAAATTTACGGTTGAATTTATTCATTTGGTCTAATATTCAATTTTTTTAAATACACTTTTAAAATAAGAAGATAATATGGATAAAATAAGAAAATAATATTATATGATTTTTTGGTAGAAATAAAAAGATATTGAGGGCAAAATAGGAAAACACAAATTACACCATGATGAATGGTTATTTTGTGTTTTCCCTTTATTAATAGTATAGAAGTATAGATATAGATATATAGATATATAGATATAGATGAACTATTAATGTAAAGATTTATACATAATTACTATATCATCTATTGTTCATTTAAGTTTTTTTTGATAAGTCAATGATAATTAAATATAATGGTGAATAATATTCTAATATTCAATTCATATATTTTTTCTATTTGCAAATATTAGTAATAAAAATGTTTTTTCTTTTTCACATATACAACCAATTTGAAAACATTTTCTAGATGAAGAAGCAGAAAGAAAAAAGTCAAAAATAGTGTGGATTCTATTTTTTTTTCTCGAAAAGAAGTTATACAGCAAAAATATATAAATAACATGATTGTTCAATAAATAGGATCAGAGGTAAAAGATAACATACATAAATAAAAATGAGATATTTGTCTCACTTTAAATGGAAATCTTCTAATAAGAGAAACAACATAGTGGATGGAGAAGATTTGTATTCCTTTTACTGTATCCGAAAGACAAAAATATATATTATTGCATGGTTGTTGAGGGTATAGAATTTGGGCTAGATTGGTAATGGAGAGTAACCAGGCCCAAACTCAGGTGAAATTCTTTTAAGAAAAAAACATAGACTCAAGAGCATGTTGAGTAACTTCAACTTATGGATAAATCTATAAATCGTTATTTGTATATCACTGCTAATACTAACAATTAGGATAAGTACACCTATCTAAACGTAAGTTAGAATAAATTATAATTTTTTATATATGATAGATATACTTCTTACTGATAGTTGTTTTAAAAAGTTGTATAAGACAAATAAAATGTTAAATAGTCATTTTGATCAGAATGGATCTAGACTATACTTCAGCTTTTTGAAGACATCCAAATTCATGTTCATAAGTCATGCATTGGAATTTGTCAAACATATTAACCTACACACTTACTCCCATATGTCAAGCCAATTAAAAAGAAGATGTAACCTTTCTAAAAATTGAAAATGTCCCACTTATATAAAAGAAGATGTAATCTTTCTAAAAATTAAAATGTCCCACTTATATATGCTTTCACTTTTAGAATTGTGAGTATAATATATTCTTAAGTTTGTACTTGTCCAAACATTGCTTCAACAATGAATTCTTTTGGAATATAATTTAGCTAAGATTTGAATCATTGACCTATATCAACTTCATGTTATTAACCATTCTGATTTATATTCAAACCATCCAAATCATAAAAATTATATTTAGAAGTTTTGTTTATAATTACTAGAGAATTTATTGTTGATGAACATATATCATATGTCCACAATGATGTCTTATTCTCTATTCTAGATCAACCACATATTACCGTATAAATAACAGAAATTTTTTAAAAGTAACATTCTGATTGGTTTGAGATATGGAATGAGATGCCGCTAAAGACATATCATCTTTATACATTTTTTGATAATGTTAAACTCATGATTACTAGTAACAATGACAATATAGGCTTAACCTACTAGTCCGCCCGCATAGCCCGCATATTTGTGTAAACATGACATAGTTGAAGTACATAGCATGTTCACTATTCATGTGGGCTTTACTATAGCATAAACAGATTCTAAAATAAAAGAAAACTAATAACCCATGTGATAGTTCTCTAATCTTTGTTTAACAAAGTGAATTAAGGGAAGGATATTAAACTTTTTACCTATTGAATCAGCCACTAACACGATGAGAAACATGTGATAGTATTTATTGCATGCAATTGAAGAATTTGAAAAGGAATCTAGACAATGGTGGTGCTCTTTTGTGACACAAAAACAAGATCTTCAAATGGCTTAGATGCAAATGAGAGAAACCAGAGATGAACCTATGTCACCTTAATGTACTGCATAAAACAATATAATATCATATTCAATTGCTAACTACTTTCTTAATACATTTTTTAAAAGCTGGCATAGAATGTAGTTATAGAAATGGTGGCGTTGGATGAAAATGGTGTCCATAACTGAATTAAAAGGTCTTAGAAATGGGGGCCACTACTCCACCCTCTACCTTTTGCTTATTTTTAATTTTACTTCAAAATTTTATTTTTTAAACCTATGTTCTTGGGCTACCTATTAGCCCACTATAAAGCTGTCATGACATGTAATTTGTTTGTTACATTATCATATATAATTAATATTTAATTATTATTTACTTATTTATTAAATGTATATGAATTTTTACATTAGTAATACACATATATTACATTCTTTATTAGAGAAAAAGATATATATATTGATAATATAAATATTTTATACACATTCAGTAGACTATCCATCATTTATATCTAATTATTATTAACTTTTCAAAAAATAATATAAATAAATAAATAGTATATGATATTACTACCAATTAATATATATTATAGGGTAATAGTGATTGAAGAGGTAGGTCGATCCATTTTGTGCATCATAGTAAGAGATACCTCTTTCATCAAAGTATCATTCCTATGTCCCTTGCTATAAGGCTAATTGTCAATTAAGCCATTTAGTTTAAAAAATTCAATTTCTACCTTTCTTATTATTAATATTTTTTGGTACAATATCTCTTTACCATTTTGAGTAATGTACTAATCCTTTTTGGCCGCGTACTATTTTTTCCCAATAAATATCGCTCACAAAATCAAATTCTTAGCTTTTTTAACCATTTGGGATCTAACAAGACCTTATACTGTTATATCAATATATTGGTTACCTTTCTCATAGCATATATCACTTGTTATATATTGGCACAATAACTGTAGCTCTCAAACAATAATAATTAACTAATTATTCATGCTCAATTCACTTTTAATATAAAATATATGTTTCAAACCGAAAAAAAATATAAAATATATGTTTTGTTTGAGATAATTCAGTTTTCATCAAGATCAAATTTAGATGTTGCTATATAGATCATGTTAGCGTATGCACCGTACTGATGAAAGGTTTGAGTAATGGAGATTCTCTCATATTTTCAATATTATATAAGGTAAAGCTTAAGGATGGCAAAAAAAACTCGACCCGTGGGTACCCGTGGAAATACCTATAATGGGTACCCGTAACAATAGCTTATGGGCGGGAGCGAGTTTTGTGATACTGGTCTTGTGGGTACAAGCAAATTTATATATTTAGTTTTTAGTTAAATTTTTATATAATTTTATTATTTTAAGATTATATACCATATACTTTATTATTATTTTATAATAAATTACACACATTTGAGTATGATCATAAATTTATCAGGTAAACATCATATTATTCACGTAACAATTATTTTTATATATTGATTATTACAAATTATATAAATATATAATCAAAGTTAAAAACTCGTTGGCTACCCACAAATACCCACTACTCTCACGGATACCCGCAAATATTGTAGGTTCGGGCATAGGAAAACACTACCCGCGCTTGCCCGAGCCCGTTGTCATCTCTAGTATAGGCCTTATGATGTCTTGGGTGACAAATTTAGTGCACATGTGCACCTTGATTGAAATATTACAGTCTTAGTGCACCTTTAAGTTATTTACCATTTTGGAGCACTTTTGAAAAAATCGTCAATACTGGGTCGAGTTTCTTTTTTTATTATTAACTCACTCAAAACTCGTTCATACAATTGCCGATTTATGTTTTTAATATTTTTTATATAAACTTCATGTTTCTTAGGTGATTCTCCATTTTCTTTTCCAATGACATTTTTTTCTTGTTGGTTCATGAAGACGAACATACAAAAACTACCTTAATTGTAAAAAGAATAGTAAATTACACTGACCCCCCTGAGTTTTAGTGAAATTACACAAACCATCTCTCACTTTTCTACAAAAATAATAAAGAAATATTGACTCATATATTATTTGGACGTGTCTCACAATATGTCATGTTTTGTTTAGCTTAATTGCATTTATCACATTTTTTGTTTAACAGATTATACTTATTTCTTATGCAGGGGTGGTCAATGTAATGAAAGTTTAAAAATATGGGAGGTTTGTGTAGGTGTAGAAAAGTGAGGGGTGGTTTGTGTAATTTCACTAAAACCCAGGGGGTGTCAGTGTAATTTACTCTAAAAAGAATGTTATTTTTATAATCTCTCATGAACCTATTACATAAACTAAAAGAGCAACCCACCACTATCCATGATCTTACTTATTGAAATAAACATCTTTATGAATATAAGAAAAACTAGTGTAAATACCAATTTTAGTCCCTTATATTTTTTTAACAATACCAAGTTGATCCCTAAAAAATTGAAAACCCAACTTTGGTCTCTAAAAATTTTGAATGTGAGTCGAATTAATCATTTTTAGCATATGTTAGAAACTAATTTGATTTAAATTTGAAATTTTTGGAAACTATTTTTAGTTTTTCAATTTTTATAAAATAAAAAAACTTAAGGGACTGAGATATGTATTTACTATTTTATTTGATAATGGTTGCATGGTACAAAACAAGGGAGTGAGATATGCTCCTTTATTTTCTGGCTTCCTTTCTTTCAATTCCATTCATTTATTTTCCACGGGAAGGACGAGTTCCTTTCCCTTGACGTAAAAAATATTAAAAAACCCAAATCGGCAATAGTAAGAATGAGTTATGAGGGAGTTAATAAAAACAAAAGGAAACTCCGTATCAATATTGACAATTCTTTCAAAAATATACTAAAATGATAAGTAACTTAAAAGATACATTAAAATTGTAATATTTTATAGAGAGTAAATTTGCATTCCTGGATTAGTGGAAGTCTGAAATTATATATTCTATATGAGATGTTATGAAATGACATCACTTTTTTATCATACCTCTTATGATATGTTATGAAATGACATCACCTTTTTTTATCAGATTTCTTTATAACATCGTAAGAGGCATAGAGCATTCTTTGGAGATTGCATATTTCAATTATATATGGTTATGCTTATTCGTATCTATAAATTGTTTTATAGAAATATGAGCATATAAAATTTATGATATTTTATCCCCGTCTAATATAATTTCAACAATATTATTGCGTATGTTTCCTTTGTTGGTTGATATATAATATATGTGTGCTTTGCTCACATTTTTACATACAAAAATATTTATTTGCTATAATTGATTAATGCGATCCAAGTGAGAGATGATTAGATTATTAAATGTTGTAAATTAACATTAACCAATTGTTTAGAATTATTGATCTTAATTATGACAAATTATTCGATATTCATTAATTATATTTCATGATCAATTATTAGATATTGTATAAAGTAAGACTTATAGCATGGATAACCCGTGATAGGATAGGCTATTTTTTAAATGGTGAACAACTCATTTATTGAAGAAAATAGGTTACATATACTAAAATTAACTCAACAACCTCAGCAGGTGCATCCTCGATCCAATATTATCATTTTTTGTTTCAAAGGCCAACTTGGCAAACTTATCAGCAATAGCATTTTTTAACCTCTTTACATGCATTGAGAAATTTTACAATAAACAAGTTTTGGCTCTCATATGTATAATTGCTTTCTTATTTCATTATGCTTAATTACCATTTTGCATGAAACATATAGATAAGAGAGCAATTAATCATTTATAACCTTAATCTCAATACTTTTTTTTATAAGCAAATGTTAGTATGTGAATATATTTTTATGAGTGAGACTCAAACCTACAAATTTCTTCATTTTATTCCTTAAACTATTCACCATAATCATCATACTACTTATAACTTCCAATATTCATGAAGACTTTTGAGAATATTAGGATCGATCATTTCTCAGCCAGATACACGTTTATGATGTTAATTCATATTCCTTGATACCCCATATATGATGTTTCACTCTTATATATATTTAGAAGAACATGTTGTAATTTCTATCTAAACGTAATAATTGCACTATATTTATACGATTAAAATATTTAGAGAATTTTTTTTAACTTATACGGCGTCATGGTTTTAAGGACTATATTTATAGGATAAAAATTCCATAGACGATTATACATATTAAGGAGAAAAAATAACATGGTTCAATCAAATAAAAGTTATGAATTTAAAAGGGTTGTAACGTAGACATCCACAATAAGTTAATTAATTAGATGAATGTCAATCAAGACCCTTTTTCTTTTGGTTGTTTCTTATATTTACTAATCATGATTTTTGATGTGGTAATTATTGATAACTAGCTAAGGAAATCAACGTTCTAAGCACCTTCAACTACATTAGTATTCATTACGTTTAATTAGATTGCATGCGTTGAATTACAAACCGACCACGGTGCTCTATAGTATATACAACTATACCAAGCAAAATGGCCAGCTTGGAAAACCATATTCCATTTGTCCCTTTACTTTTTATATACAACAACGCTTGCACCCATGTTCATCATTTTTTGACGTGCCACCATCATCAAAGTTGAACTTTAATATAAACAGCATCATCAAAGTTGAGCCCCAATATAATATCTTATGGGATTTAATTCATGCTGCAACATTAATGTACTACGGTTCTTTCTTCTCTGGGTTTGGTCTCAAAATTAGGAATTACCTCGTCAAGTAAATTACAAGAATTTGGTGCGTAATTGATCAACTTTATTCTTTCAAATATGTACTGGAAATAATGTGAGCTAACAAGTAAATTAACCAATTGTATGCACTAATAAATTAACTTACCCAAAAATACCCCCTTACATTATTTTAGAAATGTTTTGTAATGTAATTAGTTAATCTAGTTTGAACAATTAAAGATTGGTTTAAAGTGTTAACCCACATTTTAACCTGCTAATGCATGTAAAATCAACATGGTGACACTTAAAGGAAGAAATACCCGAAGCAAGTTAATTTTTGGATAATAATATAATGAACAAATAACTTAAAAACATGAAATATATTTATGAAATGACTTTCAATCTTTCATGTTTTCTTCGTTTCCAACGAAAGATTACACTTGTGATTATACTAAGCTCACACGTGAAGGTAGAGGTAACTTTATCTGAAGTCAAAGATTGTTGACAACTTGACATATGTGTCTTCACACACATTAGCCTGGCAACCCCAAATATGTGAGTATGTGCTCCCTCCCACATTTCACACACGCTCCTCATTTAATATAACTCACCAGATCAAGTACTGGGTCCTACACGGCAAATGTACCTAAAATCATATTATACATTTTAATTTGTACTTTTTAAACACAATACTACATATTCATATCATGTTTATTTTTTATCTATTGTCTTATGGCAGGAATAAAAGAACAAATATAAGTTCTACCAAAAGTAAAATTTATGCTGACAACTTATACACTTAAAATGAATAATCTACATCACTATTAGCTTTGGATAATCTTTTGCTTACCGAAAGAAATTTATTAAACAACAACGCTAAAGCTTTAAACTTAACAAATGAAGGAAGGATATATTTATTTTGTTCAATTAAAAGTTTGCATTGTTTTCTTTCTAAATCATTATATTTACATCAATCAATAATAAAGTAAATGGCTTTATTATGATACATATATCCTGTCATTACCTAATATAACAATATTTTATTACATTATTATGATGCAGTGTTCATAAATTTCATTTTCCATATAATTTGGTCTAACAAATCAAGCTTACCTCTTCAGCCGCCATGAATATATATGAGATCAGATCTACCTGCCACGTAGATCATGAAGTAATCTAATTTGTAAAATCAGAAACCCATACATTTTCCCTATAAATACTGTTATGCTCCTCCTATATCTATCTCATCAAATTCTACAAAGTGAAAACATCATCATAAACAAAAATCATACATAAGCACAAGTCTTCCTATACATCCAAGAGTGAAGGAAATCAAGCTAGTTATCTAGTACTAGCAGATATATATACACAGTGATTCATCAATAAACATGGGAAATTGTAGCACGATTCCATTACCAATGGAGTGGGCATGTGAGGACTGGGGTTCTGAGACATCAGAGCATGAAGTGTTTGATGATGATGAAGTTGATCATGGGTTGAAGAACGTGGAGAAGGAAAGGCTTTTAGGTTCTCTAAGAGCTTCTTCTGATGCCAATGGGAAGGTAAAAGTGATGATTTCTAAGAAGGAGCTTGAAGAATTTTTGCTACAGAAACATGATATTGGTGCAGGAAATGCTTCTGCAGAACAAGTTTTGGTTCGTCTGATAAATGCCAAATATGTTGTGAATCATCATAGGCCTTGGACACCTGTGCTTCATAGTATTCCTGAGGTTAATTAATTAATTATTTTGGTTTGTATTTTTTTGTGCAAGATTGAGCTTAGAAACTTTTAATGATTCATTATTCTGCCAGTGAAGTTTCACAATTTTGACCTAATTGTAAAAGTTACTTTTGTAACTGACCCATTGTTGCTCTATTTATCTACTGATTGATAAATAATGTTAGTGTCTTGTACCAGTTATATAAGCTGCACTTGTAACACTAAATATGAAATAAATATCCAAAATTATTCTTTCCCACTTTTCATAATTCTCATATGAAGCCTAACCATGAAGCAAAATTTTATTGTATAAAACTGTATAGAAAGTTGACATTATTTGATCCAGCGTGGTGATGAAATATTCTGCGTGGGAGAAATCTTACACCCTTGTCACTATCTTAGTAAATGTGGTTTGTGCAAAAGCTAGTTTTACATGGTTCTCATGGTTATTATTGGGGTTGTATTAATCTTCATATATATATATATATGTATGTGAGGGAATTACGTGCTTGGTCATTATGAGTGCGGGTACAAAAGGGAAGATATTGCAACTATCCCCCATATCTCATTAAATATGATCATGGAGATATTATGATAAGCTTGGTCATTTCGACCATGAATTCATATTCATAAAACAATCCCATTTGCCAAGGGGGCTTATGCTAGCGCATTTATCTACTCTAATCCTTACTATTGTCAGATATTAATATTATTATGCTTATTTGCATTTTTGTAGGCTGTTTGAGCCATGTTTAATAGCTCATTGAATAAGAATTATCACGGTTATAGATGCTTGTCGGAAAATTCTTAATTTCTGTTTCAACAGAAAGATATGGGTTGATTGGAGAGTGGAAAAAGAAGAAGGAAGAAGAAAATAAATTTTGGAAAAGAGATGGTATTTAAATGAAAAAAGGACCGTGTGAATATAATGTGTGTTAAAATAGTATTTTCTTTATACAACATAGTTAAAGCAACAATTTTCCATAGAATAATTAGTATTATTTGTATGCATAAAGTAGACATGGAAATGGACACACTCTACCATGTGAAGAGAAAAATATAAATTATAAAATGAGGTTAAATTTATCTCTCTTTTTTCTTTCTAAAATCGAATAATATGTAGAAGAAGAAAAATAAACATTTTTGTATTCCACATATGTTGTTGTGCCTTTCCCTTTACTTTCTTATGTACAACAACGCTCCCATGCATCTTTTTTAATATTTGACGTGCAAGCATCATTGAAGTTGAATTTTAGTATAATATCCCATGGTCTATATAAAATATGGAACATTAATGCATGGTTGTTTCTTTTCTCTGATTGGTCCAAACATTCTTAGGATTACGAAAGAGACTAATTACAAGAGCTTGGTCCGAATCTTCTGTAAAAAAAATCCAGTATTGAATTCACTTTCACCCGAAAATATCCCCAACAAAAGTGCGTTACTCTAGAATCTAGAAATTTTTTCGATCACATCTGGTATTCTATAAATTATTTCATATGCAGTTATTTTAGTTATTCAAGAAAGTATAATTTAAAGAGTTTAGTATTATTTTATCATTTTTCTAGGGCAACATATTTGTCCCCTTTCTTACGTGGGCTAATCTTATAATATTGGTTCTTTGGTATTTATGAAACTTTTCGGTTTTTGTTTATTTTTTAAAAAACTAAGCTTAAAGTTGCAGCATTTTTATATTTGACAACCTACCTCTTTATGAAAAGATAAACAAAATGTGACATCTTTATGGGTTGCTTGTTTTTCCAATAAATTTTATTTCTTATTTTACCCCTTTAATTTCAATACCAAATTTAATTTTTTGGATTGACATCTCATCAAATTACTTATTTGATCATTTAAGCACTATTTATTTTGTAATTTGTCTAATTCAAAGTTTGTATGTCATATTGTTTTCAAATATTCATTTTTATTATGTTTTATTTTATTTTAATATTTTGTAGCCTTTGACATAATGTACTAAAACTTAAAAATGTATAATAAAAATATATGTGATGATAAATATTAAAAGTTTAAAAATTATACTTAAAAAAATATTTTTATACATTTTTTTATAATTTACTCTATAAAAAATATTTTATATCATATTCATATGAAATAGATTAATTTATATTAAGTTTTCACGTAGGTAAGTTGCTCAAACATAAAATTTCACACTTTATAATCATACTGTTTATAAATTAAAAACATAATTGATACAAAAGTCACCTTTTCTTAACTCCACATAGTATACTAATGTCTAAGCTAGCCCATAGGTGCGGGTAAATTATCCCAAGTCCAATATTCCATTTAACATGTGTGATTACACACACTTTCCCTAAGCTCATTGTTTACCCTGAAATTTTGTTTACATTTTCTAATTATTTAATGTGTAGAACCACCCATTAATGTTTTCCTAAAATAAATCTAATGGTTAGTATTTGCCATAAAATAAATATACCATGTATTAAAATACTCACTAATATAAAATTTCATTAGATCCAAATTCTATTAATCTAAAAATTAAATATTCAATTCTTAATAAAAGTATTTGTAGGGAATTAAGTCATGTATCTTAAAATGAATTAATTTTTTATTCATAAATTGAGAAGATACATTTGGTTATATACAAGAGAAAAATATTTGAAGGTTTTATATATGAGAAGTGAATAAGGCCTTTCAAAATCAAGCCAAGCTTCAGTGAACAAAAGAATAAACATAAAATTGTTGAATTGAATATATGAAGAGTAAATGGAAGTGGTGGAAATAATGCATCCTTTCGACTCGAATTCCAAATCAAAATAAATAAAAGCAACAGCCGTAACTGACATCAATAAATGGCCCCATCTACCTGCTGCAAATGACATGACATGGTTGGCGCACAGAAACTGAAGTGAGTAATGCATCCTTTCTATTTAACTCAGATTTTCAAACTTCAAAACTTTGTTAATTATATTTCTATCTTTATTATAATGAACAGAGAAATAATAAAGTAAAAGTAAAAGTAAAAGTAATGGAAAGAATTGTATTTCTGTCTCTATTGAAAACAAAATATTTAATGTTTTCCTAATTTATATAAAATAAACTAAGACAACATTTATAGGAAGACCATGAAGTAATTCCTATTAACACAAGTCTCTGCCAGCAAAGTAGCTTTTGGATGTAACAATAAAGTAGTTGTGTATTCATATAGGGATAACAAAGGTCACCAATGTTTACACAAAAAAATAACTTGTATTGGATTTCGTTTATAAGGAATGTTTTTAGTGCATTTTTTAAGAATTTGATCCCTACTAAGTTTTATTCTCATGTTCAATTGTTTTATTTGTTTCTTACTTAAATTTTTTAAAATTATTTCTCATGTTAGTTTTCAATTATAGAGAAATCCAATAATTTAAATTAGTGAGTATATCTAAATTATTAGATGTTAATAGAATTAATAACTAAGATGAAAAATAAGTTTAAAAACTTACTCTTGTAAATAGATCCCCACTCTTAAAAATATCATTCATTAAATTTAAGAGGTTATAAGGAGGATGATATAGAGTCATTCCATGTAACATTCTCACGTCAATTCAACATTCTTATGTAAAAATGTAAGACTCCAACATTCTTACTTTCTTCATAAATTAACATGTTTTAGAATGTTACATTTTTCAAACATTTTTCCTGATCTATTTTATCAAACACGAAAATCTCACATTTTCCAATGAGATTCCTTAAAATGTAGAAACGTTCCATATACTAAAAGACTCTTTAAGTTAATTCTAAGAAAGATAAAAATCTTATTATAAAAGAGACAACAATATGCTGATGAAATTGCAAATAATTTGTTTTAGTGTATTCAGTATCAAAACTTCATCTTACTATATATTTTTATTTCTTACACTAAATTTGTGATATATGTTATTAATCATTAATACCTATTACAATTAGTAGATCATTACACGCCTGGATGAAAATGCGCCTCTAATATAAACAAATTTGACATCTCAAAAAATAATAACCTTCAATTATCAACATAGTACATTTTTTTTATAACAATGGCTAGATGAGTCGAGTTCAATTTAACGTAGTTTAACTCGAGTCTATAAAAGGATTGATCTGGCTCCAACATCTAATTAAGTTTCACTCAAACTATTTTCGGTTAAAATTTTCTTAGTTGTTAGCTTGAAATTATTAAGTTTCATATACAGACAGATATACACACTCTATTCAAACTTATCTAGTTTAGAGTAATGCTATCATTTTCACATCACGTGTGCTCTACTTTCACATAATTAAGAGAAAACATAGGCTAATCTATTAATATAATATACATTGTTTTTCCAAATATTTATTTGATTTTTTTTATTTACATTACTTCAACTAAACAAGGATATGATGTCTTAAGACTTTTCCAAACTATGTCTAGCACAATAGCAAATAAAAATAAAAAATATATAATTTTTTAATTTATATAACATATTTTTATTAATGAAAAAAAATTGGGATAGTTTATGAGATTATTGTTCTTTTATGATACTTATTCACAATAGCAAATTTGTTGGGGTTCGTAGCTGTCCTTCTAACAATTATCGCTCATAAAAATCGAACTCAAAACATTGTTAAAATCTAGCAGGCCTTATGTTAGATCAACGTGGTAGTAAAAAGCGTGTATGAGTGGGAGGAATGGGCATGGGGTAAATGCGGTAAATAAGTGCATCTCCATTTCCAATGGTGTGTAGGGTCTACTTTCTCTCTCTGAAGTTATTACTGAACCTTCTGCTTCCAACACCACTACCCAACTCACTCACTCACTTTGAACCACTTTCTTTCATTCATTCATAGCTTTCACACTTCACCTCTAACTCTTACTTCTTCCTTCTTCAATGCTTTCCCTTTCTCATTTCTCTTACAACATTCATTACATTACTTTACACTTCAGGTTATGATATGAAGCTAAACGTCTTCCTCTTCCTCTTTCACCTCAATTACTTCTCTTTCTCTCACTGTAAGTCCGACCCACTTCTTAATTCCTCAAACCCTGTTCTGGGTTTTTCTCTGTTTTTGTTTTTCTGAAACAAAGATTGTTACTTTATTCTTGTGTGAAGTGTTCCTAATTAGTTTTCATGTTTGGTATTTGTTTTAACCTTTGAGTATCATTGTTGGAGTTGATAAAATTTTCCTCTATTTTCTGCTTTCCTGAAATACATTCAATTAATCAATTGCATTGTTTATGGGTTGGTCTTTTTTACTGCTAATTTCTAATGTTCATTGTTGAATATCATGGGCTGGGATAGTGCTGGCAATAGGTAGAGTTATGGTTGTTGAATTGTTGTTTTACTTTACACTCAGAGGTAATTTTCATGTGCAAAGAGGGAGAAAAGGAACTTCGGTTCTTCTTATATTTTGGTTTCAACTTAGATGTTGTTTGGATGGTGCTGCTTAGCAGCCGAAGCTGATCATATAATTATATTGCTCGTTTTTATTTCTATTTCTGAAGTGATAGAAATGATGGTACAAATTGTAAAATGATGTTTATCTTTTGGACTAGTTATTCGGATAAGCAAAATTCTCATTTCTGGTTGGGGTTATTAAGTTAGTTGCATTTTCAGTGCTGAAGTTGTAGAGTTGTTGGCTCTTTGTTTAAAAGACGAGCTTCTGTTATCTAGCCCTTTCTGTGCTAGCACATCTTCCGTAATACCAGCTCAATGATGTTGATGAACGTTGTAGCTGGTTTTGTGTTTGGCGACTCAGCATAACCATGCCTGGCACCATTGTTCTCATCTGTGAGCACAATTGCAGTTATATTGACCTTACGCAATTGCGAACAATTGTGTTATAATAATGCTGAAGTGGCCGCAATTGCCAATGTGATGTTGGAGACAATAAAAAACTCGACATTGCACCCTCAATTACAGACTGCAATTTAAAGCCTTTACTGACCCTCAATTGCAGACTGCAATTCTGTTATAATAATGCTGGTTGGGGTTATTAAGTTAGTTGCATTTTCAGTGCTGAAGTTGTAGAGTTGTTGGCTCTTTGTTTAAAAAATGAGCTTGTCATCTAGCCCTTTCTGTGCTAGCACATCTTCCGTAATACCAGCTCAATGAAGTTGATGAATGTTGTAGCTGGTTTTGTGTTTGGCGACTTAGCATAACCATGCCTGGCACCATCGTTCTAATCTGTGAGCGCAATTGCAGTTATATTGACCTTATGCAATCGTGAACAATTGTGTTATAACAATGCTGAAGTGGCTGCAATTGCCAATGTGATGTTGGAGACAATCATACACACACACATTAAACTTTGCTTTTCCAATTTGGTTGCAAAGATCATATTTTATTATAAGTGTTGGCAATATTCGAATATTGCCCTTTTTTTACTGATTTTATCATTCACTGACAAATAGTCTCTTATAACATGTTGCTGGACAAATTTGAAAGGTTTCACCCTGTATTTCGAAATTTAAAACAAAATCAAATTGGCATCTGGAAGCTTTTATTGGCGAGGAACTGAGAGTTAATTAACTTGAGTGACTTGTGACTGCAGTCTATACAAGGCATGTTCTGACATCCTCATTATTGAATTTTAGCTGCTATTATTTTTGAACTCTTAGCACAACTTATAGAGATATGTGGTTTCTTGTTTGAAGGGATTAATCAGATTTTTGCATGTTTAACTTCTTGCATCTCTAACTCTCATCCTAATAGAGTGTGCACGAGTGAGAGACACATGCAAACATTCTCTCTTACTCAGTATTTTGGTACAGGTGTTCACGGGTCTCATAGTGGCAGTTTAGATTATGTTCGTCGTCCAGTACTGAAGGATAACCATGTGGATCCTATGTTCCCCGAACTCTCACCTATTGGTTCTCCACAGCCATTTCTTCCTCTTCTCGCACCTTCACCACTGGCTCCGTTCACCAATACCTCTATCCCAAAGCTATCAGGTTCTTTTCTAAGTAGTTTCTGGGGTTACCTTGGTCTTTGGATCTTCAAAGGCTACGATTTCAATGTTGTCTCTCTTACTATCTTATCCATGTATCTGACAGGACTTTGCACTTTGAACTTCTCGGCTGCTGAAAGCCTGATAAGTGTGACTGCAATTGATTGCTGGGATGCTTTTGCGCCATTTCTGGCCAATGTAATATGTTGTCCCCAGTTGGAAGCCACTCTCACAATTCTTATCGGCCAATCCAGTAAATATACTGATGTACTCGCCTTAAATGGGAGCACTGCTAAACATTGCTTTTCAGACGTGGAGCAGATTTTGATGGGTCAGGGTGCCAATGTTGGTCTGCAGCAGATATGCTCTATCCGTTCTACAAATCTCACTGAAGCATCTTGCCCAGTAAAAAGTGTCAACGAATTTCATGACATAGTGGATACTGCTAAGCTCCTCACAGCCTGTGAGAACATCGATCCAGTGAAAGAATGCTGCTACCAAATTTGTCAGAGTGCTATATTAGAAGCAGCTACAGCAATTGCATCAAAAGGTTCTGATCTTTTGGACACAGGCGTGCAACATGTTCTACCTAAGGACTCGATTCGGGTCAGTGATTGTAGAAATATTGTCCTTCGGTGGGTGGCTAGCAAGCTTGATCCTTCTCATGCCAAGAAAGTTCTCAGAGGATTGTCTAATTGCAAGATTAACAAAGGTAATAGTATATTTTCCCTTCATAACAAAGTTTGAAATGATGTGTTGGGGAAGTTTTTACTTAATGATAATTTTTGTCCGTCTTTCTTTATGTGAAAAGCCTTGTCAATTGGGGTTACCACTAAGTATGTATGCAATGGTAATGAAACGATGAATCTAGCATATTCTAGCTATTCACATTTGATGCTTTTTAATCAATCTAATAAATCTTATAAAAGTTTCCTAGTGTTGCCAGTACTTATGACCCCTTATACTGCATTTCATCACTTAAATATTCTGTTTATTTTCTGCCACAGCCTGTCCACTAGTTTTCCCCGAAATGAGTCATGTTGCCAAGGGTTGTGGGAATGGGATAAGTAACAAATCAGCATGTTGTAATGCCATGGAAAGCTATGTCTCTCACTTGCAAAAGCAGAGCTTCATCACGAACTTGCAAGCTTTGGATTGTGCAGATACTTTGGCAATGAAATTAAAAAGATCCAATATTACTGAAGATGTTTACGGTCTCTGTCATATAAGCCTCAAGGACTTTTCCCTCCAAGGTTAGTGTTGCTTCTCTTTTAATGTTAATAGTAGCAACACAGCAACGTCCAGTATCCATAATGTTTTATATCTGATGTCAATAATCCCTTTTTCGCCCATTATGTTCAACGTGGTGCTGAATTGATAATGTGGATGCTTCAGTTGGAAATCAAGGTAACATCTGCAATATTTATTATTTCAATATAAATAACTTAAAAGTGTTATTTTTCTATACTTTTGAAACACATTTTTTCCTTACATTATTTTCTCTATTCAGTGGCTGGTTGTCTATTACCTAGCTTGCCTTCTGATGCTACATTTGACAGTACTTCTGGGATTAGCTTCCTTTGTGACCTAAATGACAATATTCCAGCTCCTTGGCCTTCAACATCTCAAGTTGGAACTTCATCGTGCAAAAAACGTATGCTAGTCCAGTTTGAAGTCCATAATTTTGAGTAGCAAACTGCTCTTTGTTTATTTATTTTAGCTAAATTGTCACTTTTTTTATTAACTTTTGGCAATTCTATCTCATTGGAACTGCAGCTGTCAACTTTCCCGCTCTTCCTGCAGCAGCATCCAGTCAAAGTTGTAAGCGAACCTTTTCAATTTTTGCTGTTTATTTAGTAATCTATAACCGTTTTAAACACTGCAACGAAGTTCAAATTCGAGCATATGCATGTCATAAACAATGTGATGCTTATGGTCTCTTAATAGTCAAATATGCACCTTCAAAGAAAAAATATAGTAGATTGGAATGTAACACCAGACATTTGCATAAATTATCAGCATCTCTAGCACATTTGCCCCTGACCAATTTTATTTTCATGCTCTGCAGGCCTCTACAGTCGCAACGTGCTGTTTTTCATGCTTATTGCTTTATCATTTCTCCTTATGATACTCTTGTAATTATGAGGGTCATATGCAAAATTCCTAGTCCCTTCAACAAGAGGGGCTTTTGGATGGGTGTTATGCTAAGTTAATTATCATCCAAATGTGACATGTTTTATGAGAAATGGAATACAATTGGAGGTGAAATCCAATCTGTTTCTGATTTTATTGATTCATCATTTTGTTTGCTTGTCTAATAAACATTTTGTACATATGAAATTTATCTCATCAAGATTGACATTTAAACATGGTCTGCATTTGAAGATGGTTTTGTACTTCTGTTTAAGTAAATTACTATAGTCATTTGATTCATTGCTATATCTCTTACAAAAGTGTTCTTGAGTGAATTTTCTTTGACCGGTAAAGTTGAAAGGAAAACAAGATCTGCATATACTATTCATAAGCTATCAACTAGTTTTAGGCTTTGGTTGTAGCTTCTAAGAAACCAAACTAACATCATTTGGTTGCAGGGAAACGAATGAAGTAATCATAACTCTTATTAAATCAGTTGACTCTGCACTACCCTGCATTTTTTTGCATCTCATACATGATTCATGGATGACATTAACAGGATTGAGACTTGTTCAATTTCTCGTCTTAGTTTTGATTGGGTCGGGTCAGGTTGAAAGAGCCTCGAAGTTATTATGGCCAGAAAATGTGTGCATAAGCCTGATATCAAACCACATTTATACTGTGACCAAACATACTTTTTTGCGTGCACATTGTTAAGAGTCTTACGTTGAGTAGAATAATAAATTTAAATGTAGTACTAATGCTATGAGGCTCTTCTACCTAATAGACTAGTTTTTTGGGTTCAGCTGTCCTTATATGCTTAAGTCCTAACAATTGGTGTCTTTCGTTGAAAGTTGTGTCTCGAAAAGACTTACCTATAGGTTGGATTAAGGAATATTGCCGAATACTGATAGATGAGTGAAGCCGCAAAAAAGAGAAAGGGTTACCATCAGGTTAGTATTGATAGAGTGAAAGTCGACGTAAACATCGACCCTTAAAGGAGCGAGAATGTTAGAAGTCTCACATTGAGTAGAATAACAAATTTAGTGTGATACTTAAACCATGAGGCTCTCCCATCTAATAGAGTAATCTTTTGGGTTGGACTCTCCTCATATGTTTAAGTTCTAATATACATCTTCTGTGCAACTCCATATGTCACTTGCTGTAATTGGTCAGAAAAATAATTAATTTAAAATATTTTTTTCAACCAATAACAACAATATGGAACATTTGTGCTCCCTACTTTAATGGTGCCCTGTGCAGTTTCACTTGTGGCCTAACCAGGCTTAAAGCCATTCAGAGCTGGCTGAAAGTCTCATTTTAAAACTCTAATCACTGCATATACTTACGAATTTGCCACAAATAACAACACAGTTGTTAGGTGCTTAGGTCTATTCTTTGTTGTCCTTACCAAAGTTGAACATTGAAACATGTCATGTGCGATGGTTGAAGATTTCAAACATTTATTATATCTCATGAATGAACAAATGATAAAGAAAAAAACACAATAAATCCTAAAAAATAAAGTACCTTGGATGATTATTATATCCAACATATATAGTGTATAATTAGTCAATGCCATGAAAACTGAAATCATACTCAATAGGTGTAAGAGTTATGCAAAAAAAGCACATGCCCTAAACAGTTGACTTTGGTCCAATTTAATTTGTAGCAACCAAATGTGAAATCATGCTATCTCATGTCACATTTAAGAATGATGAAATCTGCATCTCTTTCCAGATTCAGAAGTATTGCATTATTTTATTCCAACCAGTTAATTAATTAGTATTATTCTGGAAGAATCCAAGCTTATAAGATAATACTATTACTATTGGTATTAGCAAAAAGATACTTAATTTTAAAGAAAGTATAGAAACCATTTACTTCGAATAGTTGAAAGTATTTCTTTTAATTTATCAATTGAAATATGCAATAATTAGTAGTCAAATTTAAGCATAAAGAGAAACAATATTATTATTTTTAAATGGTATAACTTAAGCAATCAAATAGTGATTGTAAACCATGTCAGATTGAGAATATGGTCAACTTATCAAAGCTAAATTTGTAAAGTATTTCTTACACTACTTAGTAATATTTAATAAAATGTATGTTTGCTGATAATAAATATATGAATTTAATATGTATATACTGATGATAATGTAACTATTTTTTATACTGTCAGTAAATCATTTAGTATTCATATGATAACTATCAAACAAAAGTAATACAAATCAATAGTGAATATTATACTGACAATATAAAAAACTTTAAACTAATAGTATATAGATTTTAAACTCTAAATATATAAAATTGAAATTGTTATTTTAAGAAGTGACACCTTTCATTTTATGTAACACAAGTTAGGTTCATGTGATCCAAAGTAACAACACATTATTTTACAAGTTAGAAGGATTTTTGAGCTAATTTATTATGAGAATATAATATTAATCAAATTATTTGATTAAGACACATCATGTGAACCATCCTTGAGAAAATATAAGAGATGTAACTAAGAAGAATTATTAATCAGGCTAAGCTTTTGCAAGACAGAAAAGGTACAAGGAAAACTGCTAGCTGAGAATTAAAAAAACATATTAAACATTGTTAAATTTAAAACACATAATTATACCTATCTGATTTTTTTTTGCATTTTATCTAGTAGTGATATCTAGGTAAAACTTTAAATTTAAATACAAATAACACTTTTAGTTTGTTAAAAAGCACTAACAAATTAGATAAAACATTTTTCTTCTTTATTAAACTAAAATGATTATAAACAAGATAGAGTGATTTGTTTAATTGAGGAACTATACAGTAGTACGGTGGACGGTGGTGTAGGGTATATTAAGGAAGTTGACTCTTTTAACTGATAATCACTAATAATTCATAATTGTTGTCATTATTGCCTGCACTTTAATTTCTTTCATAAGAAGTTGGATTTCAGAAAAATTGAGGGAATATATTTGGCAATACCAAAAAAATAAAAAATTGATTTTTTTTTAAATTGGAAAAATGATATATCATCTACTAAATTTTCTTACTAATTATTTTATTCACAAAAAAGTGATATATGTTACAAATTGATACTTTATTTATCAATTATTGGTTTATAAGTAATTTGTCTCACTTTTATATGGATACGAAACTTTAGTAGGATATAACATTACTATTTAAATTTTCTTTTAAAAACAACAACTTTGGTTCAGTTTAAATGAAGCAGGCCCTGGCTCCCTACTAAAGTGACAGAAATAAATGTAAGAAATTAAATTCTTAATTAATAGATAAATATATATATGTTCTTAAAACAAAAATATATCCTTGAAGAGATATATTAAGGATATAATTTCATTTCCAACATTGAATTATTAGAGTTTTTCATTTTATTATTACATTTTTAAGTACATTTGTTACATCTTCGTCAATGATCAGCTATGAATTTCTAGCTGATAAGGATAATATTTATGTGACTATGATATTTTGCATTAGAAAAGAGTTATGGAATACAATTTTCATAGGTAGAATAAAGTAGTACAAATTTAAGGGATAAAATCTGTTATCCATGAAGTGTGATGGAGTAACACATCTTTATAGGACAATAACTTATTCTTTGAACAAATAAAAAATTCTCATAAACCAGTGACCAGCTCTTAATGGAAGTGGTGCTTAACCATCTTAGGTAAGAGAAATATTCAAAGAAAATATCAAGTTTATATAATATATATATATATATATATATGTATATGTATATGTATGGGGAGACTTGTGTATATTATATGACACAAGCTGGATGTTAAATTTGGGGTTTCTTGATATCAATTATTGTTTGAATACAACGTGTGTCCCAGATATATTGTTGTTGAGCTGTGTCCTATGGATGTTATTTACAAATCATAGCACATAAATCATGTAACAGATAACAAGCTACAATCACAAACTTAACTACTGCACCGACATCACCCACTTTCATAACATGTCACTTTCATTATCATTTTTGGTACTAAACTTTGTGCTAATGTATATTTGGCTGAGGTTTAAATCTGGATTTGTAACCAATGTCATAATATGATTTTAATTATCTTTATAATTATATTGAAATCGAAATTGGCCATTTACGACAGTATGTATAACCGTGATCACAATTTAAAACAATTTTTTTTTTGCTAACATAACATGATTACAACATACAAAAATTGAAGTTTCATCTACTTCAATTGAGTCCAAAATCTTAGACAACAAAAAGAGAGAATGAGAAAGAAAAATGTCAAAACTCAATTGATATTGAAAGTGATTATTTCGCCCTTTTAAAGAAAATAAACATACATATAACATTGTATTGCATAGAACATAACTTTCTAGTAATTTGTTCACAAATCATCATTTGATCATAGGAGGAATGTTTCTGAGAGTTTGTCTTCCTTTACCAAACAATCTTTTCCATGTTTTCAATTGAGTTGTAGCATGTCCATGAAAACAAACTCTAACTGCAGACACAGTTGACATAATCTTCTTCTTGAATCTTCTTAACTTGTTTCCAATCTTCACCTTCAACTTTGATATTCTGATTCTCAAACATGATTGTTTCCTTGGAGAATTTGCTTGTTCCAAAACTTTGTAGATCAAGAACTGTGCTCTCCTTCGGATTACATCTTCAGGGTCTTCCTTATCCATCTTTGAATAAGAGTATGACCTTCTAGACAGTGCCATTTTTTCTTCAAGAAAGTGTTTCTCTTTGTGAGAGAAAGAGAGATATAGAGGAAGTGGTGAATGTGGCTACAAAGCAAAAGCTGGTTTCAATGTAATATTTGTAGTGCTAAGTGTGTGGAGTTATAAAATGTCATGTATTGCCCATATATGTATATGGTGGAAGTATATCTTCTATCTCGAGATGTATATCACTCAATGTATTCATTTATTCTCGTCGATCAGAAAAGTAAAATATGAATTTCATATATTAGTTTTATATTTTTTGACCAACAAAAATAAAAAAGTACATAAAATGGTACATGAGACACCAAACAAATGTGGCTCTATATGAGGTGATGATTGATAACATGTGCATTAATTTAAGGACAAAAATATTGAAGACATAGGGAAAAAATAATCTCCAAAATGGATAAATTATTGAATTTGTATTTTGTATCTTTAGACAAAAGTGATATCATATTATATTTAAGAGATAAAAATATCATATCATATTTTTTTGTATTTATACATTTCTCTTTAATACTTGAGAAGATCTTAACTCAGAGATATATGGTTATGTTCTTAACCGAGGTTTTTATTCATAAGTAGTGACACCCCAAATGTACTCTTGCATGAAGCATGTTTCATTTTTTGTCATTTTATGTTGGCTGCCAAGTAAAACCTGAGTGAAATGGGTCAAAATCATGTTTTTTTATTGTATTTTATTTTTCAATTTGCATTAAGTTTGGTAAATGCGGAAAGGAACGTTTCTAATATTATGTAAACACTAAGTTACTATCTTTCTATTACTAGAAAGGCAAATTATTGTTTTTAAACTTGCATTGAAGAATAAAAGTATTACAATCTTCTATTTTTATGTTATTTTTCATATAATTCTCTAAGATATACTAACTCGTAAACACTAATGTGAGATTTAAGGTTAGTGAGAGGAGTAACCTCATAAGATTAGGTAAGTAGTGAATAAGCAGTGTATTTTATATGTGCAATAATACTAATATTAAATAAGGTTATGTTGACCGAAATAATTGTCAGTTATTTATTGATACAATTCTGATTTATATTTAACAATGATAGAATATATCAAAGATGACAAAATAAGTACCTTTAACTTCATAGATAAATAATTAACATTATGCATTTATGTTGTTTAGTACTTAAATATATACCAATTACCAAACACACATTTTATTAAATATATGCATGTGTATAATGGACTGGTCCAGGTTGGTGCTTGTATACACACTTTGACCCACAAATTTCTAACTTTTCTTCTTAATATTATATGTATAAAATCCCCACAATATAATAATAAAATGCTATATTGTAAATATTAAATATATTTTTATATATATTTTCTTCACCTACATCTGAAATATAAGGAGTTTTAAGAGATCGGAATTTATACGATATATACGGTATAGCTGTACGGGTGGGACCACACACATATAATATATGTATGTGTGGTGTGAATGAAAGACATTTCTAATATCACCGACCAAAGAGGAAGCACCACGTTGCCATGGCAGATACCATTTAATGTGCTAGCTACACACTTTTGATATACACACTTAAGTCAAAGTGCAAGGTCGCAAACATGTGGCAATTTATTGACAATTTATTTGTATTAATTTTTTAAAGATTTAATAATAATTAAATACGAATACTAAATGATATAATGATAGTGCATAAAACTTTTATATTGCATATATTTTTGCTCTATAGGAAATTGAAAAGAAGAAGATATTTACACTTTTATTCGATTTCTTGAAGGATAAGAAATTGAATGGGAGAAAAATCACGATTATTGAGTATAACTATGAAACAGACAAATTTGCACTTCAGATGCACAAAAGTCCAATTATTTAGGCTTCATTGCTCTTATCAACTTATCGGTTATCAAATGACATCAACCCCTTGATCGGCTTAAATTTCTACTATACAACTAGGTAATCGTTTATCAAATGACAAATTCATGATTTTTGGTAAGTTTAATTAAAGTTTAGGCCTCCTAAAATCATTTGTTTCATGTCTCTAACCTAATCTCACTCAATAAGATGGTCTCATATCATTTGTTAATTGAGTAAATTAAATTGATACCCTGCTTTTTAGTGAATAAGAAAGATAAATGTAATTTCTTAAATAAAAAATAGTGACAAGTGTAATTAAGTCAAACAAAATATTATATATCATGAATACAG
The DNA here is from genome assembly GCF_001865875.1 of Lupinus angustifolius. NCBI lineage: Eukaryota > Viridiplantae > Streptophyta > Magnoliopsida > Fabales > Fabaceae > Lupinus > Lupinus angustifolius. Next base: position 3,893,176 of record NC_032024.1, read on the forward strand.
TTTCAAATAATATAAGAGTCAATATCTATTATTATTTTGGTTAATTATAATATAGTATAAGAGTAATTTAAACATCACCTTGAAATCATTGATGCAATTTGTAATGAATAAAAAATAATGAATAGAGTAATAAACATCAACTCTTATACTATTTGAACTTCTATCCACAATATACTATATTTTGTTTGACTTAATTACATATATCACTATTTTTGTTTAAGAAATTACACTTATCTCCCTTACAAAAGTAGTCACTCTTTAAAATTCAACTCACGAGTTTAATAAGCATGAAAAGAACAAGCAAAATTACATGTTCCCATTGGAAAAGTTCTCGTGTGACCTGTGCTTAACTTAACATTCACTAAAACAAAACAGAATAGTTGCAAAGATGAAGATTCTTATTTTGTTCCTTTCTCCATTTTTACTCGCTCCTTTCTCAAAGTTGTTCCCTTTATAAAAAGGTAAAAATAAAACTAGCAATGAAAAATTATAAATATATGTGAAAATAGCCACCCACACGAACTAAAATGTCCAAAAAAATAAGTCATAAAATGCAAAAAATAAATGATGAATGATTCTAACATATATTGGATATCTTTTTAGATTTTCTTATTTTCCGAAATCAAATTAGCACAAGTAGAATTTTTGGACGACGATAATGAATTTCTATGGTTTGTAAATCGGAATGTTTAGCCGGAAATAAATTATAAAGTAGATCTCATACAGCTACAGTACAACAATCAATTCAATACACATTCACTTTAGCAAAACTCAGTCGTTTCCTATGATCTACTGAATGTTAAAAATAAAAAGCAAACATTGCAAAACGAAATGGTAAATATAATAGATAGACCATTACATAAAATCTAAAAACCAAATAAGTATTCAACAAGCAAATTGTATGGATACAAAAGACGTTTCCCATAAAACATTAATGTTATTGGCAATCAAGGGGAAAAGAAAAAACAGTAAAAAATTCCAAGCCACGAGATAAGCAACTCAATAAGATCACATACTGATAACAAAAGATATCAGAAAAATCTCAATTATATCCTAATTGCTGCTGTTGCTGTGGTGGTTGGTAATTGGCATACCCTGCTGGATAACTCCCATACAAGTTGGGATCCTGAGCAGGAGCAGGAGCAGGAGCAGCATAACCATAATTTTCATAACCCTGCTGAGGATATCCGTAATATCCACCACTGCCACCACCACCACCACCATTCCACTGGTTTGCATCTGGCTGGGCCTGAGAAAACAAGGCATGGATCAAAATCGGAAACACAATGATGCCAAGGAAGAAGAAAAGGCAATCAGTAAATAGAACTTACTTGTTTGTTTGAAGGACTACGGCCCCATGAAAGGCGAACATTTTGTCCACCCAATGGCACTCCATTTAAAACCCGTAGTGCCTCCTCAGCAGAGCTCCTGCCCCAAATGCACAATCAAGGCAAAATCAGAATACTCCAAAGACTGGGAAGTTATCTAACATGGCATAAAAGATAGATATAAGGTTATATTACCTGTCAGCAAATTGGACAAACCCACATCGTTTGCCTGATGGAATCTTCACATGAACCAACTCGCCGTACTGGCCAAAAACTTGTCTCAGATGATCATCAGTGACATTAGGATCCAAATTGCCGACAAAAATCTGCAAAAAATACAGGTCAGAACCAGGCAGGCAGGAAATCTGTTTCTATATTGCAAAAAAGTACGCACAGTTGTATTATTTGGATCACTCTCGCTCTGGGAGCCTTGGCCTTGAGGATTCTGATATGAAGCTGCATATTTAAAATATAATTATAGAAAAAGTTGAATTATGCGAACATAAGGAAGGAAGCAATCCAAGAGATCATAAATAAATAGAGTAAAGCAATAATCAAGCCTTAATCCCAGTAGTTGGGGTCGGCTACATGGATCGAACGTCATAATGCGCTATCATAAATCATGTTTATTGAAGTCTTCTAGATGCAACTTTTTTCCTCAGATAATGAATAAAAAGCTTAAATCTAGGTGCGACTTATAGCATTAGCATGCATATATTCAGATAGTGATCTTAGGAGTAAAGAGTGTCCCATTTCTTATATTTACATGCACCAGACCTTCAACTAAAAAATATAACACACTGTTCAATAATAAACATAAAGTCATAAGGGTACAAGACAGATAAAATAAGAAACAGGTCAGTAAACAAGATTATACAGACAATAAAATAATACAGGTTGATAAGCAACAAAATGATCAGAGTGTCTTACACCACATAAATAAAAATACATAAGAATAAGAAACACATCACTTAACAATAGCATATGCAGGCAATAGGATAAAGAACAAGTTGAGAAGCAATAAATGGTCAGTGCCAAACCCACAGGCCACAATATATCCTCAGATATAACTACATAAGTACAACACTATTCATAACAGATAAAAATTTAGTAAAAACGGCATGCATTCGGACAAGGGTAAATTCAACCCACAGTGACAAATGACAACGGCGTGATATTTGGACCCATTAAAACAGTATAAATATAATGGACATGATAAGCAGCAAAAATCTAATATTAAATAACAAGCAAATGGAAGAAGTTGAAGATGGCAAACAAGAACTAATATACATATAGACATGTGTGTGTGTGTGTCTGTGTGTGTTGCACATTCGACATGTGACACACATGCAAAACCTATAGGCGCAGCCTTTGATCATTTTAACTATCCTGTAACCCATGTCTGAAATTTTACAGAATAACAAGAGTATGAACATTCTGGCTACATGAAAGGGAAGAGCAATATAAAGTAAATTGCAACTTTAATTGCATAACAACGTGCTCAGAAAGTGGGGAGGGCGTAATGGGGACAGAACCTAATCATAGTAAAGATACAAAATAACATGGTAACACATCTCAAACATAACAAGACTGTAAAGTGTAATTTCTGGAAATGAAAACAACAAAGATTGGTACTCGATAATTTTTTTGTCTGGACATTGGAAACTGAAATTAATAGAATAGTAGGCCTCTGATACAAGGGAAAAAAAGAAACTAAAGAAGGTAAATATGACCTGCTGTGGTACAAGAAAATGTTACAAAAGAAATTGAAAGACATTCTTATGGCAAACTAAAGGAGTAAAGATTACAAATGGAGGACTGAAAAATTATGAGTAACCAAAGAAGTTCCGTGATGAAATTTGAGTAAAAACTGAACTAACAAATAAAATTAAAAGAATAGACTGAAATTGTAGACAGAAAAAGAAAATGCCACAAAAATAATTGGCAAGACATAAACGGATAACTGACCTAAGCAGGCCCATGCACTAAAATGGTAACCATTTCAGCTGAAATCAGTTCCAGGCTCCGAGATGACAGAGCCTCTTGGCACCCTGCTTTGAGACAACATGAGTTCTATAAGATTTTATTATTATATACCATCTACTTGGCCCAAAATTTTAAAGGTAATTACAGGAAGAAATGTGTTTGGACTGCAATCTTCAAGAGCATAACTGAAAAGAATCATAACTTCAGACAGTGACATTTAGCATACACATTATAAAGCAATGAGACAAAAAACTAAGGCATTATTACTCAATATAACACATGAGGAACACATCTGAATGAAGACAGCACAATAATCCTTTATGCAGGATATCAAGCAAACATTTGCAGCAAAAAGGCCTGCATATCACAATTAAGAAATAGACAAACCTTTTTGGGGTGTTCCCACATTTTTATTCGTAGCTGGGCCAAGCCGCATGGGCCTTGTTGAACAAACAACACCTTGCATCTCAGTCAGAGCCCTCACTTGCTCATTCTCATCTGCAAACCTCACAAAACCATAACCCTTACTCCGGGCAGTGAGCCTATCAATCACAACTTTTGCACCCTTCACGGAATTAAAACGAGACCTAAATGTCTCTGTTAGGAGATAGTCGGTCACATCTGCAGCCAAGTCACCAACAAATATGGTGTAATCAGGACTATCATCATGACGCCTCTCACCCGCACTGAATGATGCCCAGTTCAACCTAAAGGGCTGCCCACCATTAGGCATAATAGATCCATTGTAAGATTGAAGTACTCTCTCAGCACCAGCACGACTATTAAACTCAATAAACCCATAGCCTTCAGATTGATTAGTTAGTTTATTACGAATGACTTTCACAGAGGCCACCTGCAACAGAACAAATAACTTCAACTTAAACGCCTTGAAATATGCAAGTCATCTAAATTAATAAACAGTACTTCAAACAACAATATGACTTGTAAACAAATCGTACAGGATGAAACTCAATCAAAACCTAAATTAATTTAGCAGATAACCCAATCAAGCTTGACAGATAACAGTGAAACAACTCAGCATCACCAGAATCAAGAATTCACAAAAAAATAAGGTTCAGTCACCTTGAATCCATGCTTGAATATATACAAAAATGAACAGAACGGGTGTTTGCATTCACATAATTTTGTACAGCGGCAACAGCTATGTAATCAATTGCGGATAGCGGTTGACCCAAAACCCATTATAGCGGATTGCGGGTGGCGGGATGACCGCTAAAGCCATGGGAAAAATTGCATTAAAAGACTACAAATTTAAGTAATTTGTACTCTTTTAAGTTTTGAAATAGGAGGAATGAAGTGGTATAATTAAAATCCTTAAAATTCAGAATTTGAGATGAGGCCATGGTTGTGAAAGAAATAGATATATGTGAAGAGAAGTGATGGGAAGAAGTTTTGCCCTAGAAATGTATAGGTTGGAGGTTGAGATGAGAGTTATTGTGGCAGTAGAAAGAGGGAAAGAAGGGGAACATGAGGGTTTCACGTTTCTGCTGCAGAATGGCCTATTGTTGTTAACATTTTCATAGAAGAGAGAAGAAGGAGGAGGAGGGGTAAATTACCCAAAAGCTTAAAAAACCATGCCACATATTAAAAAATAGGAGCAAAAAGGGTTTTTTGCTCCTTAAAAACTAGGGTTTCACACGGCCTTGTTGCCATGTATTAAATAATGAGGGCAAAAGGAGTTTCCCTTTAAAAATTAGGGCTTCATTGCACAGCCTACTTCGAGCGGGTTCTGACCCACGATTTGGCCCTGAAATTACTGCTCTCTCACCTGCGAGAGCCGCATCGGCCATCCGCGCCGCTACACTCCCCTTCATTGCCTAGAGGGGCCTGCAACCACCGCAACACCGCTATCCCAGAGCAATAGCACGCTATTGACTGCTGAGGGCGATGGTTTCTAGTTCATATTTAATTTCAGAAGAAAAAAAGTTTCTTCTGCTCCAAAACATGCAGTTAGCTGGGGTGAAGGTGTTTAGCAACAACTTAACTCTTGTCAGAAAAAAGGCACTGAATTTGACACTGGAATTTTTGGACATTAAATCTAAAAGATAATCGGATTAATTTCGAATCTGAACCCAACAAACCCTAACTATCCAGATAGCCCATTCAAAAAGAAGAATAAGAAAAGCAGAAAATAGTGATTTAGCATTTTGACCTAAATTCCATGTTTGAATTGACAAAATAAAAAATAGGCTTCCTATTAACACCGATCCAAAAATAAATAAAAGAGAATAAATTTCTGACACCGAATTCGAAAAAGCGAGAGAGAAAGATCAATATATACCTCACCGGTGTGAGCAAAGCATTGATAGAGATAATTTTCATCCATCCAGTACTGCAAATCACCGATCCATAAGGTACGGACCTCATCGGCGCTTGTAGGCTGTTGTTGCGGCGTCGGAAGAGACTGCGGCGGTGGCTGTTGCCAGATGGGCTGAGGCTGCGGCTGAGGTGGTAACATGACGTAAGGTTGCTGAGGAATGGTTGGTGGAGCAATTCCTCCGGGTCCTCCTGGTTGCATCATCTTCTCAATGCAAATCTGAAAATTGTAGAGAGAGAAAGGGAAAAGGGGAAAGATAGAAAGAGGAGATTGTGTTTGTGTTGATTTAAAAGAGTGTAGAGTCTCAAACCCTAACCCTAAAAAGGAATGGATTAGATTGGATTGAAATACGTGCGATGGGATATTTATCACGATTACATTTTTTTTCCCGAGATTGAAATTGCAATTTAATCCTCAATCTAAAATCATTTAATAATTTGGTCCTTAAAAACAAATTTTAGTGTCTGATTTTCACGATCAATTTAGAACAACCAAAATAGTTGTTCTTATTAGAATAAGAATATACTTATTATATTTTTTACTGTGTTATTTTTATTTTCTGATTTTTATTCTTAAATAAGAATATTTTTTGTTGTCAGAGAGATAAAACACAAATAAGAATAAAAAATGATGTTTGTTATTGAGACAAAAAACATATGTTATTTTTATTTTACGAGGAATTATAATAAATTATAAAGTATATTTATATCCAAAATAAAGATATTGTTGGGTGATTGTGATTACTATTAATGTTGTTTAATGTTATTGCTTAATATATCATACGGGGCTTCCATACTTATGAGACAAATCTTTACCAAGACAATTTATTAAACATAAAAAAGACTAAAGGTTGTCAAAATGATATAAGCTTGGAAAATATGGGTTAAGTTTATAATTATCTATGAATGTGGTTAATTGTGATATGTGAGTATTATATATGAATATTTCGGTATCATAAATTAATTTGATTTATTTGAAATGTCAAAAAAAATTGATCTTCATATCTAGCTAATTACATAAGGGGAGAATAAAGTAAATTTTATGGCAACATATGACATACAGTTTATCTATACTATATATAAAGTCAAAACTTGAAATAATTTTCCTCATGGTATAATTTTTATTTCCTATATTACCCTTAACATTATTTAATTTTTACAAAAAACTATATAATCCTAAGCAACTACCACCAATACATTAATTACCACACATCTCACCTTAAATTAAACATTATTGTAAACAAAACAAAAATATAATATAAAGTACAACACAAAAATACATTTTAATTCAAAAAAATGAAATATATAAAAATTGAATATATAGTATCACACAATATTCGCCGGCATGTACGAAATGTCTGTACACACTAGATTTAATAATGACATAAATCAATTTGATGGTGTGAAATTGTCAATGATCAATTTAATTATTTGCCGGTATTTTTAAAAAAAATATTTTGTTAGTAATTATTTTTCAAACAATATCTCCTCAAAGTGTTTTAATCTCCCAATATATATTATACCAAAAAAACAAAACAAAAATTTGTTCCATGCACATAAATTATAGAAGCTAATGGTATATTTTGATATTTTTTCCTCGACCCCATCCTGTTGGAAAAAAATAGATTGATATTTTCTTATTAAGTACAATAATTAATTTTACTTATATCAACGGACGTTGGTTCAAATAGTACATGTTTGATTCCCCTTAAGCATGCCTCCATTGCGAGGATACCCGTGGGAAACAAAAAAAAATAATTGATTTTACTTATTTTTTCCTTATGCTGTGGTGGATTCTGATTGGTTCAGGTTCCAAAACGACCAGGTTCTCTGTACGCGTGATTGAGACTAACGGAGATCATATCACGACCGTTGATCTATTCTCCATGTCATCGATTTTTGATATTGATCGTTAGATGGCACTGCTTTCAAGATGCCAAATGAGCCTTCCCGCATAGGATAATTTCCATTGAAGCATGACAATCAATTACACTATTCCTTTCATCAAAGGTTCATGCCTGAAAAGGAAATGAATCAGATTTGTATCTGAGAGTGCTCAACCCAAATACCTGGTATCAAAGTTCTGATCTTTTCCCATTTCTTTTGTAATTGAAATAATCTATTGTGTCAAGGGTTTTCTCAGTTTCTATGAATTTGATTTTTTTCCCTCTTTTGCAATGTCAGGTATTCAATTGATTCAATGGGGTGTTAAAAGTTCATATATTGAATGAATAGTGCATAATGTCAAATTCTTTTGTTTAGTTGAAGTGAAGATTTTCTGATACTGAGATCAGAGTCATTGTGTAATTTCATGTGTTAGTTGATAGATATAGTTTACTGAAGTAGTGAGTTTAGAAGTGGATCTGTTAATTTGGAGCACAATGGATTTGCATTTGAAGAGTTTGTTTGGAAGATTTCAGGAGCAGTTTGGGTCTGGTCCTGGATTAGGTCCTGGATCTGGAACATGTCTCATGAAAGTTGATGGCATTGAACCTAATTTCATTAAATCTTTATACAAAGCTTCTGCGGCCTTATATCGAACTGAGCCGTGGAAAAGATTGCGTCCAGGACACTATTTCAGTGTCCGGGTTGGGAAGGATTCAGGCTGGACTGGCAATAAGCAGCCTTTCCTTTGTGTGCAGTTCATTGGAGGGGATGGAGGGGATGTTGGGTTTTATATGTTCAGATCGGAAAGCGATGCTAAGAAAATGACAGGGCCTAGAGAGACCATTCATGTTCCGAATGTTGAGCTTCTGAGGGTCACATATGAAGTGGAGTCCTTGATGTTCCCTTCTAATCGCAAAATGATCAGGACTTTGTCACTGGAAGCTTCGGGGACTGATCGATTTCCTGTTATCGATGTTACTCGCTGCATGCCTGGTGGTGATCTACGATTTAGAAATCCATCATTCGAAGAGCTCAGGTTTGTCTATGCATTCATGAAAGCTATTTCTATGGTGCATCCCTTACTTAAGCAGTTAGACAAGGAAGGTGGTCCGAAATATTCGACATTGGCGTATTTTGAACCTTTCATTGAGACGGTTGATGTTCAGTGGCCTCCAGAAGTAACAAAGAGAGGTTATGATCTTGTCGCTGTTACTATCTCGCACCCACCAGGTCAGGCATATGAAGAAAAAGGTAGTATGAGTGCTGGCTCGACCCCAACGAAATATAGAGAGTCACCCGGGGAGGGAAATTTCAATGAAACAAAAGTGTACTCACATGCTGGATCGAGACAGTGTGCAATGTGCGATAAAGAAGTGCATGGAGAACACTCACTTTGTTGTGGCCAGTGTAGAGCAGTCATTTACTGCAATTCATTCTGCCAGAAGCAACACTGGAATGACACACATAAAAGCATGTGTGGACTTTACAAGGCCATGATGGAAAGGGAAGAAGAGCTGGCTATAAAAATTTTCATGTTCCCATGTTCCGCTGACCAGCCTTGTCAGTGGCTTGAATCCTTAAGCATCCACCAAAAAGGTATGTGGAGGAGAAAGTGCAGTTGCTATTCACACTGCCCTTTTGGTCTCCTTCCTGTGAAAGGTGGGCTGCAAGAACTATGGGGCGGACTTAACGAGTTTGAATATCCTCACGACTTTCCTTTTAATAACCATTACGTCTCAAGCCCGTTTCACCTCTCTGGCTGGTCAGAGTACTACAACCTTCGCTCGCTTTCATTGTCGAGTCCTGTTGCAGACATTCTCTCGCATCCGTTAACAGTGTATCACATACTAACTACTCTTAATATAAGTTCAAAGAACCTTGTATTGAAAGGGAAGGAGGTGATTGTTCACTGCCTTGGACCTGAAGGTGAGTTGGATTGGATGCCAGCATTTGCAGAAATAGGTCACTTGCTTAACGGATTGGGCAATGTACAAATCGTGATGGTGGGACCGGAAGTTCCAACGAATTTGTCTGGCACAACTTCTGGAATAAGTAGCAGAGTTAGAGTGAACTTCGTGAGAGGTGTTTATCAGGTAGAAGCCTCCTACCTACCTACTCCGCATGTTGTCATAGCTCTAAACTCCGATTTAGAAAGGTATTCTAGTTGGGGTGGAGCTCTTGATTTGATCAAATTAATGGCTGTGCCTGCATTCTTCACTGAGCAATCTGAAGTTTCATGTGTAAATGCTAAACAAGTCCTTCGCAATGCCGGACTGCACATCACACAACCGGTGACTCCTAATCCTTTTCGGTCACCTGTGAAAAATATCACACCTTCTAGCAATCTTCCTTCATACAGTAATGGTTTTGTTTTTGGGGTAAATACATGAATGCTGTCCTAGAAAATCCAAAAACATGTCCCTCTACTTTCATCGATTCATAAGGTTGCAGCAATCTTCGAATTTTCTCGTTTGTTATGCCGTTTGCTGAACATTACAGCAAACTATGAAGATCCTTGTAAGTGTTTTTAATTTATGAATATCGACTCTGCTTGGCGTTGTCTCGTTTTAATTTTAGACTTATGATCCTTGTTTTTGTGCAAATTATTGTACTGTGCCAACATTTTCATGGGTTCTTTCATCACAGCAGGCAGGGTTGTCTGTTCCTTGCTAAATTGAAGTTTATGAAATTCATGTTTCATATAATCTTGTGCAAGAAAAACCTTAACCAAGCTTGTAAAAGTTGATATCAAATATGAGATTGCTCAACACCTAGTGCCCAAAGGAAAATTGAGTAACACAAAGGTGCTAAACATTGCTTAGAATATGGACTATATGACAAGGTTATCAACTTATCATAGTTGCAATTACTAAGTCAAAAATGAGCACTTTGTGGTTAATATGAATTTCAGGGACACGAGAAAGTTTCTTTGATCAATGCCTGGTGTAATAGAATTGGATTGAATAACAAACTACAACTTGTTTGGACTATTGGAATCTTTTGTGAAGAGTTGTTTGGCAATCACTTTCATTACATTAAAACAATGACCTTGACCCTGAAGTAGATGGATATATTTTAGGAAGTATATCATAATCAGCTATTTTGGCTATTCAAGTTTCAAGCAAGAATCCAAATTTTAATGAACAATAAATCCAACGAGAATAGCCTCACCATTGCATCATTACCTATCATTCTATGAGAATAATAATGATTTAAGTAGTAGTTGACTATTTAAACTACTTTTAAGTTATATATTGAGAAAAAATGTATACACTGATAGTGTAAGAGTTTTTTACACTATCACTATATAATCCATAATTCATTTTCTATCAGTGTATAGATGTTACACTCTTATATATATTATAATACATTTATAAATGTTATTGTTGTGACATATAATTCAATTATTGCAATGGTACAGTGACTAACCATGTTACAAACCATTACCACTCTTGGAGCCATTCTTGTCTCTACATCTCTCAATGTTGAAAACTAGAACTTTTGGTCCAGTGTCATGTCTATGTCCCTGAATAAACTCCTCCCTTCTTAAACCTTTAATTGACGATCCAATTTTCAGTGTTTGGAATAGATGCAATATCTTAGTGGTTTTCTAATTGATGCTTCAATTGTTCAAAGCATCCTATAGATAGAAACAACCCTTGAGATATGGCAAAACTTGTGCGAGAGATACTATCAAGGGGACATTTTTCGCATATCAAAATTGCTTGGTGAAATATACACCTATAAACAAGATAACTTGAGCACAAGTGCATACTTTACCCACATCAAGGGTTTATGGCAGAAATTGGACAACTTTAGGTAAATTCCTTCATGTTTTTGCATGCATAAATGTATCTATAATTTGGTTCCCACCATAAAAAGTTACATGGAAATGACTAGATCATTTGCTTCCTTACAGGACTCAATGAACAATATGAAGAGGTGAGGTCGCAAACCTTGTTGATGGACTCACTCCCTTCGGCCAATAAAGTTTTTCTACTCTAAACTCAATAGGAGAGACAAATCAATTCACATTTTGGTGGTTATCATAGTAACAACAATGAGCCTGGGCAGACTTTCAGAAGTAATAGAGGAAGAGGTAGAGGTAGAATGTATCAAAATTAAGTAGGAAGGAATTCAGTAAGAACTTCAAGTGGAAGAAGGTCCAAAGTATGCATTTTTTGCCATAAGATAGGTCACAATGTTAATCAGTGCTTCAAGAAACATGGTTTTCCACCTAACAACTTCAAGAATTATAACATTAACAATATTTCCACTACTGAAAAACAATCATACAATTGTAACCTTCAAAGTGAAACAAAAGAGTGGCTCATCAAAAACGAGAATAATAGATTAGCTTTTGGAGTTAATATCACTCCTCAACAACACTAGACCTTGCTATCTATGCTGCATCAACTAGCCTCAAATGTTGCTCACAATGCAAATCAGTTTAGTACACATTCTAGTGAATCCAATGACAAAGGTACAAAGTACTTGTCAATTTGTTTCGCTAAGTCCTTTGATTATTATATTCATACCGGAGCTACTGGTCATATGTGTCACACACTCTTATAATTTCAAACTTATAAGCATATCAATGTCGTTTTTGTAACTTTGCCTAATGGTAGTCAAATATCTACCACAATTTTAGGAAATGTTATATTTTCATCCCATCTATACTTAACTTATGTTTTATACCTTCATTCTTTCCACTCTAACTTAATTTCTATTTCAAACATAATTGACTCCATACCTTATCAACTAACTTTCTTTAAAAACTTTTGTGACATTCAGTATCTACCATCATTAAATATGATTGGTGTAACTAAATTGATGAGTGATCTCTAACAATGAAAGACTATGTGAAGACCTTGTTAAAGTTAATACTTTTACTACTTATGACACTAATGTGTGACATGATAGATTAGGACATATTTCCCATATTAAAAAAAGCTTTTCTCCTTCCATTAAATGCAATAAAACAATTAATCCCTCTCATATTTGTCATTTGGCTAAACAAACAAGGTTTCCTTATAATAATAATATCTCTAAATCTACATCTATATTTGATTTAATTCACATGGACATACGAAATCCTTTTTCTATCCAATACACTTTTGGATATAGACATGGTTTATGATAAATCTAGATTTAATGTAGTTTTTAAGGCAAAAATCAGAGCTGCCTTACTAGATTAAGAATTTTATTTCTCTAGTTTATACACAATTTGGACTAAAATGGTCCACGTGGTCCTTCAGAAAAGCTAGAGCCTCAAAAAAAAAAGGAAAGTCCAATTTATGACCCAGAGAGACAAGAACGTGATTGGTACGTCAAAACCACGCTCTTCATGATTCGTCTCGTCTCCATCATTCTGCGTGTTCTTTCCTGAATATCTCTCACTTCTTCTTATTCACCTTCAATCACAGCAATCCTTCAATTCCAATTCCCACTCGCATCATATCTAAAAACCTTCACAATTTCACTTTCTCTTCATATTTATTCAGAGAAATAATAATCATCATTATTATTATTATAAAATAGAGATAAGAGAAAAATGGCTCAAGCGGTTGAAGAATGGTATAAGCAGATGCCCGTTATCACTCGCTCCTATCTCACTGCCGCTGTCGTCACCTCCATTGGATGCTCCCTTGATGTAACCCTATTTCCCCTTTTCAACTTTTTTAGGGTTCCAATTTCAATTTTTTTAAAAATTGCTCTTTGGAATTTTTATTACTGTGATCTATCGATTTTAAATCAAATCATTAATGGGGTTGTTTTAATTTTTGTAATTAATGTTGGGTTTTGAGAAATGTGGCATTTTGTTTTGAAACTTTCATTGGGTCATGTTCATGTTAGCTTGTTTTGTGATTTCTCTGATTTGGGAAGTGGAGGATTTTGTTGATTGATGCTCTTTGTAATTATGATTTTGCAGATAATTTCTCCATATCACTTGTACTTGAACCCGAGACTGGTGGTGAAACAATATCAGTATTGGCGTCTAGTTACTAATTTCTTGTACTTCAGGAAAATAGGTAAATTTCTTGCTGCTCATCTTTTAAATGATTTTTATATATTAAATTGACGTGTTTGTTTTTTATTTACTTCAATTTAGTTCCACTGTGGCCACATTTTTAATTATTTGTTTATTTGTAATGTTAACATACCCCACTAAGTGAGAACATTTTGCATGAATCAACCTGCTATGGTTATGGATGAGATGCATCCACTTTTTGAGTGAGCAGTCAATGAGCTTGGCTCAACGGTAAGGTTGTTGCTTAATGACTATTACGTCATGGGTTCAACCTGGAAATAGCCTCTCTCCTTGGAGGGCATAGCATAATTCTTGCAACATGTTTAGGCAAAGACCATAGTTACAAAATGTGTGGAACCCCGAATTCTATGGTAAATTGGATCGTGCATTTCAGATCATGGTGCTTTTGCAATAGTATGGATCCTGATTGCCCAAATGCAACCTGTCCCCACAGATGTTAAGAAAGTGGGTTTATAATCTCATAATTTAATTGGGTTTATAATGTATAACACAGCTCCACCCTCTCCATGTGCAACCCTTTTCTTTTTGCCGCTGGACTTGTCTATGTGAGAACTAGATTATCAGATGCATATCTGTATTCAGATTGTCAGCACCTCCTGTCATGATTTATTACTCTTGAGTTCTTGACATACACCAGTGATTTTCCTGAATTACAATGACACACAGCAAATTCTCTCTAACAATCACATATGATTAGTTGTTCCTCTGCTTTTGTTAGTCCAGCATATGAAACAAACTTCTTGTGCTTATCCCTTTTTAACAGATATCATATGCATGAATTGGCATATTTGCCTGCAACAACTGCATATTCTCTGCTCATATTTGCTTCACATTGTTTGATATCTAATTTTAAAGCTGTTAATTAGATATCTAACTTTGACACAACATTTTCATATTGAATTGGCAGACTTGGATTTCTTGTTTCATATGTTTTTTCTTGCTCGGTACTGCAAGCTTTTAGAGGAGAACTCGTTCAGAGGGAGGACTTATGATTTCTTGTACATGCTCTTATTTGGTGCCACTGTATTGACTGGAATTGTTCTACTTGTGGGATGATACCTTATTTGTCAGAGTCATTTGGGAAAATTATATTCCTTAGCAACTCATTGACATTTATGATGGTAAGTCTGAGTCATAATATTTATATAATCTGTTCATTCTTATTTAAATCTGCCTCTAATGTTTTTAAAGTTTAATTTATCCTTTTCAGGTTTACGTGTGGAGCAGACAAAACCCCTTCATTCATATGAACTTCCTAGGCCTCTTTAACTTCACTGCTGCTTACCTTCCATGGGTGTGTAAGCTCTGCTGTTATCACCTGATAGGATACATTAAACCGGGTTTATGCTTTTTGTTCTTATAGTTAAAATTGTATATTTTTCTTTTACTCTAGTTCTAACTTCTAAATGCCTACTAACTTAATCAAATTTTTTATGCATTTAGGTTCTCTTGGGGTTCTCTGTTCTTGTTGGTGCTAGTGCCTGGGCGGATTTGCTGGTGAGTCTCCATTCAAAGAATATACCATAATGCTTACACTTTGATTTCTATCCATTCATGTTCTGAACACATTTCAGGGAATGATTGCTGGTCATGCATACTATTTTCTTGAAGATGTGTACCCTCGGATGAGTGGTCGTCGACCCCTTAAAACACCATCATTCATCAAAGCTCTATTTGCTGATGACACAGTTGTTTTGGCACGACCTGACAATGTCAGATTTGCCCCACCACCAGCCGAGGAACTTCACCAACATTGAATGAATAAGGAGCAGAATAACCAGAGACAGAAAGTGGTTATAACCTTGTAATATATAGATATATACGTTTTTCCCTTGGTGCATATCACTATTTAAGGTGCACTATGATGAATGACCAAAGTTTTATGTGAAATGAGATAACTTAGTTTTATCTTCCTCTTTAACCCATATCTTGTATCAAACTCCATCTTGTAGATATTGATTCTTCATTTTTGTTCTAATTATTATCATCTTTGGGTTTCCAACTATCATTCCTAATGCTAAAGGAATCTGCATGAAGCATCTAACACTGACTTCTGGTAATAGTTTCACAAGAATGAAAATACATTTGAGATCTCTTATACCATATGTAATGCAGTTTTCTTTCTCTATTTAAAAAATAATGATGATTGGGATTAGCTTATGTGAGAATTTCAAGATACTTATTATAATAATGCGAAAATCTAGTTTAGTTGATAGTATGAAAAATCTTTACCCTGTACATCACAATTGAATCCCACATTTTACTCCACACTTAAATAGTGGAACTTGACAGCACCATTGTACTTATCTGATAGAAAGAATTCCTTTGATTTATAGACATTATCCTTTCTCTAAGAAAGAACCAGCAGTGGATGATATGAGCATGTTACATAATTGCTTGAGTTCAGGACATGTATTTACAGTAAAAAGGTTTCCTGAGTTTGTCTGAAAAATGTGCAGTGTGGCCCTTGAGTATTTAGTCTTCAAGAGATATTTATGCATTTTATCAAATCAAGAGTAAATACATATGACCACAGTTCTTTTTTGAGGGAATACATATCCTCACTTTAGAAATAAACTCATTCAAGAAATGCTTTATACAATCGCCATTCATAGTTCTCATGCAAGAACTTAAAGTAAATAAAAGGAAGATAATTCCTATACGTCAGAGGAAGAGAGTGAAACTAAAATAAGAATGGCACTTCCCAAAAATGAATACTTAATAGAGTACCGTGTAGTAGATCAAGTCAAAATAGGATTATCCAAAACCTCAAGAGATTCATTTGAATAAAATGCAGATGCAAAAACCTGCATGCATATATGTATGTCATTATTTAACCTCAATCCTATTCCAACAGCTATAGTTATTGATTTCTCATCACAAACACTTGAATACTCTCCCATCCTTTTCACCAAAGTTAACCTCCATTTACAATACTTTGCCCTTGAGCACTTTGATCATGCAGAGATTCAAGTTTCTACTCTGCTCATCTACTTTGCAAGCATCTTCTAACTTCTTTTGTTATTCACATTTTTTACATGCATGTTGAGCTATAGCAAAATATATAAGGTGTTCATCTTGCTGGTTTACTAGTTTATGAATATTGTGGCTGTAATATACTTGTAGAAGCTTGGGAGTGAAAGAACATCAATCGGATCCGTGGCGCAATGGTAGCGCGTCTGACTCCAGATCAGAAGGTTGCGTGTTCGATTCACGTCGGGTTCAATTCCCAATCTGATTCAATTTTTTTGTTTTCACCAAACACGAAAACGGCGTCGTTTAACACACTGTTCTTTTATATAAATACCCTTAGTCGTTAGACGAAGTAATTTCAGTTCGCAAAAATGTCACTACTCACTCGCCTCCGCCACATTTTCCAAAACCGCCACTTCTCCACCACAATCCTCTCCCCTAACTCCGCCACACCTCTCACCACCAAACAAAAAACCCGAACCGCTATCTCTCTCATCAAAACCGAGAAAAACCCTGAACGAATCCTCGAAATCTGCCGCGCCGCCGCACTCACTCCCGACTCACAACTCGACCGCGTCGCCTTCTCCCTCGCCGTATCCAAACTCACCGCCGCCAACCACTTCGATGGTATCCGTCGCTTCCTCGATGAGCTCAAAACTCGACCTGACCTTCGCAACGAGCGCTTCCTCTCTCACGCTATTGTTCTCTATGGCCGAGCCACTATGCTTGATCACGCTATAAGGACTTTCAAAGAATCTGAAGATTTCAATGTTACTCGTTCTGTTAAATCGCTCAACTCACTCCTTTTCGCTGCGATTGCTGCTAAGAATTATAAAGAGGTAAGTCGAATTTATCTTGAGTTTCCGAAGATTTATTCGATTGAACCGGATTTGGATACGTATAATTTAGTTATTAAATCGTTTTGTGAGTCTGGTTCGTGTGGTTCTGTGTATTCTATTTTGGATGAGATGGATAGGAAATCGATTAAGCCGAATGCTACGACGTTTTCGACTTTAATTAGTGGTTGTTATAAGGAGGAGAAGTTTGAGGAGGTAGGGAAGGTGTTGAAGTTGATGGAGGAGAAGTATAGAATGTACCCGGGGCTTAGTACTTATAATGTTAGGATTCAGGGTCTGTGTAAGTTGAAGAGGTCAAAGGAGGCAAAGGCATTGCTGGAAGGGATGATTTGTAGGGGGAGGAAGCCGAATTCGGTTAGTTATTCTCATTTGATTCATGGGTTTTGTAAAGAAGGGAATTTCGATGACGCGAAGAGTTTGTTTAGTGTGATGAAGAAAAGAGGGTACTTGCCTGATGGTGATTTGTATTTTACTTTGGTTTACTATCTTTCCGAGGGTGGGGATTTTGAGTCTGCATTTGAGGTTTGCAAGGAAAGTATGGCTAAAGGTTGGATTCCGAATTTCACAACTATGAAAAAAGTTGTGAATTGGCTTGTCAGTGTTGAAAAGTTTGATGATGCTAAAGATGTTATTAAGCAGATCAAGGGAAAGTTTGCCGCGAACAGCGACAAGTGGGATGAAATTGAAGCTGCATTGCCTCAGTAATGAATGGAGACTCTGGTCTGCTTAGAATTCTTTGATCAATTGTACGGAACCTGGAAGATTAAGCCATCATGGCAATGCTGGTCTAGAAATCGCTTTCACTCATTGTTTGACCATATACTCTGACACATTTTGTTTCCTCTTGAATCAACAGTAGATGTTATTCTGCTGAGTTGGTGTAGTAAGTTCTCCATGGTTGGGCATGATTGATTTTCTTTGTTTGAGTAATGAGAACTGAAAATAGTTAATTCTATAATTTTCTGACAGTTCTGATTTATTTTACTTCTTTTAGTTGCATTATCTGTGTCCTTGCAATCTAGATTTTTGTTCTTTGTAAGAAAGTGATAACATGGGAACTCTTACAGACATGTATATTACTCAAACTTTTGGTTGGTTGCTCTTCTCTTCTTCCATAGTTTATCAATAATAATAGTTGATTGAATCCAACTATTAATTCATGTGTATATACCATTTCTTCTGTAACGAACTAATGTTTATATGAAGCACTTGAGATTGAAAACATTTGAGAATGAAGGTATTGATTATGAATTTATGTATTACTGTAAATTAGTATGTTATTTAAGTATATTGTGCATATGTAGTATAATGCCATAATATAGATTGTGCTCCATATGGTGCACTAGATGCCATTGTTGTTGAAGCCACCAACCAGCTGCACCAGGAAATGGGTCAAGTTCAACAACTTCGAAATATTAGTTAGTATCAAGGGCATCAAGGGCAACCAAAACACCTTCAGAAAGAGGGATAAAAAACACGTAAGACTATTAACATGTTCTTTTAATCTACTTCTCTAATCTATTTGTATATTGTTTGTATTTAAACCTATGGCCTCCAAATTATAAGGCAACAACTTTACTTTTCCGCAATGGCTTATCCTCTTACCCAAGTGGAAGATTTTACAGTTGACAAAGGCAGGTAAGAGGCTAAACTGATTGCAGTGTGAGGACAATAAGAAAGTAAAAATTATCAATACATGCTAACAACACAATCACTATAGTTAATATTTAGCAATGCAGATAAGTGCAAACATTGACAGGGTGACTGATTTCTATGTTGAATTACATATAACATATGATGTGTATATGTATTACAAGACACAACTCAATTTTTAACTACTGCACATATAAACAAGAGTCATTTACTTTAATTGTAGGCATAAGATGATGAAGTCCAGAAGAAGTACTTACAGTGGAGTAGATCCTTATCAACCATTGAAGGAGCAAGAAAACCAATAAGAACTTGCACTATAAATTGAGACCAGATCATAAAAGAAAATGCAACCAACATCTCCTTCTAGTTAATGACAGTGACAATCACTCCATCTATCTTGGAAATCATTAAATTAATGGTAGAAATCTATCTTGGAAAATGCAGAAGTACTAATAATAACTAACTTATATTTATCAGATAGCTTCCAGTACAGATAATTGTTTTTATATTGATAGATATGAATTTGGTTTAATATTTCTTATTTTTCAACAACAAACACACCTTAAAACTTAATCCTACTAAGTAGAATTCACTTCAGTGTCATTTTTAATGTTTACTTGTTTTCAATATTACTTACTGTTTCACTCTTCTAATATATCTTCTCAATTCATCACCAGTAATATATGTTGTTTGGATTGAGACAAAAAATATATGTCCTTTGTGAACTGAATTGAAATAATAAACTGTGTAAAAAATGAATATTTTTAGATAATTAATAATTCAGACAAAACAATTTTTCTTAGACGACAAAAAAAATGCCAGAGGGAGTATAGTTTTTTTTCTCTGTTGAAGAGAGGGACAGAGGAAGTATAGTTTTACACATAAAAAATGTAATTGGCAAATATAAGATATAAAGTTACTATCCAAGAATTTCCCTATCACAACCCAATAATAGACAATAGTCTATTCTTGACCAAGTTTTAAGATAGAATGATTTTACTTTTTTTGCATTTGTTAACCTTATGAGTTTCCTTTTTCTTGTACCTGCTTTTTATCAGAAAAAATAGCTAAAATTAATTAACCGTTTTGATGTTCAAAACTAAAATAAGTAATTATAGTTCTCTCAGGAATGCACATATAAAACATTTTTGTCCACCATGCACAACCTCATTTAGTTTCTTTGTTGATATAGGCCTCAAGAGCAAACAAGCTCAGCTCAAAATATATAACCAAATTAACTGCACCATTCCTTTCCAATTTTAGCATTTGGTGCATGCAATTTGGTTTTGAGAGGAATTTGTTCAGGTTGGTTAAGAATTTTTGGTTTCAGGGCTTTGTTTGTTTGTGCTATAAATACAGATAAGGTTTGAGAAAATGAGTTGTTGCTTACCATGCTGCAAATCTGAAGTTGAATCACCCTCTTACACAAAAGTAGAAAGAAAAACCAGAAAAGTTTCAGCAGGAAGGCAAACATTCAAATCAATAGCTGCTGCTGTGTCAATTAAGACCGGTATGTAGGCTTTTCTGATTCTGGCAAAATGTTACATATGCAGAAACAAAAAATAAAATAAAATGGTTGAACGAAATTTGTTTTTTTATGTTTCTTTTTTTGCCCTTTAATATGATCGAAGAGCGGTTTGATTTCTATTCAATTCCTGCTATGTTTCTCTATACATGTCATAAAGATTCGACAAAGTTTTATGAACACAACCCCGTTCTTTTGTTCGGGTTTGGGACCATATATGTAAAGGTTTGCAACAAGGCATGATATAGGTAAAGTTACATAATCATCAAGGAGACGATATAAAGATGGTTCATGAACATATTGAAATGAATAATTGCAAATTATAATACCATGCTTTTCAATATAGTAATATTCTTTAAAATAGATTCTTGATAGTTATTGAGAAATGTTATTATGATTTCCAAATTATTAGCTGAAAATCCCTAGAATTTTGCATTAGAAACTATGGCTTTAAATGGAAATGTGGGTGATCAAACTTTATATAAATACATGGTCTCAAATTGCAGGTAGCAGCAGGCATAGACATATAACAGCAGAGATACTAAAATATGGAGCTGCACAAAATGATGTAAAAGTATTCACATATGAAGAACTTGCTGCTGCAACAGGCAACTTTAGCACTGATTGCCGTATCGGAGAAGGTGGATTTGGGAATGTCTACAAAGGATACATAAAAAGCACTAATCAAGTATCTCTCTCAAACACACTCACACTTTAATATATAGTATTTTTAGATGTTTACAAGTTGTGGAAGTCTCATGTTGAATATTTGGTGCTCAGACTGTAGCTGTGAAGCAACTGAATAGAGAAGGAACCCAAGGAACAAGAGAATTTTTCGCCGAGGTTTTGATGTTAAGCTTGGTGAAACATCCTAACCTTGTCAAGCTCCTTGGTTATTGTGCAGAAGAAGATAATAGAATTCTAGTTTATGAATGCATGGCTAATGGAAGTTTGGAAGATCACCTTCTAGGTATGATAGTCATAAACATTTAGCTTATTTTGTATTCAAAACAGCTTAAAACAAAATTAACAGCAAGTCTTCGGGAGTTTTTTATTTATTAAAAGGGCAGCCCAGTGCTACAAAGCTCTTGTTAGAGTTTATGGAATGGTTGGAGGAAAACAGTTATTCTGTAAAATTTAATCAAAATCAAACATGTTATAATTATGAACTTTGTTTTACTGGAACACATCAATAGCATGCAACATCACTAGTTTATTTTTCTCAGACATGGGTAAAGATAAGGAGCCATTGGATTGGCAGACAAGGATGAAAATAGCTGAGGGAGCAGTTAGAGGACTTGAATACTTGCATAATGGTGCAGATCCACCAGTGATATTCCGTGATTTCAAATCGTCTAATATACTGTTAGATGAAAATTTCAATGCAAAGCTATCAGATTTTGGACTTGCTAAGTTGGGTCCAATTGAAGGCAAGAATCCTGTCTCAACTAGGGTGATGGGAACCTATGGCTATTGTGCACCTGAGTATGCTTCTTCAGGTCAACTATCCACAAAAATAGATATATATAGTTTTGGTGTAGTGCTTTTGGAGATAATCACTGGTAGGAGGGTAATAGACACAGCAAGATGTGCAGAGGAGCAAAACTTGATTGATTGGGTATGTTATACTTTTTCCTCTTAGTCACGTAACTGTCGCGCCCTGATTTTCGGTAGAATACTGGCTATACGATGCTCTTCAATAAGCATGATGATATTTATTTTACTTAAAAGGTTTAGAAGGTGCACTTTAGTGCTAAAGTTAAAAATAGCTTTGAAATATGGAATTTATGGTAGCCTATTTGTTTTGATATCACAGGCAACACCATTGTTTAAGGACAGAAAGAAGTTCACTCAAATGGCTGATCCTTTGCTAGAAGGTAATTTCCCAGTGAAGGGTCTATTTCAAGCTCTAGCAGTGGCAGCAATGTGCCTACAAGAGGAACCGGATATGCGGCCTCAAGTGGATGATGTTGTAACAGCTCTTATGCATCTAACAACACAAAAAAATGAAGAAAAAGACATTGTTAGTGATTCTCTGAAAAGTGAAGGACATGTTGAGTCTTTTAGAGCTACACCTTCATTTGAAGAGCCAATGGATTAGCTTGATTGGCCAGACAAATATTAGGATTCACTGAAAATTTTGAAGAAAAAACAAAAATCACTACAAAAATGTTTTTGCTAGACTGAGTGATGTCCAAAGTTTAACTTTTAGGTTGTAATGCTTTTGTTTTGTCATTGAAATCACTCAATCAGGATACCTTTAACTCTTCGAATTTTCTCTTTTTCTAGAGGTCATGAGTTCAAATGTTAGAAACAATCCGAGTCAAGCTGCATATGTAACATGTAATGTGATACCGAAATCCAAAAGTCTAAATATAAGCACCCCAATTATAAACATCTAAATTAATACAAAAGTACTTTTTTGCTTGATTATTTTATTCATAAATAGTAGTTAAATACCAACTGTTTGCAGATCTAAATCTGATATGTACATTGAGTATGCCATTCATTTTCTATTCTTACCTTGGCTGTCTAAAACCGTCACCATATCTCCGAAAAGCTGCATGGTTCCAAATCTTACAGAATCTGTAGAGCACTGATTTCAAACTGAATCTTAAATCTAAAAAGCCAGCAGTACTAAAGGCATAAAAAACACAGGTTCTTGAAGAGAACATGAAAGATAACATGCAAGTATAGACTTGAAAAATAACATGAGACCCAAAACAAAACAAAACAAAACAAAAAAGTTGCCAAAGTCTGGCAACACAAATTGAATATTAAAATGAATATGTTACAAGTTTTGGTCTCCCAAAGTGCAATGGTATTCTTCACTGAAAAAACTCAAGAGGGTAACTTAGAGCTGAAAGTTGTTGATATCATTCTTGAGGATCCTATAGCTATAACCAGGAATCCTATTTAACTGATTGGTTTCTGCTACTTCTGTAACAGAACAAATTTTTGGGATGAATCCACTAGTACATTTTCTCTTCCTGCTCCTCCTCCTCCAAGTTGTTAGTAAGGCCCAGAAACTAGGCCTAGAAATGGAATAGCTTCTATCCATTTCCACAAAATGTTGCTGAGGTTTTTGTGAACTACTACTACCTCTTGTGTCTAACTCAAACTTGGTGAAGTATTCAATTTCCTTCATTACTAGAGATCCAATAGTGCCCCTTGTGCCAATAGCTACTGGAGTCTGTGTTGACATAATTTTATCTGGGGTGGTGGGTATGTGACTATAGTCCTTTATAGTGCATAAATTTACTATTAAAGTGAGTGATACTTGTAGATGAAGAAAGTTGGTGTTATGGTTCTAAATTTATTTAATTTTCAACTTCTAGGCAATCTAGCTGGTGAACTTTATTAAATAGTACTGCTGAGATTATTTATGAAGAGCAAAAGCTTGAAATTTCCCATATTCTCCTATTGTGTCAATACATAAATTAAAAAAAAAAATCCTTTTTTTCTTTCTTCCGAGATAAAATGATATGTTGTCTCAAATTCAAACTATGTTCAGACCAATGATATTGAAGCAAAACTAAAAAAACAATAAATATTTAATTTTTTAATTAATATGACATATTTTCATTAGTATGAGACATGTTTGAGACAAGATCCTTACCCATCATACTTTACCTTTTGACATGAATGTACATATGATATGGAAATTCTATTCCCCTAGAATTATTACTATACAAACAAATTTGAAATATCCACCGTGCTTAAGGTATTCTGTTTTCTCCTACTTTTCATTTCAGTTCTCCGCCTATCATGCCTTGGCTATTGGAAGGTGATCTTTCATTATCATGTTCATCACCTTTTTGGGTCATTTTTGGTTTATTGTTGTGATGTCTTGTCCAATTGGGACATCGACTATTTGGTAACCTTGAGTTAGTACACAAAATTATGCAACAATAGTCGAACTTTAATTCCACTAATAAATAAGTTTATCTTACCAAATAAGTTAATCACTTGGTTTATTATAAAGTCTAATATTTTTTATGTTAATCAATGATAAGGAATTAATTTCATAAAATATGTGATTGTTCTTTCCAACAAATGTCACTTACTGTAATCTGCTATTGACCTTTTGATCTTATGTTGTACTTATGGATTTTAATGAAGACTTATAACAATGGAGAAACATGTGCGTGTTTTCACTTTCTTTTTAATGACAAAAGTGTAATTTCATTTTAATAAAAAAGATAAAATTAGTCATTAAAAATTATATTTCCCTTTGTTTTTTTAAATATTTTCCTCTCCGTTATTAGAAATGATCCTAACGATAAACAAAAGACTAGAAGCTCTAATTTGATAAATCAGTGAAATTACTTTATAACTTAGGAATTCAATCAACAAGTTTATCAACAATACATTTTTAGCTTCTAACTATGGAGTCAGCTTATCCATGCCGTTTGTAGACCTGATATTACTACACTAAAGAGAGTTTTGAATTTAGGAAAGTGGGTCCAGTGATCTAATGTTCCTGAACCATTTATAACATGGCTCCAACTCGACCCACTATTATTAAGTGTTAACTTTAACGGTTGAAGTCACTTTTTTAATTATTCGGAAACAAGTCGAATTAGAGCTTAACCTGATAAGAATTTGATCAGTTCAAAACTTGATTCTAATTATTTTTTAGTTTGAGTTTGGTTCAATTAAAGTTCATAGAGTGTTCAGCTCAAATCGAATTGGTTCATTTGGATAACTAAACTAATTAATTCATTTAATTTTTTTCCACATGATTATATATAAATATAACATTTTATATATATAATAACAATAAACATTAAAAAATAATGTAGGAGACTCATGAGCCTAATGAGTCAAATTGTATCAAGTTCAAGTTTGACTCGTTTATTTAGCAACCTCAATTTTTAGCTCAAGTTTGACTCATTTAGTTCATTAATCAAATTTGTCAAATTAAATAACAAGTCAAGTTTCGAACAAATATCAAGTTGGTCTAGTTCATTGTCGGTCCTTGTCCAAGTGTAGGAGGCTTAGGTCATTTTAGTTGACATTTGGTCATTTAAATTACCTTAACGTTATAAAATTTACAGTAACAATTCATAAGTTTTAGTGAAATTACATAAACCACATTTCTTTTTTTAAACCTATATAAATCATCCCTAATTATATATAAATTACACTAACTACCACTATAGAAAAGATAAGTGTAATTTCTTAAACAACAAATGATGACTAATGTAATTAAGTTAAATAAAATTTGATATATTACAAAGATAAGTTCAAATAATATAAAAGTCATTGTCTATAACACTCCATGCGCCACTATCGTTTTGTTTGTCATAAAAAAGTAAAACATCAAAATATTAACTATATTTTCTAATCAATAGAATGATTGCATGAATTAATACATATTTTAAATTACTATGCATAATAAATAAATAGGGAATTTTTTTCAATAATGACGTTAAGTTTGAGTTATTTATAAATTAGGAGTCCTTGAATATACATTTCACCCAAATAAATGGAGGTAAGCATTTTACTTCGTTACTTATATAGAGTATTAGATTATTTTTATTAGGGGAAGTATTAGATCAGATAATAACAGTTAATAAATAATAATACAGATACAAATTAATAAATCAATAATGTGGATTAAAAAAAATGTGAATTGTAAATGGGCTTGTATGATCCTTCATCTAAGGCCCATTTCATGGAGGCCCCAACATTGCTTCACCTTTACGCTTCAACTTGAAACATTGCTCATTATAAATACCACTCTACTGTTTTCTACAAACGAACATGCTTCAAGATTTTGCAATGGTTCCGTTGAAACTCTCATGGTATAAATATAGAGAGATTGATTTTCATGTTTTTTCCAACTTTCTCTGTGAAGGTAAAGAAGATCACTGAATTTTTTCATGTCCTAGTTGCGAAATTCTTTGCAATTGATGAGTAGAATTGAAAGATATAGAATTCGATTTCTTTGTGTCTATTCCGACCCTTTATCATTGGCACATCCTTCTCGATTGATTTTTCTTATAATCGATTTAAGCGAAGTATCGTCTTTCTTAAGTTGGTAATCAAAATCAGTTTCAAAACCCTAGATTTTTCTTGAGGCAATTTCTTTCATTTACGGCAGTGATGACATTTTTCCTTAAATTATGATGTTGTATGAAAGTTCCTTTTTTTCTTCTGATGTTGGTGTTGCTTCTTCACTTGATTTTTGCGATGGTTCAAACTCTACATAGAGACATAAAGAATTTGATTTCTTTTGCCATTTCTGACCCTTTTTAGTGTCATGTGACTCATGTCTCTCTTCCTTGTGCCTTTACTGAATCTTTATCACTGGCATATGTCGATTGATTTTCAATCTTTGAATTTCTTTATAATTGATGTAAGGAAAATGAGGTATTTCTCGAGTTTACAAACACTGTCCCAAAACCTATGTTGTGGTAACAGTTTCTTTCATTGGTGGCTATAATATGGATCTTGATTATTCAAGAATGTTTGATCTCGATGAACCAAAAATTTAATTGCTTTACAAATCCAAGAGTTGGATTTGGGCTATGAAATCTGCATATTGCTTGCAAGATGAACTATAGTTGGCTATAATTTGTAAATCCGAATGAGACCTTAATTTGTTGGATGGCTTTATACGAAATATCAATATGAATTCTTTATTTATAATGTAATATCAGGATCCTAGACCTGGAGAAATAAAAGTGAGCCTTTGTTTCTTAAACTATTGCAATATGAATTTTTTATTCATATTGTAAATCGAAATGGTATGCTTCAGACGTAATGTCCCTAAATTGGTCATGATATTCACGAGGTGAAAGCAAGTGGTATGGATTTTGCATAGCTTTACAAATCCAAGAATTTGATTTGGGCTATTAAATCTGCATATTCATTGCAAGATGGATTATAGTTGCTTATAATTTGTAAATCCGAAGGAGACCCTAATTTGTTGGATGGCTTGATATGAAATATCAATATGAATTCTCTATTCATTATGTAATATCAGGATCCTGGACCTGGAGAAATAAAATTGAGCCTTTGTTTCTTAAACTCAATTGCAATATGAATTTTTTCATTCATATTGTAAATGGAGATAGTATGCTTCAGCCATGATGTACCTAAATGGGTTATGATGATATTCACTATGCGAAAGCAAATGGTATGGATTTTGCCTAAATGTAACTGTTTGATTGCTATATGCAATAATTATAACATGGAATTGGATGGTATGCCTGACCCTAGTAGCCTATAAATTCAAATGCGAATAAGACCCTACTTTTCTTGGCTGGCCCGTATACTTGCATAAAGTTTCGTATAACTAGTGTGGATCAATTCGTTTCCCAGGTGGATCAATTATTTCTTGGCTGGCCCAAACGCTTTCCCAGGTAAACCAGAGTTTTTGTTTTTTGTGATGGAGGAAAGATAATGTTTGACATTTTAAAGCTGTTTTAGGTGCTATGAGATTGACCGGAGATCAAGGATTATTGCTGTGACAAATTGTACTTAGTTTTGGATAAACAGGCTGGTACATGTATGTAATCAATCCCATAGTTTGACCCCAAAAGAGTTATTCATATTTCTGTATAGGCATCGAATAGAATTGTTTTCGTAATTTTGGATGCTAGATAATGCAGAGTACTGTAGTTTTGATAACCAGTGGCCATGTTCTGCTTCAAGTGAGTGAAAATTGTTATTTAGATTATGCTAATGGGTTATTTAACGTGATCCATCTAACATAGTCATAAATCATTATGTATATCAGTCATCGGATTATCTTATTTGGTTTTTCAATGCCTTCAGCACCAATATCATAACAGCATAGCATCTAAGATCAAGTTTGGCTAGAGCATTTTTATGAGTTGGATATAATTGGGTTTTAGTAGTCTGGAAATTAGATTTTCTAAGGTCAGTTAAGGTAGGAGAATGGTTAGTAGCAAAGAACAAGGGTACAAAGGTAGTAGTCTAAAGGTATACTTATTATTAATGTTTAGGGAATATCAGACGATTGTATTTTTGGGGAAATTCAAATTATTTGGTTGTTGTGAACAATTCCTCGGAGCTGAGGCATTATGGTTTCAATTCCTTTTGCAGTTTCTTCTTCACCAACTGGAATCATTACCCACTATATGTGTCCTATTAACATGGCTCCTTGACTTGTTTCTGAAGGTACACTAATTGGAGTGACTATCATAGATTGCTTGAGAACCCTGAAATAGCTATACTAGTAAATAATTGTGCTTATTTTGACTGCTTTTTCTGCAGCTTCCAGCAGAATGATATGAGACATTAGCTTTGCTTTCTACTGAAATTCAGTATTTAGACTCCCTAAAATGAATAGCAGGAAAGACTGAACGAGTTAATAATAGAAGACAGAGTAATGTTCTTGAGAATAATATATTATTAGTTTTAAACTACACTGGGGAAATTGAGATATCACATTTTTAACC
Organism: Lupinus angustifolius; assembly: GCF_001865875.1. Lineage (NCBI taxonomy): Eukaryota > Viridiplantae > Streptophyta > Magnoliopsida > Fabales > Fabaceae > Lupinus > Lupinus angustifolius. The sequence continues at coordinate 3,922,209 of NC_032024.1, forward strand.
ATGTGATTTGATGTGGTGCATTAGCCAAGATGGAATTAGCTACTTAACTGAACTTGCATGATTGTATGTTCCTGATGGAGTATAATTTGAATGTGTATATTGTTGACTTTTTTGTACCTGCAGCAACATGACATGTAAATTGACATGGGCATTTCAAGTGTAAAATTGTGAAACAGTTGTTTGCTTTGTGGCATCAGTTTAGTGTCGAAATAAGGGCACAACTCTTGTTTTATTGAGTACAGATTTTATAAAGTGGTGGCAGATTTGTGAACTTGAGGTCATGGAATACAGTCAGGTTCCCTGGCCAACTACTGGTATTCAGGACAAATATTGTATTGAAGACTGGGAGTGGCCTTCTAAAGATTATGCATATGAGTGTAAAATCAAGCTTCTTACTGGTCGAACTCCTCAGGTCTGTTAGCAATCTTGTATGTGTTGAGTATGTGTTTTACCGGAAGTGTCTTTTTGAATTAAGTTTTAACACATGGTGTTGGTCTAGTGATTTAAGGTGCCGCTAGATCCCTAGGTGACCAAAAGGTCAAAGGTTCAATTCCTAGGAGCAACACTTGTTGGGAGAGGCAACCACGCATCCCAAAGAGATTAGTTCCTTATCCAAAAAGATGAGGGGATACCTTTGGTAGAATAAAAAAAACATGAAGATATAGTTGATTTACAATTCTCCTCATGTGAACATTTGAGTGGTTCATTGCTCACTTTATTTCTATATGTTTCATTGTTATATGCCTTCATGAGCTGGAAAGGATGTTCACCAGCTTCCTTTGTTGGTTAAACAATAATTCAGCTGCTACAAATCACAATAGTGCAGATTCTAGGAACTGTTGGATTGGATCTAATATTAGGAGTATACAACTGTAGCCTTGAGAGTTTCTATTTGAAAATATATCCCCCACCCTCCAATACATATTCTGGATGTTTTCATATTCGAGAATCCGATGTCGACTTGAATGTTTGATTCTTTTGTATGAATGGTGAATCAGTTGGCATCAATTTAGCAGTGTTTATTTTCTTTGAGTATCTTTTAGGAAGAGGAAACTATGTTTTGACTAGTACCTTCCTTCTTTAATTGCCCATTCGAGCTCAATTTGCTGCCTGTAAGGCTCCATTAATTGGTGATTCTACATATATGGCAGCTGCAAAATTGCAGAGATGGCTATTCCTGGACTTAATCCATTTGGAAAATACAATAAAGATTTCACTTGTGAGAGTGAAAAAGAAACAGCCGTTATAAATTGGATTGCACATGGAAATGTGCCGAGTGATGTAATTGGCCTTCAAGCATATTAAATTTCATGGGATGATGATGAGCTTCTACAAAGCTGGTTTGCCTTGGTGCATGAGTGAAATGACTTGAAATGTGTGCTTAAGTTGAGGATCGAGAGATCATGGTTGTGATATTCTTCTGACTCAGGTTTGAGTGATTTATTTGTATGCCTGGAACTTAAATTATATTGGTTTTATATGCACAGATATAATAATATTCAAAAAGCATAAGAACATCAAGTGGACCAATTTATGCTTGTATGACCGATAGTGAGATTTGGGGAGGATAGATGTTCGCAGCCTTTCTACCTGCAAGCAGAGAGTCTGTTTTCAGAATTTGAACTCGTAACTTCGTTATTAATGAATAATAACCTTACCTAGTTGTGCTATGCTCAGCCTCTTTTGTGCACGTGTTATTATGATGGCCAGGTATGCTTTGGTCCCCACACATTCAGCCACCATTGTTTTTTATCTCATGGATGATTAACAAATATTTTAAACCTAAACTTAAGAGGTTTTATTACCAGACCGATGATATTGGCCAACTGTAATGTCCGCATTACTTCCATCCACAACTCTAGGTGCAATCTCGTTCATGAATACCTTATCCCAAGTTTTTTTTTGGTATTACCAAAAATATATATTCACTATTTTTTTTTTCCGAGTAAGGAACTAATTCTTTTTGGGATGTGTGGTTTTCTTTTCCAATAATTGTTGCTTATAGGAATTGAACTATTGATCATCCTGGTATGTAACGAGATTTTACACCACTATACCAACCTTTTGTTGGTACCTTATACCAAGTTTGAAACTATGAAAATGGAAGCTTGACAGATTAAGTATTATCAAATCGCTTTAACCAATAAGTGCATATTACAGAGTTGGTGAATTTTGACCTGGTGTTTTGTGAGTGAAGACATCCCAGGTGCTTAGTTCTTTCCCTAAACTCAAGTAACCACCTTCATATTGTATATTATTAACGAACCAGTATTTCAAATCGAAAATGTATTGATTATATTAACCTATCAAAATTCAAGGGCGAGCCTCTAAGTGAAGTTAAGGAAAACATGTATGCAATTTATTAAGAGCTTGATTTGGTTATTATACTTTTTAATATAACCTGCTAAGAAGAATAAGCCCTAAAGAGAAAGTTGGTGGGTAATGGAGATTGGTGTAATCCTTTTTTATGAGTTGAGTTTTGTAAAGAAAGATAAAACTTTAAATTCATCTCATAAGTGTATTTGATTACTCTTGAGCATTTCATTTCCTCCTTTCATTCCATTCAAAACCTGAATTTGCAAACTAAAATTAGGAGTTTGTTTGTAAATTAGTTTGGGAAAGAAAAAAGAAAACAATTATCTCACAAATGGTTTTCAAATGTTTTATTTCTCTTTGTATACTCTAATAATAACTCAAAGAGATACAAGCAACTTGCAATTTCATTTGATACTCTAACATTTATATTTGTACATACATACTTTATCTCAAAATATATTATCCCGTGTATTTATAAGGTTTTGTTAATCTCATTCCTTAGAAACAATGATAAGAAGTTAAAAATAAGTAAATGCTCATTTTAACCCAGTCCATCATATCTTATAATGATAATTGTTTGTTAGTATTAAACACAAGTTTCATCTTACAGTTTATTTGCAAGTTGGATTTTAGAGTTGAAGAAAAAAAAAAGACCTCAAGTCATTTTTGGAGGGAAATAAATCTTTTAGAGTTATCCCACAAATGTATTTCACGACTCTTATATCTTCCTTTTTAATTCATTCATTTTTTAAATTCCACCAGCAAATACACTTTAGAAAACTTACCACATCTTTTGTATTGTTCTATATTTTTATTTCATGAACCAACCATTTTTTGAAGGCCCAAGATAAAGCCCTGTCTATTTATTGAGGCCCATTTATTCAGTTGCAAATAACATGCGTACAGTTTTCAAAACACCAGCCTCAACCCGATAGCCGTATCGATAAGCATAACAATTTTTGTACACTTTTTCTCGATTAGCAATGCTACATAGAAGCAAATATTAGGATAAACAGTAAGAATGTTGGTTTAGTGTTATAAAATCATATTATATCTTCAAGATAAAAAATTTGATTCACGAAAATGACACTTATTATTAGAAAGGATAACGATAACCACAAACAAATTAGTTCGTTAAAGATATCTACCAAAAATATATATTAGGATAAGCATAATGGTGAACCAGTTGATTCGCGATCAGAAGCATGACTAAAAAGTTTACACAAGCTTCCCTTCACATTAAGCGAATTCCGGTTTGTAAAACTTCAACTCGATAATTGTGGAAAACTTGCTCGTAATCAAACTCAGTAAGATAAAAAAAATGGCCTCGGTGACCGTTGCGGTGGCGTTATTGTCTTTATCCAGTTGTTACCGGAGCTCCGGCCAAACCACGGCGGCGCGCGCGCTTGGAATGTCGTGCTCAGCTATTCACAAGCACCACGCGTCGAATCGGTGTTATCGGAGTTCACATAACACTAACGCCATCGTCGCCGTTGAAACTAACTCCTCAACAATCGACGCCGCAAACTTAACCGCCACGTCTTCTTCGGAAAGGTAACTACCTTCATCAATCTCAAGAAACAAAACAAGCTTGTTTCTACTGCTTTAATTTTTTGCTTGTTAATTGTTACTGAAACTTACTTTTATTGAAGCTATCAAAACTATGATCGGTTACTTCCATGTCCATCGCACAAATCTACACCGAGAGTTGAGCACTTAGTTGTATCCGAAGAAGGAAATGTGTTAGAATTTATTTGCAAATCAGTCCATCTTCCTCCATTGTAAGCGTGACACTCAATTTATGAATTTCTAGTATTATCTTCCATGATCATATTCGTATGTTAAGTTTCGTTCTATGAAGGTATGTTGCAGATTTGATTCAATTTGGAGCTGTGCACTACGCTCTTGTATGTCCACCGCCTCCTCCTAGTGCTACTGAAAAACAAATTAGGATATTCAAAGAAGTAACAGAACCTTCAGTTTTGCGAAAAAGAGCTTCAATCAAAGGCAAGACTGTACAAAGGGCACAAAAAACTTTCCGTATAACTAGTGTGAATGAAGTTGTGGAACCGGGAATGTATATACGAGTTCATGTGCATCCCAAACGCTTTCCCCGGTGAACCAGAGCTTTTGTTTTAATTATCTTTTGGTTATAGAGGAAAGATAATGTTTGACTTTTTAAAGCTTTTTTTAGGTGCTATGAGATTGACTGGAGATCAAGGATCATTGCTGTGACAGAATTGTATGTAGTTCTGGATAAACCTGCTGGTACATCGGTATGTAATCAGTCCCATAGTTTGAACTTAGAAGAGTTATTCATTTCGGTATAGGTGTTGAATAGAATTGATTTCAATTGGATGCTAGATAATGCAGAGTACTGTAATATTTATACCCATGGCCATGTTCTGCTTCAAGTGAGTGAAAATTGTTATTTAGATTATGCTAATGGCTTATTTAATGTGAGTCATAAATAATTATTTATATCAGTTCTCAGATTATATTATTTAGTTTTTCAACGACTTCAGCACCATAATCCTAACTGCATATAGCATCTAATATCAAGATTGGCTAGACCAGTTATATGAGTTGGTTGTATGACATGGATATAATCAGGCTTGGGGAATGGTTAGTAGCAAAGAACAAAGGTAGAAGGTTAAAAGGTACATTTATTAATGTTTAGGGAATATCAGATGATTGGATTTTTGGGAGAAATTAGTAATTATTTGGTTGTTGTGAAGAATGCCTGAGAGCTTAGGCATTATGGTTTAAAGTTTGATGGATTCTAGGGGAAGCTCAAGAAAGGAGCAATGAGATTTATGAAGGGATGTTTGGTGTTGTCTATAAATGTGGACTAGGTTTATAAAATAGCATTGAAGTCGAGTATAAGAAAATTAACATAGGTTTTACTCCCAGGGTTCTCGAGTTATCACGCATGCAAGAAGATAGAAATTCGCTGAGTAACTCATTAAACATATTTAAGCCCCAAAATATGTAAAAAATACTGTAATAATTATTGGAATAACACTAAGTTAACATAAAATATGTTGACACTTGCTAATTATGCTCCTCAATGGTCTCTATCAAAATCTTCAAAGGTTGTTTTCACTGTCCATTGTTGTTTCCGTCTCTCTAAATTCTAGATAAATGAGATTTAAATTGCCTATGCTAATTAGTAATTCCTAATCCTCCACTAGTCCATGTTAGGCTTTGAGGCACTTTTTTATGCAATCTGATAACACCGGTAAAAGAATGCACAAAGAAAGAAGAAGATCCGTAAGCAAATCAATTCGGAATCAATTGAATTCCGAATACTAATACCTCTTTTATTGAATGCAAGAATTGGAGAAGATTACAATGAATGATGAACCCTAATTAATTCCCTTGAATCAATTTCTCACTACAAGATTGATTCCCTGAATCAATTCCTCTCTCTACACAATACTTCAAAACTAACTACAATAACCCTCCCCTAACTACTATTTATACCCTGCGGCCCTCTCCAAAGCTCATTCGGCAGTTACCAAACAAGTTGTGGGAATTATTCACCAGCTGCCACGTGGTTTAGTTGCTGTCACGTGGCCTCCGCTGGTACACTTGTATGATGGGTGGTCTCTTCCGCATCCTATCAATATCCCCTCCCAGAAGAACCAACTTGACTCCCACGAATTTTCACACTCTGATAAGTCCTCCCATTGGACCAACAATTCCACATTTCCACTACTATCAACATGGTGTTGCAGGATTTCAACCGGCTGTACCTTCAACTCCAACTCCTCGGATAACATCATCGGAAGGGGTTGAGACTGTTACGCCGGTTTTAGCGCCTTCTCAACAAAGAAACATGAAGCACGGGATGGACCCGTGTATGGTCTGACAATGCTAACCGGTAAGCTATCGGGCCAATGCGCTCTAAAATTTGATACTGGCCATAGAACTTGGCCGACAACTTGGCGGAAGGTCTGGAGGCTAGAGTTTTCAGCCTATACGGCTGAAGTTTCAAAAACACCTAATCTCCCACTTCAAACTCCACCTCACATTGGTGTTTATCCGCCTGAGCCTTCATCATATCTTGGGCACGTAAGAGATTCTGCTTCAACTCTTGAATAACCTCATTTTGGGCAACCAAGAGCTGATTTACTTCCTCTACCTTTGATGTAAACGTACTGATGACAACCTCTTGGGGCTGCCTTTAATTTACGGATCGTTTTAGCTTGATACTTTAGGACTTTTGGAGTCCAAATTCGGTTTTGTGAAATTAGGGTAATATTAGGGCTGTTTTGGTTTGGTTTGGGCTGCTTAGGTTATAAGGCAGTCTAGGTTGAGTGGTTAAGATCTAGGGTAATTGTGTTTGTGAGGGATTCTTTGTTTAGGGTTAAGGTAGTATTTGTGTTTAGGGTAGGCCACGCTTTGTAAGGCAATGTGTGTAGGTTTGGTTTAAGGTTGGAGAAGGTGTTTTAGGGTTTGTTTTATGCGTGAGGTAGGTTGTATGAGTTTTAGGTTAAGGTTGGTTTAATGGAGATGGTGGATTCGGTTTTGAATGGAAATTATGTGAATGAGTTTGGAGGTTGAAGGTGGAGGTGGAAAAGAATGAAAGGGGAGAAGCGCCACAAGCAAGGCTGCTTGATAAGCTATGGAGGTCCGCCACAAGCAAGGATGCTTGATAAGAACAAGTATGGTGGCCATGACCAACCTAGGTTTAGGAGAGCTCTCAACTAAACAAAAACACAAGGGTTTAATCAAAATTTAACTTAACTTTATTAATGACAATTCAATTACATAAATAGGCAATCTGAATGTCTTGGGCTGAAATAAAAGATTAAGTCCTAATTAACTTGAATAATAAAAATCATAATTAAAATTTAGGCTAAAATAAATATGAAATAATAATGTAGCTCCTAATTTAAATCATGTAAATAATGGTTGCAACCAGAATGAGTAACTTGGCCTTTGAATGAGTTTGGCCTCGGTTGAGTGTGGTTGAGTTATGAGTAAGTCCTTGGCTTGAGTTTGTTGAGTAGCCACGGTTTTGGAGAAGATAAGATGGTGAGCTAAGCCCTTTGTCAAATCATATCTATCTTTAGGCAACCGAATTTATCTTCAAGCAAGTAGGATAACAACTTTACAATCTAATTTCCTTGATTATAGCCGTGTGATCCTTAATTGATCAAGGGTTGATATTTTCCTTGCTTGGTCAAATTTTGTATGATAGGATTTGACTAAGTTGCTTGTCAAATTTGAATTCTCAAATCTATCTTTGTTGGGGCTGATTTGTTTATAAGATTATGTTGTTGGTATAAACAAATCTTATATTCACTTCCTTGATTGTAGCCTTCCACAACATAATTCTGTCTTCACTTGATCCCTTGCTTGTAGCATTAAATTGGATCAGATTTGAAAGATATAATCTTTATAATTATCTTCAAATAATTTGTTTTCTCCATGTCTTATCTCCTTGTTGCCTTAGAGATAGAGTTCCTCACGCCCTCTTCCATGTAAGAAATTATCATGCTTTAATTTCATTGCTCTAGCCACGTGACAAGCTTACCCTAGAACCTAAGTGAACTACTTGGTCACGAAATATGGACCATGTTACAAATAAATCCCAACCCATATTTTACATGAATTAAATGCTAAAATAATTGAGTGAAAATAAACCTAAGACTATATGAGAATGCAATCTCATTTATTTGAATCAATGCAAATAAAATAAACCTAAGTTAGAACATAACCTAAGGACATAAATGTCTTTCTCACATACCCTCTCCTGGGTCAATTGTGTCCTTTGAGACCTTAAGAATCTCTGCCTTGGCCTTGGCCTTGGCCCTAGTTGTAGGACCATCATGACTTCATTTGCCCTTGGGATCAAAGGCTACCCTAGGAGGGTTTACATCACGTACACCCTTTAATCAAAACTGGAGGATCTCTCCCATATAAAACTTTGAAAGGGGTCAGTCTTGCAGAAATGTTGTACGTAGTATTGAACCAAAACTTGGCCCAAGAAAGTCATTCTACTCATTTCTTCGGTTTGGGTCCCACGAAACATCGGAGATAGGTTTCCAAACTACGATTAACCACCTCGGTTTGCCTGTCAGTTTGAGGATGGTAAGCTGTGTTGTACTTCAAACGAGTCCCTGCCAATCGGAATAGTACCTGCCAGAAATGACTTAGGAATACCTGGTCACGGTCAGAAACTATCGATGATGGAAACCCATGTAGTCTTACCACATCTTTCACAAACACATAAGCTACATCCTTAGCAGAATAGGGATGGCCAAGAGGATAAAAATGAGCATATTTAGTGAGTCGGTCAACTACCACAAAGAAGGTATCCTTGTCACTAGACCGCGGTAATCCGGATATGAAATCCATAGAAATATCTGGCCATACTTGAGTAGGAATAAGTAGTGGCTGCAAAACTCCTCCAAGTGCCAAAGTAGAATACTTCTAGCGTTGACAAACATCACAAGCCTCGACATACTGCTTCACATAACCACACATGCTGTCCCAATAAAAGAAACTCGAGACCCGCTTGTATGTTCGGAAAAACCCACAATGCCCCCCGACGACACTATCATGGTACTCAGCTAAAATCAGAGGCAACTTATCAGACGTCTTGGATAACACCAACCTCCCCTTATACAGTAAACGTCCCGCCTGAAATTGAAAACCCGGATGAGAGCCTGGGTTTTCTGCCAAATCCTGTATCACCCTCCTCCACTTAGGTACCTGCTGAACCTCTTGGAACCACCTCTCGGCATCTCCTACATTAATCACCGAGAGTGCCGAGTAATAGGCCTTCCTCGATAATGCATCGGCCACGGAATTTTCCTTCCCCAGTTTGAACTAAATCTCAAAATCCAACCTAATGAGCTTTACCGCCTATTTAAACTGTTCCTCACTGAAAAGCCTATGATCAGTAAGGAATTTCAGACTCCTTTGGTTCGTTTTAATCACAAAGTGGAGACCCATCAGATAATGCTTCCACTTTTGCACGGCTTGAACCAACACCATCAATTCTCGTTCATATATCGACTTCAACTGGATCTGGCTGATAAACCTTTACTCCAAAAAGCTAAAGGGCGACCCTCCTGCATCAAAACCGCCCCAACCCCCTTATTGGAAGCATCGGTTTCTAACACAAAAGTCTTCGAAAAGTCCGGTACGACCAACATTGGTAAACTGATCATGGTTGCTTTTAGAGTCTGAAAAGCAATAGTAGCTTCTTCGGTCTACACAAAGTTATCTTTTTTCAACAAATCCATAAGAGGCTTGGCAATTCTCCAACACCCTTGCACAAACCTATGGTAGTAACTTGTGAGACATAGAAATCCCCTTAAACTCTTTAAATCGCGGGGCATGGGCCAAGAACTTATAGTTGCCACTTTTGATTCATCGGTCGCAACTCCTGAATGGGAGATGATGTGACCCAAATATTCTAGACTCGGCTTAGCAAAACTGCATTTCTTCTTGTTAACCTTTAACGAATTCTCGCGTAAGGCAGTCAAAACGTCCCTTAACTGCTCCTCATGAGAATCCTCATGCTGACTGTAAACTAGTATATCGTCAAAGAAGACTAATGCAAACCGCCACAAGTATGGTCGTAATACCTCATTCATGAGTGCCTGGAAAGTCGAAGGTGCATTATTGAGGTCAAAAGGCATCACAACAAACTCATAATGGCCTTCATGGGTTCGGAAAGCAGTCTTCTCAATATCTTCGTTCCGCATCCGTATCTGATGATATCGTGACTTCAAGTCCAATTTGGTGAAGATGGTGGGCCCTCCAATCTCATCCAACAATTCCTCAATAATGGGAATAAGGAATTTGTAGGGTATAATCACCTTGTTTAAGGCTCGATAATCAACACAAAACCTCCACCCACCATCCTTCTATTTCACTAAAATCAAGGGACTGGAATAAGGACTGATGCTAAGCTGGATAACCCCTGACCCCAACATCTCCCTGATCAGGCCTTCTATCTCTGTTTTTTAGTAGTGTGGGTACTTGTAGGGCCTAACATTGGGGATGACAGCCCCCTCAATAAGATGTATGGCGTGATCATGCCTTCGGACAGGTGGAAGGCCCGTAGGATCAGTGAATAACTCATCAAAGTCTTCGAGCAATTGCAACATTCTGTTTGAACCCCCCCCCCTTGACTCGATGATTCACATTGCATGAGTAACCCTTCACCCTCATCTCGGAGTACCTGCAATAATGCACCATATGAAAGTTCAGTTTTAGCCAATGCAGGATTACCCGTGATACGGATCAACTTCTCCTTTGCTTAACCGTGAGTTCCAACTTGCCAAAATCTGCTTGAACCTCACCTAATCCAGATAACCAATCTAGTCCCAACACCAGGTCGATGCCCTTGAGAGTGAAGAGGTAAAAATCTTGAACCACCTCCAAATTCTGTATCTGAAAGGACAATTGTGCACATTTTCATGTACACCTCACTTTATGGCCGTCTCCTACCTCCACCATGTAAGAAGGAGTATCCTGGACTATCAAATCCAACTCTCTCACCACCTCATTGGCTATGAAATTATGAGAAGCCCCACAATCAATGAGAACAACAATAGCTCTTCCCCTCAATACCCCTTCCACCTTCCAGGACTGTGTGGTAGTAAAGCCGGACATGGAGCACAAGGATAATCGCAAATCTTGGACCAAGTCCACGAGTTCTTCCCCTACACCATCTTCCTCTTCCTCCTCTTCCTCCATAATAAGCATCCTGAATTGCCTATTTTTGCACCGTGCAAGGCTCATCACATCTAAAACATAGGCCTTTGTCACGCCTGTCCCTAACCTCAGCACTGGTTAAATGTTTGAATTCCCCTCCTCGTGGTAAACACCTTCACTAACTGGTTTCGGCCCGGAATTTCCGACCTTGTTGCTTCCCCCAAAACTATCACGCTTTCCCTCCCATGCTGTTTTTGATTCTACGGTAACGGTTCTAGAGTAAGGATTACTTCTCTGATTACTTCCACTTCGGCTTGCATAACCATACGAACCCTTCTTACTCAATATTACATTCTTTTGCTCAATCAATAACACCTTCTATATAATTTCAGACAAGGAATGTAATTCATACAATTTTACCTCAGCCCGAAACTCCTCTTTCAACCCGTTCAAAAAGATGGCCCTTGCAAACTCTTGATTAATGGTTCTCAAAGCTCCAACATACTTCTCAAACTCTTCCACGAAACCGGTTTGTTTGAGGGACAGTAACTGCTCAAACGAATTCTGAATCATATACGGCTGAAATCTCCAGACCACTGCAATTTTGAATCCTTCCCCATTCGGCCTCGGGTTGCACTTCTCCCACCAATGGTACCAACTCAAAGCCTTCCCTTCAAGGGCCATAACCGTGGCCTACATCTTCTCACCTTCCATAAGCTCCTTCAGTTGGAAGTATCTCTTCAACTGATGAGTCCAACCAAATGCGTTGTCAACCCTCCCTCTCCGAAACTGGCCTTCCTCACCGCGGAAGTCATCCCTTCCGTGATCCTCTCCGCCGCGAAATTCCCCTCCGCCACGGTCAATTCTGCCGCGTGAATGGAACTGTCGGCGTCGCCGCCGTGAACAACCTCGGTGGTGAAGCAACAACGTTCCAGCTTCGCCGTCATCTCCGCCATTTGTTCTTCGTGTTTCTTCACCAAAGCTTCCGGGAATTCCAACCTCATTTGCATCTCTTCACGTTCTTGTTCCCACTATTCTCCGGATTGTGACATGCTTCGAGTCTTCATGAATCAACGGTGAAAAGGCAGTGGTTTTCAGGGCACCGGAATCGGTGTTCTGATATCAGTGATAACACCGGTAAAAGAATGCACGGAGAAAGAAGAAGATCCGTAAGCACATCGATTCGGAATCAATTGAATTCCGAATACTAATACCCCTTTTATTGAATGCAAGAATTGGAGAAGATTACATTGAATGATGAACCCTAATTGATTCTCTTGAATCAATTCCTCACTACAAGATTGATTCCCTGAATCAATTACCCTCTCTACACAATACTTCAAAACTAACTATAATAACCTCCCTAACTCCTATTTATACCCTTCGGCCCTCTCCAAAGCTCCTTCGGCAGTTACCAAACAAGCCATGGGAATCATTCACCAGCTGTCACGTGGTTTAGTTGCTGCCACATGGCCTCCGCTAGTACACTCGTGTGATGGGTGGTCTCTTCCGCACCCTATCACAATCATTGTTAAGGGACATTTATTTTGTTTATGAAACAGTTGCAGGTAGAAACATAGCAGTGTCAACAATTTATATGTTTGATTCGTTTGAGGTTTGATACACAATATTGGGAGAAAAGTTCCAGCAGTGTTGCCATCTTTAGTGTAGAGTGTGTTTGCTTGTAGGTACTATACCAGCCCTGAATGGGGTGTAGTGTTAGACTACTATTATGCCGGGTTAATTCAAGATTCTTATGACATGTTTTGAAATTGTTTGCTATGCTTACATGGTTAATTAATTTATTGTTTAAAGTTTCTCTGGATTTTTTTCTTCTACTATTTTGGTTAGGTAGGTGGCACTACCGACAACATTGAAGAACGTTGTGCTACCTTTGCAACTCGCGCCTTGGGATTGACAACCCCTTTGATGACTACCCATCAGATTGATAATTGCACAGAAGGCTGGTAGTGCATTTTTGCAAAAACAAATGAAATTGTTTATTGCTCCTTGTCATTCTTGCCGTCATAGACCGTGATGAACTTCTATTTATTTGCAGTGTGGTATTAGCCAGGACTAAAGAGTACTGCTCCGTGTTTCATGGCAAAATCAGGGTAAGTTTATAATTCCATTTCATATCTTATGCTAGAATAATCCTCTACTATTTGGAAAGGCACACTACTACAACTCATGAGCTCTGGGGTGTTTCTCATGAGATGGATTTCTACAGTTTGGAAGAGTGCCTTTCACACCAAGTGAATGTGTAAATTAATACTCGTGCAATTATTATTATTTTTTCAGGACAAAAAAGTGAAGAAGCTCTATCTTGCTCTTGCAGTTTCTCCTTTGCCAACTGGAATCATTACCCATTATATGCGTCCTATTAACATGGCTCCTAGACTTGTTTCTGAAGGTAACCATACTAATTGGAGTGATTAACAAAGATTGATTGCAAACCCTGAAATAGCTATACTAGTAAATGATTGTGCTTTCATTGCTAATAAATAAGTGTGCCTTTATTGACTGTGTTTTTTCAGCAGACTCCTGCAGAATGACATGAGACATTTAGCTTTGCCATCTACTGAAATTCTATATTTGACTCCCTAAAAAGAATAGCAGGAAAGAATGACAGAGTTAACAATAGAAAGCAGAGTGATGTTCTTGAGAATAATATATTATTAGTTTTAAACTACTCGGGGGAAATTGAGATATCATATTATCATCACATTTTTTAACCCTATGTTTTGGTGTAGTGCATTAACCAAGATGGAATTAGCTACTTAACTGAACTTCCATGATTGTTATGTTCCCCATGGAGTATAATTTGAATGGTTTGAATGTTTATTATCCTATCCTAATGTTCATTGACTTTTTTGTACCTGCGACAACATGATGTGATTGACATGGGCATTTCCGTCAAAGTGTAAAATTGTGAAACAGTTGTTTGCTCTGTGGCTTCGGTTTAGTGTCCAAATAAGGGTCTTGTTTTGTGGATTCAACCCAGTTTTTTATTGATTACAGATTTTATTAAGGGGTGGCAGATTTGTCAACTTGAAGTCATGGAATGCAGTCAGGTTCCCTGGCCAACTACTGCTATTCAGGACAAATATTGTATTGAAGACTGTGAGTGGCCTTCTAAAGACTATGCGTATGAGTGTAAAATCAAGCTTCTTACTGGGCGAACTCATCAGGTCTACTAGCTGTCTTTTATGTGTTGTATGCGTTTTTACGGAAGGGTCTTTTTTAATTATTAAGTTTTAACACATGAAGAAATAGTTGATAGACAATTCTCCTCATGTGAACATTTGAGTGGTTCATTGCTCACTTTATTTTTATGTGTTTCAGTCATATGCCTTCATGAGCTGGAAGGCTGTTGACCGGCTGCCTTTGTTGGTTAAACAATAATTCAGCTGCTACAAATCACAATAGTGCATACACTATGTTGTTCTAGGAATCATTGGATTAGATCTAATATTAGGAGAATACAACTGTGACCATGAGAGTTTCCATTTGAAAATATCTCCCCTGCCCTCCAATACATATTCTGGATTTTTTCATATGCGAAAATCTGGTATCAACTTGAATGTTTGATTCTTTTGTCTGAATGGTGAACCAGTTAGTATAAATTTAGCAGTGTTTCAAATTTATTATAATGAATGAATAAAGAAACTCGTCTTATTTCTTTTCTTTGACTATCTTTTAGGAAGAAGATACTTTTTTTGACTAGTACCTTCCTTTTTTAATGCAGATTCGAGCTCAATTTGCTGCCTGTAAGGCTCCATTAATTGGCGATTCTACATATATGGCAGCTGCGGTTGCAGAGATGGCTAATCCTGGACTTAATCCATTTGGAAAATACAAGAAAGATTTCAGTTGTGAGAGTGAAAAAGAAACGGCTGTTATAAATTGGATTGCACAACATGGAAAGGTGCCGAGTGTTGCGATTGGCCTTCAAGCATGTCAAATTTCATGGGATGATGATGAGCACTTCTACAAAGCTGGTTTGCCTTGGTGGAGAAGTCAAATGGCTTGAAATGTGTGCTTGAGTTGAGGATAGAGATCAAGGTTATGATCTTGTTCTGACTCAGGTTTGAGTGAGTGTAAAATCATTTAAGTTGAAAATATCTTGATTTATTTGTATGCCTGGAACTTAAATTATATTGGTTTTATATGCACAGATATAATAATATTCAAAAAGCATAAGAAGATCAAGCGGACCAATTTATGCTGGTATGCTCCTTCGGCTTTGTTTGTAGTTTTCCAGGAGAAGGGAAATGAATGGATAACTTTGGAAAGTCTTCCCCTTAATTGGGAGTTGGATTAAGGAGAGAGAAAAGTTTTGGAGGTTTCTCAAACCCACTAAAACTCTTATATTTATTTTTAAAGTTCCTCAATTTAAGATTTTTTGGAAATAAAATGTTAAAATAACTAAATATATTTAGTAATATCATATAATTACATATCATTGTTCAATTCTCATTGTTAATTACATTTTTAAAGAAAAAATAAAAAATATTTTTACATTATCATTTACCTTCTCTTTTCTCTACCCTTTGATCACCCTCCTTCTCTTTGCCTTGTAACTTCCAAACAAAACCTTAATGAGATTTGGGAAGGTAAATATACATAATTTTAGCCATACAAGTAGGGAGATTGTTTCCTGATTTTGAACCTGTGACACGTGAAAACCTCAGCCTCTTTTGATGTCCTCAACACTTATATCAAGACAAATGAAATTAATATATTATTTTAATAAAATAAATTAAAATGAAGTGTTATTTTTGACTTGTTAGTAGACACTGATTGGTCCGAGACATGAGACATCGAACTTTTAAGAGATGGGGAATCCCGTTCTAATTTGATGTCCTCAACACTTATATCAAGACAAATGAAATTAATATATTATTTTAATAAAATAAAATTAATATATTATTTTAATAAAATAAAATTAAAATGATGTGTTATTTTTGACTTGTTGGTAGACACTAATTGGTCTGAGACATGAGAGAGAATCTGATTCTACTTAGTTCTTTCCCTAAACTCAAGTAACACCTCATATTGTATATGATTGAGGAAACAATATTTGAAATAGAAAATCTGTTGATTATATTAACCTATCAAGATGCAAGGGCAAGCCTCTAGTTGAAGTTAACGAAAACATATATGCAATTTATTAAGAGCTTGATTTGGTTATTATACTTTTTAATATTACAGTAAGCACCTGCTAAGAAGAATAAGCCCTGAAGAGAAAGTTGGTAGGTAATGAAGATTGGTCTAATCCTTTGATAGATAAAGAGTATATTTGCGAGTTGAATTTTGAAGAGAAAAATAAAACTTTAGAATCATATTAAAAGTGTATTTAACTACTTCTCAGCATTTCCTTCCATTCTCATTCAAAACCTAAACTCACAAATGAAGATTAGGAATCTGTTTACGAATTAGTGGTTTCCAAATATTTCCCTTCTCTTAGTATACTCTAAAAATAGCTGGTCAAGAGATTTTAACAGATATGTGAAAGGACATGGAATGAGCAAAAGAATCAAGAGTATCTCCAGAAGCACAACTTTCAGAAATATAGAGAACGATTTCTATGTTAAATATTCCAAAAAAACAGAAAGTGTTCATAGGTGTTACCCTTGTTTATGATCCAAGTACATGTTAGAGTGTATCATGAGTTAAGTATACACCCCACTTGCAATTTGATTTGATGAAGTTTTGTTAACCTCATTCCTTACAAATAGGGCTGACAATGAACAGAACTAACATGTTATTCGTTCAAAACTCGATTTATTATTTAACTCAATAAACTTGGTTCATGAATCAAACGAATTGAACTTGAACTAAAAATTGAACTCGTTAAATAAATGAGTCGAACTTGAGTTTAATATAGTTCGAAATTAATTTTTATGTTTATTATGACCTAAACATTATTTTTTATATTTATTATTATTATATGTATAACCAAGATTATGATTATATATATAAAATCTTTTGTAGTATTTTTTAAAATTTAATTAGTTATTTGAGTTGTCTAAATGAACCATTTGAACTGAACCGGACAGTTCGCGAACTTTAACCGAGCCGAACTCGAACTAAAAAAATAACTCGTATCGAACTCGAGTCGAGTTTCGAGCTGAACTGAATTGAACTCTGGTTTCACTCGGTTCTATTCGTTTCCGGCCCTACTTACAAACAATGATAAGAAGTTAAGTAAATGTTCATTATAAGTTATAACACTTTCCATCATCGCATAGTAATACTTGTGAATTGAATTTTGGAGAATAAGAAAAAGAGAAAATTGTTATTTTTGAAGGGAAAGAAAATAAATGCTTTACATTTATCTTACAAACATATTTTATGGCTCTCATGTCATCTTTTTTTAATTCATTCCCTTCCAAAATTGAATTTGCTAACAGACTTGTCACTCTTGCTAAAATCTTCACATCCTTTGTATGTTCTATCCTTTCACTTCATGAACCAACCAAAATTTGAAGGTCTAAGATAAAGCCCTGTCTATTTATTAAGGCCCATTTACAAGGTTACAAATAACATGCGTAGTTTTCAAAACACCCGCCTCAACCCGATAACTGTGTCGAAGTTGTTCGTAATCGAAGACAGAAAGATAAAAAATGGCCTCGGTGACGGTTGCGGCGGCGTCAATGTTGTTATCTGGTGGCTACCGGAGCCTCCGTCTAACTGCGGCAGCGCGTGCGCTTGGAATCTCGCCCTCAGCTATTATCAAGCACTACAATAACCACGTGCCGAGTCGGTGTTATCGGAGTTCACATAACAGTAACACTATACTCGCCGT
This sequence comes from Lupinus angustifolius, assembly GCF_001865875.1. Lineage (NCBI taxonomy): Eukaryota > Viridiplantae > Streptophyta > Magnoliopsida > Fabales > Fabaceae > Lupinus > Lupinus angustifolius. The sequence continues at coordinate 3,940,018 of NC_032024.1, forward strand.
TGAAACTAACTCCTCAACAATCGACGCCGCAAACTTAACCGCCACATCTTCTTCCGAAAGGTAGTTAGCTACTTCATCATTCTCAAGAAACAAAACAAGCATGTTTCCGCTGCTTTCATTTTTTGCTTGTTACTGAAACCTACTTTTGTTGAAGCTATCAAAACTATGATCGTTTACTTCCATGTCCATCGCACAAATCTCCACCAAGAATTGAACACTTAGTCGTATCAGAAGAAGGATCTGTGTTAGAATTTATTTGCAAAGCACTCGATCTTCCTCCTCTGTAAGCGTTATGCACTTGTGTCTTCGTATCATATATTTTATGAATTTCCTGTATTATCTATTTTACGTGATCATTCTTATATGAGTTTCGTTCTATGAAGGTATGTTTCAGATTTAATTCAATTTGGAGCTGTACACTACGCTCTTGTATGTCCAAAACCTCCTCCTAATGCTACGGAAGAGCAAATTAGGACATTCAAAGAAGTAACTGATCCGTCGGTTTTGCAAAAAAGAACTTCGATCAAGGGAAAAACTGTGCGGGAGGCACAAAAGACTTTTCGTATAACTAGCGTGGATCAATTTGTTGAACCGGGAATGTATATACGAGTTCATGTACATCCTAAACGCTTTCCTAGGTATACCAGAGTGTTTGTTGGAATTGTTATCTGTTGATTATAGAGGCAAGATAATGTTTGATCTTTGAATGCCTTTTTTAAAGGTGCTATGAAATTGACTGGAGATCAAGGATAATTGCTGTGGCAGAATCGTATGTAGTTTTGGATAAACCTGCTGGTACATCAGTATGTAATCAATTCCAGCGTGACCTCAGAAGAGTTTTTAATTGCTGTATATATGTTGAATAGAATTGTTTCGTAATTTTAGATGCTATATCTTGCAGAGTCCTTCAATTTTTATAACCAAATGGTCATGTTCTGCATAATATGAGTGGGATATTTTTTTAGATTATACTAAGGTGTTCCATCTAAAAGTGTTGACCTAGATTTTACTCTTAGGATCACACAGTCAAGAAGATAGAAATTCACTGAATAAAATTGCTAAATTTAATATTTGTTATGACATGTTCTGAAATTTATTTCTATTTACATGATTGAGTAATTAATTGCTTAGAGTTTTTCAGTTTTTTTTATTTATTTTGTTTTTAATTTTGGTCAGGTAGGTGGCACTACTGACAACATTGAAGAAAGTTGTGCTACCTTTGCAACTCGTGCCTTGGGATTTACAACCCCTTTGATGACTACCCATCAGATTGATAATTGCACTGAAGGCTGGTACAACATCTTCATAAAAGAAAGTAATTAATCCTTTTCAGTCTTACTCTCATAGATTATGATGGACTTTTATTTATGTGCAGTGTGGTATTAGCTAGGACTAAAGAGTATTGCTCTGTGTTTCATGGCAAAATCCGTGTAAGTTTATGATGTCATTTCATACCTTATGCTAGTATAACCCCTTACTACTTGAAAATGCACACTCCTACTGTCCTACAAGGCATGAGCTTCGTGGGTGTTTCTCATGAGATGGGTTTCTACAGTTTGAAAAATTGCCTTTCATTCCTATTCCTAAGAACAATAATTGTATCTGATATTGCATGTTCATATGTTATTGAACACTTGTGCAATTATTATTTTTTCAGGAGAAAAAGGTGAAGAAGCTCTATCTTGCTCTTGCTGCTTCTCCTTTGCCAACTGGAATCATTACCCATTATATGCGTCCTTATAACATGGCTCCTCGACTTATTTCTGAAGGTAACCACACAAGTTGGAGAGATCTGCAAAGATTGTTTGTGATAGTATCTGTGATCTAGGAAATGATCAGTGACTGGATCATGCCAAATATAGATATTCCAGAAGAAATGAGAGTAGGGCCAAAGTTAGTTTTGATGAGTTGGCAGAGAAAGAGAGAGAGAGAGAGTGTGTGTGTGAGAGGAATGAATGAAATAGAGATTGTTTCGGTTATTAATATGCTAAGTGGAGGGAGGAGAAAAATCTTTTAGGAAATCACTTGTTAGGAGAGATATTTGTTTGATACGAAATTTTCTCTCTGTCCATACTAACAAGTGATTTCCTTGAAGATATATCTCCTCACTCCGCTTAGCCTATTAATAACTGAAACGCTCTCTACTCTGCTCCTTCCTTGTGCACACTCATTGATCCTTTTCTACATTATCTCTATTTGGCATGACCCAGTCGTTGATCCTTTTCTAGACCACAGATCTAGCAGCTTCAGAACCTTGAAATCGTTACTACTAATAAATAAGTGTGCTTTCATTGACTGCTTTTTCAGAAGCTTCCACATGAAAGGCCAATGTGGAGGCTCTCCAGCATAACTGGAGACATTAGCTTTGCCCTTTGTATGATATTCGACATTCCGCTCCCTGAAAAGAATAGAAAATACCCAAAGAGTTAAGAATAGAAGACAGACTTACATCCATCAGAATGATATGATTAGTGAAAGTATTTGGTGGTAATTGAGATATCTTCACATTCTTAATCATATGTTTTGTTAGGTGCATTGGCCAAGATAGAAATTAGATACTGAACTGAACATGTATGATTCTTATGTTATATGATGGAGTACGATTTGAGTGTGTATTATCCTATCCTAGTTTACATTGACTCTGATTTTACCTGCAGCAACATGATGTGTACACGGGCATTTCCATCTCAACTTTTAATTTGCAAACATTTCTATGCTCTATGGTGTGGGTAAACAGTTTCCGAAAAAGGGTCTTGTTTTGTAGATTCAATCCATTTATTTTATTGGGTGCAGATTTTATCAAGGGATGGCCTCTTTGTCAACTTGAGGTCATGGAATGCAGAAGGGTTCCCTGGCCAACTACTTTTATTCAGGGCAAATACTGTGTGGAAGACTGTGGATGGCCTTCCCAAGATTATGCTTATGAGTGTACAATCAATCTTCTTACTGGTCGAACTCATCAGGTTGTTAGCTCTTGTTTTACGTAATGTATGTGCTTCTATGAAAGGGTCATCTTTGTGATTGTTAAGTTCTAACATATAATGAAGATATAGTTAATCGATAATTCTCGTCCTCGTGAACAGATAAGTGGTTTGCTGACTACTTTATTTTTTGTGTTTGACTGTCATGTGCCTTCCTGAGCTGTTGGCCAGCTGCCTTGATGTTTTCATATGCAACTAGGCGAGAATCTGGTATTAACTTGAATGTTGGATTCTGTTGTATGAATGGTGAATCAGTTGGTAGCCTGTTAGCAATGTGTTAAAGTTTATATTTATAATGAATAATGAATTAATAAAGAAAATTTTCTTATTTATTTCCTTTATAATTGTATTTTAGGAAGAGGAAATTACATTCTGAATAGTAACTTCATTTTAATGCAGATCCGAGCTCAATTTGCTGCCTATAAGGCACCATTAATTGGTGATTCTATGTATATGCCAGCTGCAATTGCAGAGATGGCTAATCCTGGACTTAATCCATTTGGAAAATACAAGAAAGATTTCAGCTGTGAGAATGAAAAAGAAACTGCTGTTATAAATTGGGTTGCACAACATGGAAAAGAGCCGAGTGTTGCAATTGGTCTTCAAGCATGTCAAATTTCATGGGATGATGGTGAACACTTTTACAATGCCGGTTTGCCTTGGTGGAGGAGTGAAACTGCTTGAAATGTGTGCCTTTTGGATTGGTATAAAGTGTAATGTTATGTTTTTGTTCTAGTCCAGGTTTAAGTGAGTACACAATCATTCAAGTTGGAAATATCCCGATTTCATGTTACTCCCAATTTTTATGCCCAAAAAAGAAGTTATGATTTTATATGCAGGTTTAAATATTCGAAAGGCACAAGAAGATCAAGTGGTGATGGACCATTTTATGTTGGTTTGTCCTCCAATGGAGTAAGCTTGCCAGATTTCCTTCAAGTGAGGAAAAAAAGGAGTACATGAGATTGTTAAACACTGTCATATGCTGGGGATCAACCTTGTAACACCCTTTCTATCAAAAGCAACTCTAAACAGGTAAGCCAGATAGGATAGGCTATTCACGAGTTAAGAAGTTTCCATACATAGAGAATTTAGTTTATTCTTTTACTTTGAGATTGAAAAACTTGGAAAATGTCATAACTTAATGGAAATGCAGCTGACTAAGATAGTATAATGTTGTAATATTGCCTTAAGCTCACCTCAAAATGTTTGTACTTGCTTTACTGTTCTCTGTCATATTTTGGCATGGGGCCTATCCTTTTGGATTCATTTTGAAATTTAAAAGGATGATTTCAAATTATAAATACTTCTAAATGTGTACATTATAGCGAAATGTGTACAACATTCCGCCATTAAAAGGATAATTTAAAATCATAAATACTTATCGATGTGTATATTATGAAATTGAATGGTGAATATGCTACCACATGCAGGGTTCACTGTGAACCTGAGTCTACCTTAACATTACTCTTATGCTGGTGAGCCTATGGCTAGTAAGATTGCTTTAACTAGTATGTTGGTGAGAAAAAGATGTATACACTGATAATGTAAGAGTTTTTACACTGTTATTCCATTATCTACTATTTATTTTCAATTATGTCTGGCTTTTCACAAAAAAGTAATCCAAATGAGGGTGGATGATGACTGATTGTGCATAATTCTTTATATTGTCAGTGCATCAATATTACACTCTATATTTCAAGAAATAGCATAAAAATTGTTTTTTCAAAGAAGTTACTATGAAAAATATGATAATAAAAGATCACAATCTGTTAAAGTTTGACTTTATCACTTTTAATTTATATATTATCTTTGAAAAGAAAATCCTTCCGGACCTCCCAAAATAAAAATATGCCGAAAAGGTATGTTAACAAATTTGTATTGACTAGTTTGATTGAAAATCAACAAACAAGATCTCATACTAAAATAATTATATGTAAAGTATTGTTTAGTGATGTAAGTCTTAATTAGATTAGATCAAGAAGTTAAGAGTTTGATTCATATGAGTGATACTTGTTGGCAGATTAATTATATACTCTCCTTGAATGAGATTACTCATAGTGAGGAAATATCCACTGTTATAAAAAAAATCAATAATAATTCTCAATTTCCCATCGCATAAAAAATACCGTATCAAAGATAAAAAAATAGTTTAAATTTGATACTAACTAATCATGTATGATGTATCATCAGGTACTTATATGATAGATTATAATAATATGACATAATTCAGGTGATTAACAAGATAAGAAAAATATCAACTTAAAAAATCCTAACATACCAAAACAATTAATGGAATAAATCCTTTTGTTATCAATAAGGTTATATATGTATGAAAAGTGTTAAATCTTAAAAAGTGATTAATTTTCTAATGTAGGTCAACAAAATCATTGAAGAAATAGAAAATCTTGTCCCCAAAGAAAATAATAAAAAAAGGCATGTTATAAAACTTATCCTATTGGAAAATCTGAGAATCAGATCGTGATAAGGTATGCCAATTATATTCGCGATGCAGTAAGAAAAAATTTAGACATCAAGCACAATATCTATCCTTCTTGTATTTATCAGTAAAGAATAAAGTATATCCTTATGTCATAAGATAACTTTTCTTCTTAAAATCACTTATTGTTTAACATGTGTATTATTTTTTATTTTATGATATATTTTAAAATGAAAACTTTTAGAAAAAGAAGATAAATAAGACAAATGTTAAACAATGAATGGTTTTAAAGAGATAAATTATCTTCTAATACGAAAATATACTTTTTTTTTTTTCTCTTACTTTATTGAAGTTAAAATGATTAACAACCATGTAAAAAATTTATGTTGTAAATAAATTATAAGTATAATAAATGTAAAATTTAATTTTATCAGTGTAGAAATTAATCAATAAACCATTGACCTCTTATTACTAAGTATGGTGATCGACTTAATGACTAACTAGTAGATACTTATGCGTTCACATTACTCATAATATATTTTGCATAAATTTAATTAAAAAATAACAATATAATTTAATAATAAAAATATTAGGATGAACTATCTCATAAAAGATAATTTCTTTGTATTTTATTGTTGATGTAGAGTTATTAATGAATAAAATGATGATGAACATGTTATATTAAATATATAATTGTTATAAAGATAAGTTTGGAAAAAAATGTGAAATAAGTAGTAGATTATATATTAGAGATTTTGACTTTAGTAGTTGACTATCCTTTAATCTATCATACTATTCTAAATTCCTTAATAAGAGTTCCCCTTTTAACTTTTTCTTATCACTATACCATAGGTTGTAAATGATTATAGACACTTAATGACTAATATTACATTATTACATCAAGAAAAGCAAAAGTAGTAATCCATATCTAGAATCAATAAGTAATTAATAAATAGATGTCTCAAAAATTAATTAACATTCTAAGAAAATAGATATACACCATATTAAACCGAAATCCTTTTTAGTATTAGAAAGATAAGTTTTTGTTTTTTATTTCTAAGAATAAAAGTGTCATCTCTCGATATAAACAAAGATATAAATGTTATTGTGATTTATCTTTTCATTAATTTTTTAAAGTATTTTCCTCAACCCATTGACTCTACAACTTTAAGAAAATAATTCAATCATCTAATGATGATTAAATGTATCAAATAACTAAATTATATATCATTAATATTATTAAAAAATATGTATAGTAACAATATAAAATTTTATTACATTATCAATAAGTTATTCATCATTAATTTTTAAGTATGAGTAATAATATAATTGAATTAATGATGATGTATTGATTTTTATATATACTAGTGATGACAAACATTTTGTATCTGCTAACCCAGATTTATACTTTTACAATGAAAATTATTTAAATTATATATATTTTATTTTGGAGAATTATAATTTTTTGTATTAGGTATACTTTATATTATATTTTTATTAGGGATACTTTATATTATAACTTTTTGTTTTATTATGACTAGCGTGTTGACAGACACTTCGTGTCTGCCGACCCGCATTCTTATTTTATGATATTAAGTATTAAATTTGTATTTTTTATTTTAGAGAATTAGAATGTATTTTATTGGATGTACTCCATGTTATAATTTTATATTTATATAATATCTAACTTAAAGTGAGATATATTAATTATAGTTATCTATGATTATATGGTTTTACTTTAAAAATAAAAAATATCAAGAGAAAAATAGGAAAATAAAATCATGGTGATAGTTATTTCAAGTTTTTGCTTTATATATAGTATAAATATAGATATTAGAGATGTGATTAATACGTTGGTGATGGTTAAATATGATTATATAGTTTTTTGTTGTTGTAGAAATTAAAAAGTTTATGAACAAAGTAGGAAAATGAAATTATAGTATATATATAAATATATAGATATATAGAGGGATAGATAGAGAAGTATATATTAAACTAATTTATTTTATAATAATTAAATGAGAAAACACTTAAAAGCTTAACAATACTTTTTGACATATGATGATACAATAGTGATATGTGGTTAATTTTAATAGATGAGTAAGGCATATAATGGAGCGTGTTACATCAGAAAGGACATGCGTTGATTTCATCAAAGCGTCTGAATCGGTTTATCCCTTCATTTTCTCCCTCCTTTTCCTTTTCCTTTTCCTTTTTCTATTCTTTCCTTTTATTTATTTCTCTGACATTTTTATCATTTACTTTCTCTCACTCCATTTCTAGGGTTTTCTTCTTCTTCTTCTTCTTCTCTTTCACCACAAAAATTCTTCACTATCTAACACCCACTGTGCTCTTCACTTAACCATGGCCAATTTCACATCTTCATCACTTTCACACATTCCACCCTCTTCTTCAGCAGCTTTTGATGATGACACTTATGAAGACTCCTGCAGTATATGCCTTGAACCTTTCAATACCAATGACCCACCCACTGTATGATCCATTACTTTTTTATTATTTTCCACATGGGGTTTGGAAAAAGTTACCAACTTGAATCAATTATCGTGTCCCCATTGCCTTGTTCACTCATATTGAATTTTCTAGAGCTTGACTTGTACTTGTTAAAGCTTTCATTTTTGCTGTAGGTGCTGAGTATTTGTGTTTCTGATAGGGTTCTTATCTGTTTGTTAAAACTTAAGACTAAAGGGTTGCTGTGTTTTTGGGAATTTGATATGTCCTTCACCTTGATGCCTTTGGAGCCCTATCATGTTGAATTGTTGATTGAACTGGCTTATAAATTAACTTTCTATATATATATATATATTATTTGATTGGGATATATTAGTGGATCTATTTCGGTTACTAATCGTCGATGCAAACCATGGGTAAATTATACCTTCCCATGATGTTTATTTAAGCAGAGTAAATTATGCCATTCCATGATGTTTATTTAAGCAGAAAAGGGGATGGTACTCGTCGAAGCAACTATAATTGAAGTATATTACATGAGCTTACTTGTAGTTGTGTGCATATATGAGGAAGATGAGGATTGTGTTGTGTTCTCTTTGTACTTGTACCAATTAAATTAGCATCTAGATCTCAAAGGGTATTCGAGGATTAAGATAATTAAATCCTGCTAATTGTCTCATCATATATGATATGTTTTTATGTGTTAATTGTGCTTTGTATGTGGATAAGTTGAAGCCTATACATAATCAAGCAATGATTCACAATCTGTAGATATTGATGTGTAAAGCCTAAACCTTAAAGTTGAACACAGTATTGACATTTCTCCTTTTCAATATTTCAGATTACCTGTTGCAAACACGAATATCATCTGCATTGTATCCTTGAATGGTAAGCCTATTTGCTTAATAAAATTGGTCATTTGATCTTTTAAGCCGGGAAAACAAGCTTTCTGTTTATGGAAATCATCAACTATGTATGTTGTAGATTGTGATTGGCTAATTCTAAGTTCTAAATAGCTCCTTTTTTCTGCAGGTCACAGAGAAGCAAAGAGTGTCCAATATGTTCTCAATCGCTTGGTTTGGAAGACCCTGCCAGGTATATGTTCTCTTGTAGAACTCTTCTTTGTAATAATATTTCTTTTCTTATTGGAAGAAAACTCCTCCCACTCCCAGTTTCTCGCTTTTCTCCCTTCCCTCTTGAATCATAGATATGTGCCCTTTGTTACTATATAGTTTGTAATTTTGATCATTCGTCTATCTCTTTGTAGCCAAGAGCTTCTGGATGCAGTGGAGGCTGAAAAACGCTTAACATTTAGAAACAGTCACTCATATCCATTCACTAGCTCCCATGTGAGTGAGCTATCTAAGAATTGATAGTGTTATGGAGCTGTTTGTTGTGTTAATATATATGTGCTGGTTTAGTGGATACAATTACAAGTGTTATACTGTTGTTCCTTGTTGAGAGGCAATTTCTTCTGTTGCAGGATGATTCTTCCTCAGATGACTCTGGTTTTGACGAACGAATTATGCAACACCTAATTGCCGCTGCTGAAAGTAGAGCTCGTTTTGTTCATAGACGAGAAAGGCAGAGATTATCTGGAGTAGGCCCTTCAGAGGTTCTTGTTTTTAACTCTTCGGTGCATTTGCCTGAGATGCAACCAATACTTTCAGCTTCACCATCTGGGGGTAGTTCACCAACTCCTGGTGTGCCCTCTGCTGTTGACATTCAAACTCTGACAGCTGTTTTTTCCCCTGTTAATTAGGTTGCGACAAATACTACTCCCCACAGTGATGTTCCTTTCAGACCCAGGTACTGGTTATATAAAGCACTGGCATCAGTTATTCATCAGAGAGCTTTTCCCTAGAGTGTTTACTTCTGGTTTTTCGTATGTTAACTATTTCCTGGTCATGTTCAGAGTTTTCTATAGCCACACACCGTCAGAGAGTGCGAGGAGACTAAACACTTCTGAGATGTTCTCTGTCCCTGAGTCATTCAAATCCAAATTTTCTGCTGCTTCAGCCAGGTAATAACATTCGCGCATGAATTCTTGTATGCTCCTATTAGCCTTTGGTGCTAATAGATTTGAAATCTTGCAACAGATATAAGGAATCCATTTCAAAAAGTACCCGGGACCTTAAGGAGAAGTTACTTGCTCGCAATGCATCAGTAAAAGAACTGAGTAAAGGTGTTCAACGTGAGATGAATGCAGGCATTGCTAGTGTTACACGGATGATCGAACGTCTTGATCTTACCTCAAAATGGTCCACTTCTCCTCTTAGTCCTGTCCATACTGAGGGAACTTCAGGGCTTCCTGTAAAAGGGAAGTCTATTGAAGAGAATGGCATTGGACATGGTCCATGTGAAGAGAGTGGAGATCTGGTTCGTGATATTAATTCTGATGCCCCCTCCCTTGTTTCTCGCATGGTTGTTAGTCGTGCAGAAAGTCCGCCAGGTGTTCAGGTTAGACTCCATCCATGAAATCCCCTTGTTTGTCCTTTGAAAATTAGTTCATTACAAAAAGTTAACTGGTGCTGTACTATTACGATTTCATGGTGTTTTTATCCATAGAAAAAATTGAGTAAATTGCATTTTGGAAAAGAATACCTTGACTATAAATAAATGTTAAAGGTAGCTAATGTTTTCAATCTGTTATTTTTCTTCATGCAGAATGGACATGATGCTGTGAAGACATAAACCAGGCATGATCAATTTAAACCATGCTGTCTCACTTGTTGAAGAAGTGCAAGAGACGACTTCAATAACCAATGTTCCTGTTGGTATGCGTCCTGCATTGTTTGTTATCAATGGTCTATGATATGTAGAAGTTGTTAAAAATATGTAATGATACCTAAGATTATTTAATGCACCTACAGTCATACTTCTGGTTTTTATGTTCCTTATAATGTGCCTATACTTCAGTCACTTAAATGAAATAATTTTGGAGGTTCTCTACTTTATAGTGTCTGAAGTTTTGCTAAACTGATAATTAATTGATGTTGCATCCACACTAAATGTTATTCAGGATGGCAACGGGTGAGTGATGCTTAACCCGAGACCATACCGTACTATTTGTGGGTACCTCTGCAGGTAGTGGCTAACTGTGGGTCCCAACGGGCTTTTAAGTTTAAGTCTATATTAGTGCGTTTTGTATAAATCAATATATAAAATAATTATTACATGAATAAAAAGTTATGTACATGTTAAATTTATTATTATATTTCAGTTACTACAATTTATTATAAAATAATATTATATAATTATAAAATAATAGAAAAGAATAATATATATATATATATATTATTTAATTAAAAATAACTTTATAATAATGTTGGTATTATGACACTTGTCCCCATTCATAAGATATGGGCACCTACTAGATATATATTTTTTCTATCTAAATATTATTCAAGCTGCATATACAAAATGTTTCTCCACCTAGTTCTTTGTAATTTTAATTTGAGGTTTAATGTTCTTGGCTCAATTGTTATGGCTGGTTAATTCAGCATTGCTGCTATGATTCTGTCTAAAACAGAATAAAGCTCCTCTAAAGTATGCTGAGCAAAGATGTCATCACTCTACGTATTATAGCTAATCATGGGTGAATATATTTACTTATTTTTGATGAGCTTTTTCATCAGAGGATAACAGGGAAAAAAGGACTTGGCTTTATCTGGGTTTGTACTTTATTGCTTTGTTTTTATGACATAAATCTCTCATAGTGCACTGCACGTTGCCAATGATATATAAAACTAAAACTGAGTTTAGTGGAATGAACGTTATAAAAATACAGGCAGTGTGAGGTGTGGTTTGGACTTGGGAAGTAGGCACCAAAACTGTGTCTATATTAATTACACCACTAGATAAATATCTTGTTGAATGATGTAGATATATTTTCAAGGAAAATGGTTGACATTTTTATTTATCCAATCATATGGTGTGGTAGGTTTTAAAGGTATGGAGAAAAACCAAAAAAAGGGGACATATCGGTTTTAGTAGGAGAGTGTATTCTAAAACTATTTCTCCAAGAAATGACCCACTTCCATCTCCACATGATGGTTTTAGTAGGAGAGTGTATTCCTATATAGGAAAAGGAACAGACCTAATCAATACCGATAATCAAACCTATTAAAGTGATATTGTGGTTTACATTTTATACCAACATTATTGTTAAATTGAGTCATTTTCTACAATAACAGAAAATCGGCCAATAAGGCCAATTTTTAGTGGTTTTGATACAAGACCGTATGATATTCGTACCATACCAAATTACCAATATCGGGTCAATCATCATAAATTTAAATGACATCGATGTTAATTATTGACATACATTTTGAGAAATCGTGAATATTAATAATAAATATAATTACAAATTCATGTAATAAAAATGGTCAATATATATATATATATATATATATATATATATAAATAAAAGTGATAACAATTTTTAATATGAGAAATAAGAACAATTAATATATATAGTTGAATCTAATTTAAATTGTTAAGATTAAAAGATAGACACACATATTTTTTAAATAATCATGTAATCATTAACTAGCTTCTAAGTAATTAAAGTAATTATCTATGTACATTTGTATTACACTTTGTTCCTACTTGAGTTACTATATATATATATGAAATCAATATGTATTTACTCAAGTTTGCCTCATTTATTTAACGAATTCAATAATCAGCTGAAATTCAACTCACCAAGTTTATCAAACTAAATAGGATTCAAATTTTGAACGATGTCAAGTTGTTAGGTTTATTGGCAATTGAAAGAGTGACAGAGTGAGTAGCCATGGCAAAAGATGAATCAATTATAGTGTAAATAACTGGACAACATGTCCTGAAGTGACACAAAAGAAGTTCAATACTTAAAAACAAAACAAGTGAACCATTAAAACCTCACATGAAATCAGTTTGGAAACATGAGGTGCATCTCATTGAAGACTTATTCCATGCATACAAACAAGCAGAAAGTTCAAATCTGTCCCAAAATGGTGTCGGCGCCGGAAACCTTGACATCAGATGGAGCTTCTTCAATATTAAGAGCCATAATCTTTCCATCTACCACATATGCTGACCACCTACATGGAAACAGAAGCCACTCTTGAGAAATGAAATCAATAATGATTAATGAAAGACAATGCATTGTGTTGCTAACACTCTCTTGTAAACAGCATAAAATGCATAAGTAACCTTTCTTCTTTAAATAGTGACATTGTTAAATGTTAAGTATATGTTTTGCTATCTTAATATTTCTATATAATTTCATAACTTATTCACTATGTTGCATCCATCTTACTTCAAGGAGGATATATAATATACCTTTCAGATCTTTTTCCGAGCAAAGCACCAGAGAGATCAGTAACTAATTCCAAGCTTTTGTGAAAGCTACCATCAAAGTCCCCATAAAACTCAATCTGGAACCAACAAAAACGCAATACTATCAATGCCGAAAACAATAGGAATCCGGAATACCATCGGCCAGTAAATATTGTGCATACTCAAAAAGTTCAATATTCCCATGGATTTAAAAACTACAGATTCCCAGAGATTGAAGTTCTCATAAACCCATTTGTTCGTTTTGTACATCAAGAATTACGACAACTTTCAGTTTCAACTTCAAGTATTTCAGTCAATCGGATACATGCATAGGAATAAAAAAAGAGCATGCCCTTTATTAAAACTAAGTTTGTCTTTCATACCCTTCTTCTTATCTTTTATAGTTAATGCTACCAGTTGCGGTATTTGTAGCAAACTGTTGAAGTTGATGCATTGCAATACCTAAGCCTAAACTTGGGACAAGCTCATGAATGAGACTAATAACATGACAACGGGGCACAAGGAGATTCCTAACTACTCTAAAATGATTTTACAGAATTAATGATCCATTAATCGAGATACAAGAAATTGGCAACGAAAATCCAGCATAATAGTTCTTCAAGGCTAAAAAGTAAAAGTTATAGTTTAATCACCAACGTAAATGCTAAGGATGAAAAAAAACTCAAAGTACATACAGGAAATGAAGCCTTTGATACATAGAAAAAAGACAGGGACAACTTACAGCATCTTTGGCTTGAAGTTTCTCTGCCCATGCATTAATAGTATATGGGTCATTAATGGCCACACAAACAACAGAGTCAATCCCCTTAGCCTTAAATTTATCAATGTTATCTTTGTAAGTAGGAACATGTTTGCTGGAACAAACTCCTGTGTATGCACCCTGAGAAATAAATAGTCAATGCATCAAAAACACTGGTTTGGATTTAAGGGCTTGACTGTTGAACATAAAAAAAGTGATTCCAAAATATTTAAAGTGTGTTTTGATTGCATAATGTAAATCAGATTTCAGCTTTTATTAAGCTCAGCCAATCAAACATGTAAATGTCAAGAGATTAAAAAAACATTTTGTGTGTGGAAATAGCTTAAAAAACAGGCCTGAAATGTAAAACCAAAAAAACACTTCTTTTTTGGGTGCTGAAACTACATTTTATAAAACAATTCCATTGCTAGTAATACATGAAATATCAATTCTGACATGTTAAAAATTCAAATAATACTGAACTTTCCAAAACAAGTAAATTATCACCATAGATAAAATTCCAAATTTAACTTACTGGGAGTCCAAAGATTACAACTTTTTTGTCCTGAAACATCAAATTAAGCGAGAATAACAAAAAAAACTATGTTAGTAATTGACCCAAATGAAAAAATGGTTTGAAAATTAGAATGGCATTAAAAAAATGAAACCTTGAAGATATCTTTGATAGGAGTGGTGGAGAATTTGGATGAGACACCTTCATCCCATGAACGTGCTTTTTGGAGAGAAACATTGGGTGCAGCCGAAACTATATCAGACCCATTTGCAACCTTGGCATAATTTCTGATCCTAAGAACTGCAGAAAGTGAAATTGATCTCATGGTTGAAGAAGAAGAAGCTCTCTTCATTATAGCAGATGCCATTGTTAACAAACAACTTTTTAGGAATCTTTTCTTTCTTTTATTGGTGTTCTTTGTGAGGACATAAATGGAATATTTTAATGTTTATGGGCCTCTTTTATTAAGGGCTTCGTTTTTAGGCTTTGTTCTTATGTTGTGTCCCATTTTAGTAGGCATTGAGAAAATTGATTTTTGGTTACAAACTTACAATTGTGTTTGTTTGAAGTTAAGTAGTTTTTGTTTGAATGTTTTTATTTTGTAAAACTTAGTATAAAAGTTTTAGGCCAATGTGAAAGAGGCAATTATTTGATGGCTCATATGAGTATTGAAGAAATTAATGGTTGACTCATTTTCCTTTTAACTTGACATGCATTCCAATTTCCAAGTATGAAGTTTTATTATGTGTGTAGTTGTAGACCAATTTAGAAGTCGTTAGATTTGTCCCCCATTTATTAACTTAGTTCAAGCATCTTAAATAAATCTCCCTCAAACTTTTCTCTAGGGCAAGTAGTTCTTTCCTCCATCACCATGGTCACAAATTATAAGAAAGATGTTTGTATATTAATATCAATTCTCCTATAATCAACGGTGGATTTGTCAGAGGTGCATGTTGCATGAGTGCAATATTATTAAATTCGACTCCGATTGAATGGTACGAACTAGAATAGATATTTGACCGATTTCAGTCGCTCACCGAATTGTCCATGAGTCAGAATTGATATGGTTTGGTTCGATTCAACTATTTTACACATGAAATTGGTGATTTAGTCGTTCAAACCAAACAAATCAATATATTTATGTTTGTTATTATTGAAGTTTTTGTTGTAATTTGTTAGCTTATGTCATAATAAAATATTAGTTTTATTGAATTAAATTTAAATTTATTTGTCCTTTTGTTATAATTAAAATATAAAATATAATTGTGTAATGATGTTTGTAACTCATTTCTTTCATTTTTTATAGTACAATATTTTTTTTATTGTTTAATTCACTAATTATGTATAAGAGTGTTTTTAAATTTTAAGTATAAAATTATTAAATAATATTAATTATTATAAAAAAATTAGATTTTTTTAATGCAATCAATTTAACTCTTCTAACTATTGATCCAATCAGCACACTAATTAAGTTGTCCACAATATATATGGCAAATGAATAATATTAACATAATTATTTTTGGTACTACCAATTATACTTTTTACCCTTTTGGATAAAGAATTAATTCTTCTGGGGTTCGTGACTACCTTCCTAACAAATGTTGCTTTAAGAAATCGAACTCTTAAAATTTTTATCATTCTACAGATTTAGTAAAAACTTATACTACAAACAACACTTTGTTGTTGGTACATAACAAATAAGGGTGCAAAAATGTTACCTATATAAGGTAATACATGCACACCCCTGATTGAGTGTGCATCTATCCTTGTCGGCTTGTCTATAAACTCTGAGATTCATTCTGCTAGTAACATACTTAAGCAAGGCTTAATCAATTTCCACCAAATGCATTCAATGCTACTTCAATTGCAGATACAATGATATTTTGGTGATTCACAAAATCTTAATATATTGGTATATGTAGTGACGCAGAATGTAGATTTAAATCAATACCTCACATACCTTCATTTTCTTTGATATAAATAAACAAGGGATTTTGGAGTCGATAAATGAAGATCACATGTCCTAAAAATATATCTCTAATTCTATTTTATTTCAATAAAATTTTGATAACTAATAAAAATTAATATATATGTTTTACATTATTATTCAAAAAAAATTAGTTGGTATCACAATTTTATTGGATTAGGATAATGTTATTATGAGTGGATAAGCCATAACACTGAGCAGCTAGGCCAGCCATGGAACCAATGAATAGCACAAATGGGTGGCAGAGATGCTTCCTTCATGTTTATCATTTAATGAAACTATTTTCATTCATATATTTTTTCTCTATAATTACTTCTTAGTCAAGTGATGTTCCTCAACCATGTATTTTTGTAGTTGACTTTCTTGTTCATTAGCTAAGAACGTTGACTTTAACATTTGGATTGAATGTTCTGCAGAATCTATCTCTGAACTATTGAGTGAGAATTGTATTAACACATAGCTATCTAGTATTTCATAGAAAAATAAATTAATTGTTTAAGTTGATTCCTTAGACTTTTACATCTGTATATACTGATTCTGCTATTTATATTGATGTGAAGAGGTGTGGCTGATTGGTGAAGAATAAAAAGCATCTTTCAAATAAAAAGGGTAAATAAGGATTGAAATAATATACAATTGGCTTTTGACATGGTATTTTATGATTCAAAATGGATCTTATTTTATCGTTAATCAGAAATTTTTTTATAAAAAATATGAATTGGAGTTTGAAGAAGGGGAAGGAGTCACCGATCCTCAAAAAATAGAGGATAATTTATTTAATCATATAGTTTGGGCTCATAGAACATGGCGCCTTTGGAGTTTTTTGTTCATAAATCTTTAATATCTATATATTATCGACATAAAGTTTTTTACACTATCAATGTGGATGAAGAACTAACAATATAAAAAGCTTATTCCAAAAGATGAATTTTATCTCATCTTTAAAATATGGTTTGTTTATATGGATGAGATACATGAAAGAAAATTAATTTTGTTGAGTGTGAAGAATGTTTCTTGTAAGAAAAGAGAAAAGGAGGATAGGTTGAGACTCCTTAACAACCATATTAGACATTCTAAAGAGTAAATCTTACTCTAAGAAAGAGTGAGATAAGAATAATAATTGCATAAAAGTTTTATTATTAAAGGCAAATCCTTTTGTTTATGCTAATTTTCAATCATATACACCACTTTTCCAACGATGCCGTAATAGGGTCTAAATATCTAATTACAAAGTGAACAATATAATTAGTCTTAGTCTTTTTCTTTTTGGTTGTTTTGCAGAAAAGCTGTTTTTGGAGCTTTTTCCTTTAGTCTTGATTAGCAAAATTCTATCTCTATTTACTACTAGTGATTGAAACCTGATATAAAAATTTAACCTTAATGAATGATTTTGATTTTGATATAGTGTCACTTTTTATTCTATATTTCCAATCTAAGCAAACACACTAAGTTGATGAATATGTAAAACAAAAACAAAGGATAACTTGCAATTATACAATGACTAGAAAAGAAAACAATTTATTTTTGAAAGAAATAGTATCATTAATATCATTGATTGAAACAAGGACAAGCTTATTATATGAAACCAAATAATAAAGAAATGCTTATCCTTAATGGAGGGTTACAAAACCTTGGGTAAACCTTCCTATATAATGACTAATATTTAAAGTATCTATGGTTTTCCCATGTACATACATAATCACCTATACATAAACAATATATAGGAATTAATTAACCATAGAATTATTGCCTAAATGCTAAAGAATTATACCACACAAATAACCAAACTTGGTAATGAAATTAATCAGTAGAATTTCCAAACTTCACCACCTTTTTAGAAGGAGTATGCATACACATACTCAACCATTAATTTCTTGGTTTGAAAGAATTCTTGTTAGGAACTTGATGAGAAACCATTTTTGTATCTTGAGACTGCTTTTGATTTTTTGCATATGAACTAGATCTTACTTTCCTTTGCTCCCTCCTTGGTTGTGTTGCTTGAGGGATAAACACACCTGTTCCTTTGCTTTCTCTTCTCAAATTTTGCTCATAGATGAAAGCAAATTGTGCAGGAGGATGAATTTCTCTAGAAAAAGCCTGAAACAAATAATAGTTTAAGCATGTTAGGACTAATTGGTAGAAGAAAAAGTGGTGCATGTTTTTTGAAGAGATGCAAGTAGTGAAGAACCTGAAAAGAGTGTTTAGGACAAGAAGCAAGAGGGTCTTCTTCATCTTCATCCATAATTAGTAGGGCAATTTCCTTGCTAATGTTAGCAAAAAATAGATCATCTTCAAGTTCCAAAGCAACCTCCATATTTGTGTAATCTAAAAGAGTTCTCTAATTTGGAATGAAACCAAGTATTAGAGTTTCTAATTTTACTCTTTCAACTATGTATGGCTTTCTTTCTTTTTTTTTTCTCCAAAAAATGTGGACATATATGTTTATATAGAAAAAAGGTATGGTGGGTGAGTTGAGATATAGGACAAGATCTATTCTCTCCAAGCACGTTTTTAAGTATGTCCTGAATCAATCAAAATGAAACAAAAATAGAAAAAATTATTAATATTTAATTTTTTTAACTGATATAACATATTTTAATTGGTTCGAGACAGATTTAGGACTATGTTTGGGGATAACAAATCCTTGTCCAAAATATATGGGATAATTGAATAAAGATTTATTGTTTCGGACCATGTATTATTGTCTCAGACCAATAAAAATATATTATGTCGACTGAAAATTTAAAATATTCATTATTATTATAGTTTTTGATTCATTTTCATTAACCCGAGACAATATATGAGACAATATCTGACTCGGCATAACTATGTTTGGGATGATCATGTGGGTTGGTGGGGTCATGTTCACAATTGTCCAATCTGGCTAAGATCCACAAAAACCCCAATAGAATCATGAAAGTGTGTTGTGATATTATCCTATTGTGGGAAAAAGATGAGGAACAGCAGAAAACAACCCATGTCCAGATATCTCATCTAGATATTCAATCCCTATAACCAACTTGATTGTAAGATGGGACCTTAATTCTCTCACCTTATCATCCCAAAAAAAGAGTATACTATAGCTTAATATATTCATACTATATACTTAACATGCATAGGTTAAAAATGAGTTTTTGTCACAAAGGTTTCTTATCTGTTTTTCTATCTTCTTGTGGCTTACTCATGGTTAAGATTTAACCAACCAAACAATGAGACAAAATTATTATTCGTATATAAGTCGGTGGATCTACATGTTGAACTAATTGCACAGGATCCAGTGGTAGAAAAACAGTACATAGGATCGTTTAAGAATAAGTCCACAACAAAGACACAAGTTCTATGACAAGGGTTTTGATTAGAGAATCTTTTGTATATTCTTCATGGTTTAATTTAATTTTGATACACTTTCAAGTTAGCATTAAAAAAATTTAAACCACAATTCACCACTATGAAAAGTATAATTATATTGTAAAATTAAACTTGAATAATAAATAATAATATCTAAATCAAACTTTTATTGAGATTTTTTTGAAGTGCTGTAGTGTACGTAAGAATTTTTGGTTTGATTATGAGTGGTTGATGAGTGTAGCAATTCCCAACTTGCATAGCCGTATAGTGTTTGTCGGTCGTCACATGAGGGAAGGTTTGGAAATTAATATTATTGGCTTTTAGTCCATATTTCACATCAACTGATTTTCAGATATGCTATTTAATTAGTGCTTACTCCTCTATTTATTTAAATGGACGTGTATGAAACTTATGAAATTCTAATTTGGTTCCATAAATCTTTGTTTATTAATCCATGGGTTCTATGTAGTGGTATCATCTCATTCATTTCCATGTCTTCTCAATAAGGAATTATTCATCTTTTGAGATATTGTGTTTATCACTTTTAACTAATGTCATTTATATTAATCAAATTTTAACCTTTAATCTTATATAATAATTGAAAGTCCATCTTTAAAAATAAACTTTCTACTTTTATTTCTTTTACTTGTAAAAAAAATTACTTTATATATATCATCTAAGAGAGTATTAATCTAAAATATTAAATTAAAAAAATTATGAGCGACACAGGAAATATCTCAAAACGCTAATGATGATAATAATCTATATTTTATTACTTATAGTATAAAGGAAGTAATAGTTATTTGTCATAATTTTATTATTTCTAATTTATCGTCAGTAAAAAAATATATTTTCAAATTAGAATACACCCATTTTTTTTCCTAATGATCTCTTATATTAGATAAAACTTTTAGTTAATCTATAACATTAAATTTATGGATTTAAAAAAAGATGGGATTCAGTTACTCAAAATTAAGTTTTTTAAATTTACTCTAAATTAATTTTAGGTAAATCTAAGATCTTCTCATTAATTCACATTATTGAATATGCAAAATATGAAGTAAATTTAAAAAAACTTAACAGTTCAAAATTCTTTTACCAAAACAAGACTATTTATTATACCTAAAGGAAGAGACAAAACATTATTTTAAACGTTAAGCTTTTCAGGTATGTTACCAAGATTGGTTTATTTTTCTGATGGCCCTTATTTCCAGCTTCTTCAATTCAATTCCTATATGACAATTCACCTAGAATTAACTCACAACATCATAAAATGGCATGTAAAAATCACAGCAACTCCTCAACAGAACAAGTTGCCACCCCACCTTAAAACTATTTGCAGTACAGGACTTGCTAATGAACTAGTTCAAACTTTACACCTCAATCAGATATCAGACTTAACTCAATATCTACACCATTTACATTGTACCACACAAGTTTATATTTGATTACTTATCCTCACAAATCCAGAAGGTACCACTTTAATAAGCTTCCTTTTTAGGACCATTTTTCTTCTTCTCAGTACCAGCACCATAGTAGCTAGATCGCGATTTAATTTGTCGGATTGGTAAATCTTACGAATTTTCAAGAGTTAACGAGTCACGTGCCCATTTTAAATGTGATGTCACCACTGTCAATGAGATCGTTGGGGAAGATCGTAGATCATAAAATCGTTGTTTCATTGTGATTTTATGTTTTATGGCAAAAACCCTAAATTGCAAAATCCTCATCTTTTAAACCCCATATAGAAGAGAAAACACATGGCCCAAATTCTTCTAACCACTAAATTGCAAAATAACAAACAAACCATAACCATAATAGAAGTAGAAGTTACAGCCACGAAAAAAGCTCCCAAAGATTTCATTTTCAAGACTTTTCCTTATTATCATTTTCATCTTCAATATATTTGTTTCCTTATACTTTCTAAAGTGATGTTCTTTCTTTTATGTTGTAATGTACAATGGGAGAAAAATGATACTCAGAGTATTGCCTTTGTTATGTTCTATATCTTCCTTTTTATGTGTTTTTGTTGTGTTATGCTTTTGTTCCACTTTCCACATACATACTATTATAATATATGTGTAGGCTATATAAAATATGAAATTTCCTACATGATATTTCCACATACATATTATAACAAATATATATATGTGTAATATAGTATGTATGTAATATAATAAGAGAGAAAAATATATCTTCTCATAGTATGCAATAATTTATCTCATCCAGCCAAGAAAATTATGACATGTGTACTATTTTATTTAGTTTTAGAAATACTTTTATAGAAAATAATGAAATAGGATATATGTCATGATTTCATTGGTAAGAAGATATAACTTATCTCCTTATATCAAGAGATATTTTATTCTTATATAATAATAAACTCTGATACTTGTTGGTGTTTTTTCTATAAAATACTGTAGTTGATTATGTTAGCATGTTAGTTTTGTTGTATGCATATATTTTGATGTTGGAAGTTTAAGTTTTATGAAATGCTACTTTTATAGCAATAGAGAAAGTTGAAGATTTTAATATTCTGAGTATATGTATATCTAAAAAAATCAATATTTGATAGGATCTTACTATTCGTGTTACGTTCATACGTTTTATGTTCTCATCTACCCATTCTGATCTTGCGTAAGATCTTGATCTTGTCAACTATGACAAGAGATGAAATGGAAGAGCCATAAAAAATTACCCTAAGGCAACAAATCAAAACAATGATTCAAATCATATGGACTAACCCAGCCATCAAATGAATAAGTTTTACAGGGTAGAATATGTTAACCATACCTTACCAATACCATTTTCATGTGACCTCAAACACTGACTCAACAATTGTGCTTGTTAAATCCTAAAAGTTTCAAGATGTATATTTGGATGTCCAAAATTATGCTCCTCCAGCTGTATCCATATCAGCGATCCCATCGACTCCCTTGAAAACAACACGTAATTTTCTCAGACAGGAGAATTTTTGGTCATTCTTGCTTGTCATACCATTCACATGGACTATGTCCTTGGATAGTTTACCCATAAGGTCAAAAACTGGTACACCCAGGTTTGATCTAGTCATTTCTTCCAATACTGGGGGGGCTTGCATGTACAGATTCTTTCCTCGGTGTGTAATGCTTGCTTTTGACAACTGCAACTTAGGATGTTCTTCCAGAAGATCCATGAACTGTTCCAACAGTTTGATTAAAAAAACAACAGAAGGGAAATATGCATTGAGATATATGGCTTGCTTAAATTCAACTATAAGTAAAAACAGCAATCAAAATCAAAGTACTTACTAAAAAGTGAATATATCTGTTAAGAAATTAGGATCCAATTGCAAAGTATGATACTTAAATCCCACATCAGAAGTATGAGATTCCAGTATGGGGTTTATATGACCTTGGCACCCTGTGCTCTGCAACCACAATGGCTAGCATTTGTGGTGTGGTTCTCCCAAGGTTCATACCAATATCATAAAAAATACATCTTTCAGCAAATGGAGGGTGTGACTCTTTTCATTAATTATAAAATAGTGAAACCTTTGAAGGGGTATCAGCAAAAGGCTCACTTTCAAAGTCAGGATAGCTTTTAATTATACGTAGCCAGCAAAACCTTTGACGCATAAAAACTTCAAATGAGGAAGTATGCAAGTGTCAGACAGGACACTTCAAATCCTAACGGGACACTTAAGATTTGTGGTGTCTGTATCCTTGTCCATCTATAGTGTCACATGTCAATGTTAGTGCTTCTTAGCCAAAACTAAATAAAATTACACTTCCAATATGTCAACAAATGGTTGGCCATTGTAACAACTAATAACTTCAACAATGTAAAAAGAACTTGAAACACAGAAATTCACTGAATTCATAAATAGTAATAATATGAAGAAACCAAGATGATAGGAATCCAAATAACCTTCTGTAATGTGATTGAAGGGTCCAGTTCAATAAGTACACCAGGACCACAGACAAGACAGTCTTTATCCCTTTCAAATTCTGCCACTTTAGTGTGGAGGCCTTCTGATCCATTATACCTGCACCAAACATGAAAGAATCAATAAGCATTGCCCATACGTGACACTTAGTGTTGAATTACATAATAATGATAAAATCCGTAAATAATTTCCGGCACGTAAGATATAGAGTTTGCATCTTTCTTCCTTCTTTTTTATAAAAAAAATGTAGCTAGGCAAGAATGAAGTCTAAAATCTAAAGAGACGTTAAAAATGCCTTCTTTTTTGGTATCGTGTATCATAACCATGTGCATAAAATGTGCAAGATACATAGAATAGTAAACGCCAAATAATATAGAAGAGAGGGGACACACGTTAAATAATTTGACATAGTTTTGCTGCACTCTGTTGCAATCTTCAATGTTTCCAGTGCACATGCAGCTGATATAATAGCATTTGTGGAAGCTATAGCAGGTATTATGTTCTTCACAACACCCTGTTCAAAACAATTAACTGCTTAGAAATGATAAAAATATACTCAGACAACATCACAAGGGAAAACAAAATCAATGGCAGAATATCAGACATTCCATTCAAAATCTTACACATCAAGCAAGTTATACCTGAGTAAATGAATAAGTAACCCCTGGAATGCCAAAAAGCTCAGCCCTCTTGACTGCCTATGTAAAAAAACAATAGTGAAACGTGTAATTAATGGGATAAAAATATATATTAAATGGTCAAGAAACTACTTATAAAAATAATGGCTACCTCATCATAGACCCATTTCATATGCTCAGGATTATCTGGATCAAAAGCAGTTCCCCCATGAACCTATAAAGCAAATCTTCATTTTCAATAATGGATTCTAGAAAATAACAAAGAACGAAATCAGAGACAAAGCAGTGAAATACCTCATTCCATTTAATTAAGTGAGCATATTCAATACAATGGGCAGCCGTTCTAGGGGTTTCTGCTAGGGTGCACAAGGGAAACTTCACTTGAGGTGGGAAAAGCCATATGGTGCACTCAAAGCATGGTGTGATCCCTGGCAAGATAACCCTAGCATGGCCTTTGAAACCTTCAGTCCCGCCATCAACCATAGGTTTGATTGTTTCTTCCCGTGGATTGTCATTAGAATCATATTCTAGATTTACCAAGGGGAACAGAAACCAGAAATTAGCATAAGCAATTAGCAGTGAACTTTGGGGAGATGGCATGAAAGGTTGAAATTTTACATAGTTGAGGTCACATATGACACCAAGAAATGAATAGCCTTATACAGCAGGCATGCTTTAGGTCCAAATGCCTAGAGATATGATTCTTTTATTAAAGAAGAAAAGGAAAAGGTATTTTGGCTCGTAATCAACACAAGTAAAAAAGTTAAGGACTTAAGTTGAACTCTGGAATTTCATGCATTAGATGAAACTTGAAGGATTGTTTATGGAAGATGTGAAAGCAAAGTCTACAAAATCTCAACATCTAAAATTTGTGAAAGAATTATTAAGTGTTACATGCAATTGGTAACTTAACTATGTTGAAAATATATATGGTTTCCATACATAAGAAATATTCTTGCTACTCTTGCCATTGATTAAGATTCGGTTTCCACCTGGTCTGATAGTAACAGGCTTATATATCAAAATTTGTTGATCTATAATTCTATAAATAATTTTACTGAGAAATAAGAATTAAGCTATCACGGCCCCAAATAAAGAAAAAGCTAAACATAGGAATATCACAGTTAGTTAATTTAGAGCCTGGTCAGGTAAGTGGTACTGGTTACGCTAATCAGCCAGGTACTTATTGTAATGGATCAGTTAGATTAGTTACATGAGTTTTACTAGTGTACATACAAGGTATGAGAGAATTGGACTCCATGAGTTTGTATATAAACCCAGTGATAACTTAATGATCGTCAGGTGATTCACTCTTCAAAACTTATCACTATAACACATGGTGGGAAATCCGTTATTTGTCCACAAATTAGAGAAGCAAAGCCATGGTTAAAGGGAGTTCATATGTACAATGATTGCACTGAAAGAGTGGAAATGGGCACTGTGTAAACATATAAATACATAGTGTCCACATATTAATACTTCTGTAGAAAATAAATACACTATGTATATATTAATAAATAATATAACACTCTAAATTCATTATCATATAAAGTTATAACACATATTAAATAAATGTTAAACTAATTAAAGTCTTAGCCTGCTTGGTTAAATAGATGTTCAAGAAGCTTAGGTGTGACTGCAAGTTTAAATTGTGGTTGTAGTTACCGCAATTGCAGAAAAGTGTGGGAAAATGTGGATGCAGTTGCCGAGACTCCCAAAACCACAATTGCGGTTGCAGAGCGCAGTTTAAAACACTGTGTCTTGTGCTTTTTAAAAATAAAAAGGCTAGGGCATAGGTCATAACATCACAATTACATAAGCTAAAGGAGCACAACACAATTTAAAACTCCAACATTAGCAACACAACTACATAAGCTAAAGGAGGAGATAGAAAAGATACCTAGAAAACTACAAGCAACATTGTTGATATATGAACGTGCCTCAAGGGAATCAAGACCAAGGGCAATAATATAGAATATGTTAACCATACCTTACCAATACCATTTTCATGTGACCTCAAACACTGACTCAACAATTGTGCTTGTTAAATCCTAAAAGTTTCAAGATGTATATTTGGATGTCCAAAATTATGCTCCTCCAGCTGTATCCATATCAGCGATCCCATCGACTCCCTTGAAAACAACACGTAATTTTCTCAGACAGGAGAATTTTTGGTCATTCTTGCTTGTCATACCATTCACATGGACTATGTCCTTGGATAGTTTACCCATAAGGTCAAAAACTGGTACACCCAGGTTTGATCTAGTCATTTCTTCCAATACTGGGGGGGCTTGCATGTACAGATTCTTTCCTCGGTGTGTAATGCTTGCTTTTGACAACTGCAACTTAGGATGTTCTTCCAGAAGATCCATGAACTGTTCCAACAGTTTGATTAAAAAAACAACAGAAGGGAAATATGCATTGAGATATATGGCTTGCTTAAATTCAACTATAAGTAAAAACAGCAATCAAAATCAAAGTACTTACTAAAAAGTGAATATATCTGTTAAGAAATTAGGATCCAATTGCAAAGTATGATACTTAAATCCCACATCAGAAGTATGAGATTCCAGTATGGGGTTTATATGACCTTGGCACCCTGTGCTCTGCAACCACAATGGCTAGCATTTGTGGTGTGGTTCTCCCAAGGTTCATACCAATATCATAAAAAATACATCTTTCAGCAAATGGAGGGTGTGACTCTTTTCATTAATTATAAAATAGTGAAACCTTTGAAGGGGTATCAGCAAAAGGCTCACTTTCAAAGTCAGGATAGCTTTTAATTATACGTAGCCAGCAAAACCTTTGACGCATAAAAACTTCAAATGAGGAAGTATGCAAGTGTCAGACAGGACACTTCAAATCCTAACGGGACACTTAAGATTTGTGGTGTCTGTATCCTTGTCCATCTATAGTGTCACATGTCAATGTTAGTGCTTCTTAGCCAAAACTAAATAAAATTACACTTCCAATATGTCAACAAATGGTTGGCCATTGTAACAACTAATAACTTCAACAATGTAAAAAGAACTTGAAACACAGAAATTCACTGAATTCATAAATAGTAATAATATGAAGAAACCAAGATGATAGGAATCCAAATAACCTTCTGTAATGTGATTGAAGGGTCCAGTTCAATAAGTACACCAGGACCACAGACAAGACAGTCTTTATCCCTTTCAAATTCTGCCACTTTAGTGTGGAGGCCTTCTGATCCATTATACCTGCACCAAACATGAAAGAATCAATAAGCATTGCCCATACGTGACACTTAGTGTTGAATTACATAATAATGATAAAATCCGTAAATAATTTCCGGCACGTAAGATATAGAGTTTGCATCTTTCTTCCTTCTTTTTTATAAAAAAAATGTAGCTAGGCAAGAATGAAGTCTAAAATCTAAAGAGACGTTAAAAATGCCTTCTTTTTTGGTATCGTGTATCATAACCATGTGCATAAAATGTGCAAGATACATAGAATAGTAAACGCCAAATAATATAGAAGAGAGGGGACACACGTTAAATAATTTGACATAGTTTTGCTGCACTCTGTTGCAATCTTCAATGTTTCCAGTGCACATGCAGCTGATATAATAGCATTTGTGGAAGCTATAGCAGGTATTATGTTCTTCACAACACCCTGTTCAAAACAATTAACTGCTTAGAAATGATAAAAATATACTCAGACAACATCACAAGGGAAAACAAAATCAATGGCAGAATATCAGACATTCCATTCAAAATCTTACACATCAAGCAAGTTATACCTGAGTAAATGAATAAGTAACCCCTGGAATGCCAAAAAGCTCAGCCCTCTTGACTGCCTATGTAAAAAAACAATAGTGAAACGTGTAATTAATGGGATAAAAATATATATTAAATGGTCAAGAAACTACTTATAAAAATAATGGCTACCTCATCATAGACCCATTTCATATGCTCAGGATTATCTGGATCAAAAGCAGTTCCCCCATGAACCTATAAAGCAAATCTTCATTTTCAATAATGGATTCTAGAAAATAACAAAGAACGAAATCAGAGACAAAGCAGTGAAATACCTCATTCCATTTAATTAAGTGAGCATATTCAATACAATGGGCAGCCGTTCTAGGGGTTTCTGCTAGGGTGCACAAGGGAAACTTCACTTGAGGTGGGAAAAGCCATATGGTGCACTCAAAGCATGGTGTGATCCCTGGCAAGATAACCCTAGCATGGCCTTTGAAACCTTCAGTCCCGCCATCAACCATAGGTTTGATTGTTTCTTCCCGTGGATTGTCATTAGAATCATATTCTAGATTTACCAAGGGGAACAGAAACCAGAAATTAGCATAAGCAATTAGCAGTGAACTTTGGGGAGATGGCATGAAAGGTTGAAATTTTACATAGTTGAGGTCACATATGACACCAAGAAATGAATAGCCTTATACAGCAGGCATGCTTTAGGTCCAAATGCCTAGAGATATGATTCTTTTATTAAAGAAGAAAAGGAAAAGGTATTTTGGCTCGTAATCAACACAAGTAAAAAAGTTAAGGACTTAAGTTGAACTCTGGAATTTCATGCATTAGATGAAACTTGAAGGATTGTTTATGGAAGATGTGAAAGCAAAGTCTACAAAATCTCAACATCTAAAATTTGTGAAAGAATTATTAAGTGTTACATGCAATTGGTAACTTAACTATGTTGAAAATATATATGGTTTCCATACATAAGAAATATTCTTGCTACTCTTGCCATTGATTAAGATTCGGTTTCCACCTGGTCTGATAGTAACAGGCTTATATATCAAAATTTGTTGATCTATAATTCTATAAATAATTTTACTGAGAAATAAGAATTAAGCTATCACGGCCCCAAATAAAGAAAAAGCTAAACATAGGAATATCACAGTTAGTTAATTTAGAGCCTGGTCAGGTAAGTGGTACTGGTTACGCTAATCAGCCAGGTACTTATTGTAATGGATCAGTTAGATTAGTTACATGAGTTTTACTAGTGTACATACAAGGTATGAGAGAATTGGACTCCATGAGTTTGTATATAAACCCAGTGATAACTTAATGATCGTCAGGTGATTCACTCTTCAAAACTTATCACTATAACACATGGTGGGAAATCCGTTATTTGTCCACAAATTAGAGAAGCAAAGCCATGGTTAAAGGGAGTTCATATGTACAATGATTGCACTGAAAGAGTGGAAATGGGCACTGTGTAAACATATAAATACATAGTGTCCACATATTAATACTTCTGTAGAAAATAAATACACTATGTATATATTAATAAATAATATAACACTCTAAATTCATTATCATATAAAGTTATAACACATATTAAATAAATGTTAAACTAATTAAAGTCTTAGCCTGCTTGGTTAAATAGATGTTCAAGAAGCTTAGGTGTGACTGCAAGTTTAAATTGTGGTTGTAGTTACCGCAATTGCAGAAAAGTGTGGGAAAATGTGGATGCAGTTGCCGAGACTCCCAAAACCACAATTGCGGTTGCAGAGCGCAGTTTAAAACACTGTGTCTTGTGCTTTTTAAAAATAAAAAGGCTAGGGCATAGGTCATAACATCACAATTACATAAGCTAAAGGAGCACAACACAATTTAAAACTCCAACATTAGCAACACAACTACATAAGCTAAAGGAGGAGATAGAAAAGATACCTAGAAAACTACAAGCAACATTGTTGATATATGAACGTGCCTCAAGGGAATCAAGACCAAGGGCAATAATATTAAAATCATTATAGAAATCAATTTCCTTGTCCTCAATCCTGCAAAAATGTGGCACAATATTCAAACCACTAATTCTTTCCATCACACGCTTCGCAGCAACCTCAGCCTTCGGTTTTCCAACATCTTCAACTCTTCAAAAAAGAGAAAACGAATAAAAAAAAAGAGAACAAGACATTACCGTAATAATAAATAAACAAGAAAGCATTGGTCAAACAGTTGTGTAAGGTCCCACTAGATGTCCTAGATGTTCGATTTCTGAAAGCAACGCTTATTGACAGAGCAGTCACACAGCCGATAGTAACCGCACTCCAAAAATGATTAGTTCCTTAGTGCCAAAAAAATAAGTAACAAAACCTGAATAGGAATTGGCGATTGAGATTAGTAACTTCAATACGATCCATGTCAATAACATGAAGATTTCGAAAACCAGAGAGGGCTAAATCTTTGAGCAATTCACATCCCAAACCACCAGCTCCAACAACAAGAACTGTAGCGTAGGTTTGAAGATCGTCTCGCAATTCGGATCCTGGTTCGAATCTGGGACCTACAAGATTGCCATGCCTTAGAAGAAGCTTGTCAAGGTCCCTCCATCGATTTCCATTTGCATTCGCCATTCCCATTTCACACTCTATGATATTTCGTTGCTTCCTTTTTACGCTCTTTTCAAATTACTCTCTCCTTTTTCATCTCATCTTATACTTCCATTTAAAAACACTCACAAGGTTGGTGTGAGGGATTTAACTAACATAAATTCACCATTACATTATTAACTTGGATTTAAATATAAATACATTTTTTATATTATTAGCAAATTATCTACCATTAATTTATTAATCACTACAAATTATCAAATAAATACAAGTAATATTCAATGGTGAATGATGTGTTCTATATTGTCACTGCATAAATTTTAAAATCTATTAACTTTAGCTTAAATTACATTCGCCTTAAAACTTTAGAATATATTAAGAAGCACAAGGGGTGCTAACCCAATACAAACCAACGAGAAAACTAAGAAGAAAGAAGGATACAAGACCTCGGATCCATACACCAATTAGAAAAGGAAACATCGTTGGACTTACTATTGGCCAACAACCAAGTCCAAGATCTAATCTGAATTAAATCCAAAATATGAACCACACTAAAATTCTTGGAAGAGAAGATAACCTCGTTTCTCATTATCCAAATAGACCACATAGAAGCAAACCATATCATGGACCACAGATCCGTCCCTTTTTTACACTTATACAAGTTCATATGAAGCTGGAAAAAATCAGTGCAATTATCCGGCAAAGACATCTGCTTCCCCAGCCAAGAATAAACACTCTTCCATATATTCTCAGCAAAAACACAAGATAAAAACAAATGATTTAAAGATTCCGGATAGCTTTTACAAAACACGCAACTCAAATCATCATTAGAAAGAGGGAGAGATCTCTTCTGAAGATCACACTTGGTAGCCACTTTTCCTCTAATCACTTTCCAGATGAAGCAGCACACTTTAGAAGGAACACATTTAATCCAAACAAAATTAAAAATATTACCTAGAGTCACATTCGCCTTAAAACTAAACCTATGCACTAGTGTAAAGATGTAGGCCCATTAAGGTATTATCTAGGGTTTAGGGTTTAGGGTGGTTCATATTTTAGTGTGGTTCATATTTTGGATTTAATTCAGATTAGATCTTGGACTTGGTTGTTGGCCAATAGTAAGTCCAACGATGTTTCCTTTTCTAATTGGTGTATGGATCCGAGGTCTTGTATCCTTCTTTCTTCTTAGTTTTCTCATTGGTTTGTATTGGGTTAGCACTCCTTGTGCTTCTTAATATATTCTTTGCTTAGCAAAAAAAATGATCAAATAAAAGGTATTATCTACCATTTATTTGATCATTTTTTTTTTAAAAGTCAATAATAATTGAAAATAAATGACGGATGATATAGTAACAATATAAAAAACTCATTATATACAATATAGGTTAACTCTAAATAAGGTGTTTTTAAATTATATCTACTACACATAGGACAAGGATCACCTGTCCCATAATTTTCCTGTCTTTCTGTCCCGAACCAATCAAACATCACAAAATAATATTAAAATATTAATTTCTGATTTTATAATTTTTCTTTTCAAAAATGAATGAAGCTTTGTGATTGGTTTGGTACACTAAATGAGATATAAACAGGGACATGTGATCCCATCCACTACACCCATGCATCCGAAAATTATATGTGCATACGAGTGCCTTCTATATCGACTGTTAAGCACTAGTTATATAATTAATGATGTGGGAAAGAGCAAAAATAACCTCAAATTGTATGCATTTTTGTAATTCAGCACCATCACTTCAAATATTTACCCCCTCTAGAGAAAGGAACCTTATCCTAAGTTACCCATTAGTGTGATGGAACTATAAAGTAATTAAGTGACTTATATGGTGATGATCTTTACACTTGATACGATCAGAAAATCTACGTCACCTATGTACTTTATGATGTACCTTGTATGTTAAAAAACAAAGTATTAAGTTATAACTTCTCATGTCTTACTCTAATGTTAGAGTAAACACCCATCCTTGAAATATATAAGACAAAATCTATTGGCTCACAGAAGTTTTATTTTATGTACCTTTTTTAATTGGTCAAGAAAATATTAAGTTATTTGATATTTGAATTAAGTAATTTTAACTTTTATTTTCTTAAGCATCCTAAACAAATGGCATGCTCTATATGAAATAAGACATGATCCCCAAATATTTACCTCTTAGCATGAGGTTTAAACAAAAAAAATTGGACATCATTTGGTATTTTGTAAAAAAACAAGTATGAATATAGGAACCAAATTAATGTACATACATATATCAAAAGTAAGTTTTACATGATCTATCTCATTTTTAGATTTTGTTTAAATACTTTTTAATTGTATCTTCTTATTATCAATTGATTTTGAGATAAAACTTTAACCGTCTAATCATACAAACCTCTATGGAGGCAATCCTCCGCCACTTTTTATATTAATCTCATGAGTCATTCTGTATGAGGAATTCAATATTAGATAGGTTAAATTTGGTACATGTTACATGGTACTTATTATATAATTATGTCACAGAGACACATCACATGGTAAATACTTCAACACTAACAAGAAATCCAACAAAAAGCGTAGAACTTGGAAGCATACATCATTTACTAAACAGAACATTTATAGAGTCAGGCAGTCAGCTAAGTACAACAGTCAAAAGTAGGAAAATGGAAATGAATGTTTCAAAATGTCAGATGCTAAATTGCTAATCATTTCATTTTTGCTTAATAGTTGATACAACAAAAATGAGCTAGACTTGAAAGCCAGATGTACCTAATCTTCATTTTTCACTCTATCATACAAATACCAATGAAGAAAGTCAGAACTCAGAACCCACAACCTTTAACAACTTGATTTTTATGGAGTTTTCATCTGTTGACATTCATTTAAATTTCCCTACATCAATCTCTACGTAGAACAGAGTGGAAGTAACCACATCCCAATATCTGCATATATCTTTCCAAAAGCAGAGCATGGAGCTCAGTGTGCTTCAGCTGCTTTGGGTTAACCTGTATGAAGTAATATCAAATATCAATTTCGCAAGCTTCAATGCTGGGGATTCATTTGAATAAGCATGTAGTCTTTAAGAGGCTCCATAAAAGTAACATCCAATTTAGTTTCTTACAATGTTCTAGTTTTTTTTTTGTGCATCCAAATGCTATTTTCTATTAATGAGTTACCACACTATCATTATCTGAAATCAAACTCCAGACACTAATATCATTGAACAGTTTAGTTTTTTTTAAAGGCGGCATAGTACACAACGTTCCCATCTAATGAAGTCTGAGGAGGATATAATGTATGTAGCCTTACTCCGCACAAATGGAGGCAGTTTAAATCAAATAAAGAAGCTCCAAACATTCTCCATGATTATAACTTTTGCTATATTGAGACAAAGTTTAAAGCAAAAATAAGTAAATAATGGTTTCATTTTGTCATTGGACAATTCCTAAATTCTAAGCAAAGGAAAAAGCTTGCAAAAGATGGTCAGAGCAGCTAAGCCGGAATGGGGTTGAGCTTTCATGAAAGGGATGTGGGTTAATTTGGTCACACAACTATTCCACCCAAGAAAATTGGTTGCTCTATAACCACACATCATTTGCCACCTCAGCATTAAATTAAAACAAGTAGGATAATCGCTCACAAGTTGCAGTCAATTAGAAAAATTTGGTAATTCTATCGATCCAACAAGAAACTTTATAGTTTTGAAAACTAATCTAAAAAGTGGGTAAACAATAGGGACTAGTAGGTAATGTAAGTAAACCTTTTATTAATCTTAATAAATAATAGAGGAGGAATCCGTTTACACTCATTTAAGTTACATTCAATCTCAACCATTCATTTTCTTAGATCCAATGGACCAAATGGGTGAAACTTAAAAAATTATTTAAGATTTCTCTTTTTCTCTCTCATCACTTATTGCACTCACCCATTTGGTCCGTTGGATCTAAGAAAATGAATGTTTGAGATTGAGTGTAAACTAGTATAACTTAAATTGGGTGTAAACGGATCCCTCCTCTAAATAATAAGGTATTTGAGAAAAGGGACTTCACTTACTTACCCTTTCTTTGGCTGTGCCATTTCTCTATACTGTCATACCAAGTCCATTGGAAACATAGTCCTACAATACGCATTATTCCAGCAGCAACAACCTCAACAAACGCCATTAAGAATGACCGCTGAGGGGATAAACCTGCAGTTGCTATGGATAGTGCAAGTCCCTCCAAATTGCAAGGAATGATAAAACTGCCAGACTTTATTCCATCAAAAGCTTTCTGAGCAACTTCCTCAGCTTTCATTGCACTAGAAGAGGCCGAAATGATTTTGGTGAGCTCTGGTTTTCTCTTGTTTTCTGTAAAAGTAACCTTTCAGTTTGTACTTCCACTTTGATAATCGGAAAAATACTTGCCAATAGATTATACAAACAAATATTTGACATGCTTGTATATGAATCACTAACAAAAGAAATATTGCCGCCTATGCAAAATTATTTGCAATTATCTAAATAATTTTATTGGAGTTATGGATTCAGACAATCCAATCTAGGTCCAGTTTTATCACATCTATGGTGAGCTTGAACTAACAAGTTGAAACTTGAAATTTATGAAAGATGCTTTAATCAAAAGTAATATGTATGAAGAAATAAGCTCAAGCATCCAATTCAATACCTTCTGCAAGTCCAGGAGTGTCTGTATCTGGAGGGAATATCAGAGAGACATGAATGTTATCTGCTATAACCTCATGTTGCAATGCTTCTGCCAAACCACGGAGGGCAAATTTACTGGCAGAATAAGCTGCATAACCATAAATTCCCACCTAAATATAAAAATAAATTCCACATCAACCGATGATAATTTATCAAGTGCCCACATAAAAAATATAATCAACATCTTTGATCATGATAAAGTCAACCATCAAAATTTATACCTTGAAGACTCATTCTCTGAATACTTCACTTCAGTATGAAAAATAATGTAGTTGTAAACTACACTATTTGTGTTCAATTTTGAATAGCTATGTTAAAAAAATGACAGTCTTCTCAGAGGATGCCCACATTTCTTAGTAATATTTTACATGAAACAATGTTATGTCATAAATGATACAAGCAACTTCACAACAATCCCATACTGAAAACAAAAACAGCACAAGATTTATACTTATAACTGGTAGAATTGTAATTCAAAAGCTTAGTTAGTTTTCTTACTATAAATAGCAATCTGTTATTAGTTAGTTGGTTGAATGGTTGCTATATATAGAAGGTTGTTACCATTGCTTTGATATATGAAAATAATACAATCTCCTTCTAACAATCTCACTTCTTCTATTCTTTCATCACTATCTTTGTTCTAACAGTTTGGTATCAAGAGCTAGATTCGATATAGGGAGAACACGAAGATGATGAACTTTGGACAGAACTCAACTTCCTTCCCTGCTCATCTTCCCATACTTGATGGCAAAAATTGGAGTCGTTGGAGTACCCAAATAAGAGTCATCTTTGGATATCAAGAAGTCATGGAGATAGTAGAGAGTGGATTTGAAATGATAAGCAATGAGTCCACTGAAGAAGAAAAGGCAGAGTTCAAATTGAACAAGAAAATGGATTGCAAAGCATTGTTCTTGATACAACAATGTGTAGACAATGCATACTTTGAGAAGATTGTAGGTGCTGCAAATTCTCACGAAGCCTGAAAGATTTTGGAAAGATGTAATGAGGGAGCAGAGCAACTGAAGAAAGTGAAGTTGCAGACAATGAGGCGCCAATACGAGTTGATGCAGATGGAAAACTCAGAAAAGATTGGAGAATTTTTCAATCGTGTGGTTAACTTGACAAATGCAATGAAGGCACTTGGAGAAACAATGAGTGATCAAACCATTGTTGAAAAAATTCTTCGCACCTTGACACCTCGGTTTGATCATATTGTGGTTGCCATAGAGGAATCAAAGAAGATGGAAGACTTGAAGATTGATCAACTTCAAGGTTCATTGGAGGCTCATGAACAAAGAATTCTGGAAAGGTCCACAGAGAAACCTACAGATCAAGCCTTACAGGCTCAAACATCAAGAGGAGGTTTCCATTGGAAAGGTGGTTTAAGAACTCAAAGCAAGAACAAAGATTTTGGAAAAGGCCATACATCCTACAAACGCACACCTGATTCATATGAACCTGAGAGAAGCAAACCTAATCACACAGAAGGACATCTCACAAGAGACAACTCAAATTGGAGGGGAGGCAAGAAGAGAGTAGACAGAAAGAGAATCAAATGCTTCAATTGTAACAAAATTGGCCACTTCTCCACAGAATGTCAAGCACCAGGTCAAGGAAGAGAAAGACCTCGGGTTGAAGGCAATTTGGTGAAGGAAAGCAGTGATTCTGAAGAGGATACTCTTCTCCCCATGATGACAACAAACACTAAGGCTAACAATGCAGAGACTTGGTATTTGGATTCAGGGTGCTCAAACCACATGACATGCCACAAAGAATGGTTAATCAATCTTGATGAATCAAAGAAGAGCAGAATTCGGTTTGTTGATGATAGAACAATAAAGGCTAAAGGTGTTGGTGATGTGGTGATTAAAGGAAAAAATAAGAAGTTTGCAAAGATCACAGAAGTCTTGTATGTACCTGGCATGAGAAGCAACCTAATCAACATGGGACAACTACTGGAAAAAGGATTCACAATGCATATGTCCAAAGGCCAAGTTGAAGTCTTTGATGCACAAGACAAGAAAATATTGAAAGCACCCTTGGCTGAAAACAGAACCTTTCAATTCAGTGTCTCAGCACTAGAGTCTGAATGTATGTCTGCTGAGGTAAGTAACAATAACTCATGGCTTTGGCACTTAAGATTCGGGCATTTAAACTTTAGGGACTTAAGTCTACTACACACTAAGGACTTAGTCTCAGGGCTGCTAGAAATAAGGATCCCTAAACAACTATGTGAGAATTGTCTAATTAGCAAGCAGCCAAGAAAATCCTTCACCACACATACTAACCATAGATCATTGAATCTCTTGCACATAGTCTACTCACATGTGTGTGGTCCACTGGAAACATACACATTATGAGGAAACAGATATTTTGTATCCTTTGTTGATGAGTATAGCAGGAAGATCTGGATCTACCTAATCAAACACAAGAATGAAGTCTTCACTATGTTCCAAGCATTAAAAAATCTGGCAGAAAAGCAATCAGGAAAGTACATCAAAGTCCTTAGAACTGATGGAGGAGGAGAATTTTGCTCAACAGAAATGGAAACATTCTGCAGAAATCAAGGGATAGTGCACGAAATTACCACACCCTATACTCCTCAACATAATGACATTGCTGAGAGGAGGAATAGGACAATCATGAACATGGTAAGAAGCATGATCAAAGGCAAGAACTTAGCTCACAACCTTTGGGGAGAGGCTGCTACAACTGTTGTTTATGTCCTAAATAGAAGCCCAACCCAAAAGTTGAATATGCAAGTCCCTAAGGAGGCTTGGAGTGGAAGAAAACCCTCTGTCAAACACTTCAAAGTGTTTGGATCATTATGATATGCAAATGTTCCAGATCAAAAGAGGAAGAAACTAGACAACAAAAATGAAGCTTTGATGTTTGTTGGCTACACCTCAACTGGAGGCTACAGACTCTACAATTCAATAACCAAAAGGATCACCTATAGTAGAGATGTGATCTTTGATGAACTCAAGGAATGGCATGACACTAAACCAGGCATGAATTCACAGAGTATGACTAAACTGGACCTGGAATTGAGAGACTCGGATGCACAGACAGGGGAACACACTAATCAAGCAGATGAAAATCTTGCCAGAATAGAGAATCAAGGCACTATCAATGCAGATAGACCACTCAGACATAGGTTGGCACCATCTAGACTAAGAGACTATGAGATGATATCAGATGATGCAATAAATGATGATGGAAATCTGGTACAACACATGGCCCTCTTTGCAGACACTGAACAGATCCAATTCTCAGAAGCAATCACAAACTCAGTATGGAAAAAGGCAATGCTAGAAGAATTGCAGGCCATTGAGAGAAACAAAACATGGGAATTAATGACCCTGCCACTGAACAAATCAGCCAGACCTGTCAAATGGGTGTTCAAAGTAAAACTAAAGCCTGATGGTTCAATTTCTAAACACAAAGCTAGGCTTGTTGCAAAAGGTTTTATGCAAAAATCTGGATTGGATTACTCAGATGCATATGCCCCTGTTGCAAGAATTGAGACAGTGAGAATGATTGTAGCAACTGCATGTAGCAAACAATGGCATTTATGGCAATTGGATGTAAAATCTGCCTTCCTTAATGGTCCCCTAGAACAAGAAATCTATGTGAAGTAGCCACCAGGATTTGAAATCAAAGGAAGAGAGTGAAGTCTTCAAACTGAGAAAGGCACTCTATGGTTTAAAACAAGCTCCTAGAGCCTGTAACAGGAGGATAGATTCATTTCTCTTACAACTTGGCTTCAGTAAGTGTACAATGGAGCATGGAGTCTATGTGAAATCATCCATAAGCAACAGTGTTGTGTTGTTATGCCTATATATAGATGATTTGCTCATAACTGGAAATAATGAATCTGAAATTGAGACAGTGAAGCAAAACCTGAAAGGAGAATTCGAAATGACAGATCTTGGCAAGCTCTCATTCTTTCTTGGAATGGAATTCATAGAAACAAAGGATGGAATTGTGATGCATCAGAAAAAGTATATCTCTGAGTTATTGGAGAGATTTCAGATGCAAACCTACAACACATCAGAAACTCCATTTGAAAGCAATCTAAAGTTAGACTGCTGTAAACAAGAACCAAGGGTGGATGGAACACAATTCAGGCAATTGGTTGGAAGCCTCAGGTTTGTATGCAATAGCAGACCCGAAATCAGCTATGGAGTTGGTCTAGTTAGTCGCTTTATGAGTGATCCTAGACAAACACACATGTCAACAGCTAAACGTGTGCTAAGATATCTAAAGAAAACAATAGAACATGGCATGCTATTTCCTATTCAAGGAGAACAGAATCAACTACATCTTGTAGCATATTCTGATTCAGATTGGTGCGGTGACAAAGTAGAAAGGAAGAGAACTATGGGTTACATTTTCCTACTAAAAGGTGCCTCAATCTCTTGGTGCTCAATGAGACAGAAGATAGTAGTCTTGTCAACATGTGAAGCTGAGTACATATTAGCTTGTCACGCAGCTTGCCAAGCAGCTTGGGTGTCATCTCTCTTAGAAGAATGGAAGGTGTTTGATAAGATCTTAGTCACACTGCTTGTAGACAATAAATCTGCAATAGATCTAGCAAATAATCCGGTGTCACACGGAAGGAGCAAACATATAGAGACCAAGTTTCATTTCCTTCGTCATCAAGTGAACAAAAGGAAGCTTGACATGAGGCATTGCTCAACCGAAGAACAACTTGCAGATATCTTTACAAAACCATTGAAGGCTGACAGATTCAACAAGCTAAAATGAGAAATTGGTGTTATACACTTGAAGTCAATTTTGAATTAAAAGGGAATGATGGAATTGTAATTCAAAAGCTTAGTTAGTTTTCTTACTATAAATAGTAATCTGTTATTAGTTAGTTTTCTTACTATAAATAGCAATCTGTTATTAGTTAGTTGGTTGAATGGTTGTATAGAAGGTTGTTACCATTGCTTTGATATATGAAAATAATACAATCTCCTTCTAACAATCTCACTTCTTCTATTCTTTCATCACTGTCTCTGTTCTAACAATAACAAGTCACATGGAAAACAAAATTTGCTAGTAGAGTTATACACTTTCATCCCAAAAAAATGGCACCTCCTAATTTACTCCATGAAAAATGATAAGTTCCAATTTAGCCCCGATAAGATCCAGAATGTGAGCCTCGATGCAGCCGAAAGGTTGCTATTGCTTTGTGACTTGGAGATCACGGTCACAGATTCAAATTCATGAAACAACCTCTCAGCTTGCAGG
This sequence comes from Lupinus angustifolius, assembly GCF_001865875.1. Lineage (NCBI taxonomy): Eukaryota > Viridiplantae > Streptophyta > Magnoliopsida > Fabales > Fabaceae > Lupinus > Lupinus angustifolius. The sequence goes on from NC_032024.1 coordinate 3,980,683, forward strand.
GTAAGGTTATATACATAATACCCTCCCAACCCCTACCAGGTGCAAGCCTCATGCACTTTGTCACCCTAGTCCACGATATGGTCTAGTTTGCCCCGAAAATTTGTTGTGCAAGGGACTAATTTCACTACCATTTAAGATTCTTTAGGACCAAAATTAGGAGCTCATTTTTTTCTCATTCATTCTTAAAAATTGAAAATTCACAGCTTATGCACTCATCATTTCTCTAGTCATAGGATTTCAGAAATACCACAACTATAGCAAATAATCAAACACTTAAAAAACCCTTACAAAGCAATTGAAGTAACATTCAAATTCAATAATTACATACTATACCTGACCAGCTTGTGAAGAAACAAAAGAAATTGAAGCAGGTAAAGGATCCTTCCTATTCTTCATAGCAGGTAACGCAGCTTTAATCATATTGAAACATCCAATCACATTCACATCCATCGTGAACTTCACCTCACTCAATTCCATCTTCTCCAGCTCCAGCGCCGTGAAAACGCCGTGGTTCAGAATCAAAACATCGATCGGTCCCGCCTCATCCACGGCGCGCTTCACGGCGCCGTAGTCCCTCACGTCCGCCTCGAACACCGCCACTTCAATTCCTGTTGCCAGCTTCACGGCATTCCTGGCCTCCTCCAGCTTGTTCGGGGAGCGGGCGAGGATGGAGACGCGGGAGCCCTCGGAGGCGGCGCGGTGGGCCAGGGCGAGGCCGATGCCGCTGGATCCGCCGGTGATGAAGACGTGGCGGTTTTTGATTGGGATCCGAACGGGACGGGGTCGAAGGATGAAGGAGAGGAAGGCGAGAAGGGCGAGAGGGAGGATGATGAATAGGGTGAAGAAGGAGAAGTACGCGTCCGCCATTGATGAACAAAGAATGTGTGTGGTTGTGCTGAACAGAGAAGGAGATAACTGTAATAATACAGAAAAAAATCAAGATGATATTTGTCTAATTATATAAAGCTTACCAAATCTCAAATAGATTAAAATATCAAATATTTAATTCTCGTAAATAACATTTATGAGAAAAAATAGTTATAGATACTCTCAATTAAGTACCCTTGGTTACACCATAATTAAATTTATGTTATAAATATAAGTATATGGACAAACATGTCACACTCCAAAGTTTTTTCCACTTAGTATCATTCATATTAAATTATATTATCATTGACTTTCTAGATGTAATACTAAAATGAAATGAGAAATTGTGCATGATACATTGAAGAGTATATACAAAGGATTTACAATCTATATATTAACATTTACAGTGTAAGGTTTATTTACATTATTAAAAAATTATCTACCATTTATTTATTAATCACTATTGAACTTTACTTTAAAACAAAACAAATCAATAGTAAATGATGTACCGACAGTATAAACAACTTTACACTATCATTACATAGATTTTAAACTCTACAAATATTTATAAAGAATGCATGACTTTATATATTTTTCATAGATTACACAGTCAACTTACTTAGAAACATGTATTGATGTCATGCTCAAACGAATTTTATTGATTGTATCCATTTTTTAATTTAATATTAGTCCATTGCAACTTGCAAGTATAAGAAAGTTTACAGTATCTTTCAATGAGGTGCTACAAAATTATTTAATGAGTTAAAACTTAAAACTCATTCAAATGTGGGAACGACTGTTTTGATTGCAATCATGAATTAATAATAATTATTTATTGATCAATCTTTTATTCACAAATGATGACTAATGGTAATCTTTATATGACAGTTCACAATATAGATTGAGTGGTTAACACAACATTGTTTGAAGGGTTGAAATTAGCATGATCACTTTGCAACATTTGAATGAATAATTCTATTCTGAATACTTACAAAAATTGAAAAATAAACTATCTTTGTTGTTCATCTTATCACAATATATAACCAATAGTGAAAAAACTTTAGGTTTCTAGCAGCACCATTGTATTCCAAAACTGATAATTCTTATGTGTATGGATGAAATCTAAGACCTTTGTCCTCATCTCAATGAGAGTGTACAAGTCATTGTCAGTGTATCGTTCAGCAGTCATGTTCAATCGTAACTCTTCAAGAAAAGAAGTAATACAGATGAACGATAATTTTTATGCTGACAGTACGTAAATATTATACTCCTGTAACATTCCTTATACCCTTTGCATAATGCTTGAACTATTACTAGTTCCTTGTATGAGTTCACCTTCATGTTCTAGTAACAATCCATAAAGCAATTCATTCCATGTATCAGGTACACCAGGTAGACACCAGTGGCTGCAATCTTGCCGATGAAGCGGCACAGGGCCGGCCTTAGGACCGAGATAATAGATAGATAAATGCCCATCTTTTCTTTGAGCTGTCATCTGAGTTACATTCAATACATTGACCTTAACAGTCTCAGAAGTGTTAGTGTGTTCCAATAACACAGAATTTGCTATCTTAACTTTAAACCAGTTATCAACAGGAACCATTGAGGATCCAAGCTCTGGCAGTGTTTCCATATGACAGTTTCCACCATTTCTCCAATCTCCACCTCTGTATGATAATGATACACATGGAAAAGAAATTTAGTTTCTAATAAATGAATGTATCTATAAATATGCTAATTCATTCAGAAGAAAGTTCTCATTTCAGCCAAAAGGTTAAAAAAAGTTATACAAATGGTTTAAACACAAGTATCTACAAATAAGATCAATGGCATGAACACCTTATTTGACCTTATGAAACATATTTTGAGATCTATTTGGTGATCATTTCTTAGCAATCAATATGATATAATTGTAATGTGTGTATATATTACTGGTTTGTTTGCATTACAGAGTTACAGTATTGAACAAAGTTTGGAGAGTGACTTAATTCAGGGTCTAGATACTCTTAATTAAGTTAAACCATTGAGGGTTAAGAACATTGGACAAAGTTCCTTGAATATATACAATGCACACTTACACAGCATACTAAGGAGGAAACACAGGTGATACAAGTGAAGGGGAAACATAAGTCATTTGAATAGCAAGCAAATAAAAGTCATCATAAGTCGAGAGTTCGAATCATGAAGTCGTCACTACTTTGGTGAGAGTTTTACCTAACCACCATCCTCAACCTAAGTGTTATTCTCTTAGCTATGCCAATGCGGATACCCTATCAAAAACCAAAAAAAGAACAAACAAACAAATTACAAACCTGAAATGCACCGGGGAGTAAGGACGAAAGAAAACTTGAGTTTTCATAGCATTTACTGAATCTTGTATCCAGTTCAACACTGTCTCAAGGGACTTCCTATATGCATCTTCTATCTTCATTTCCAATTTAACCTCATCACCTTCTTGGAAATAACAACCACTGAACAAATATAGAATAACATAAACAATCAAACCTTAATGCAACCAAAAAATATAGATAAATGTCATGAGTCATGTTTAAGCAACAAAAGTTTGCAGAGGATTTTATTACTTTCTTATAGTTTTCTCATGATTCCACCAGTGCCCTGTGTTAAAAACTAGTACATCTGCATCTCTCCATTTTACTGAGTTCCAATCCATTTTGTCGACTTTCAAAGTATACGTAATATTTCCCGAAGTTCCAGCAGGAGGCCGACCTTGCAGTACAAGAAATGTTGATCTGTAGTATTCCACAGTACAGTTAAAATCCTTGAATCTGAACACCAAGGACCCCATGTGCTTTGTAATTGGGCTGCCATTTACTTCATAGATTGATTCCTTGTTAGGTACTCCTGAAGAAAGCATACATAATAGTGACTCCCATTGGTTTCTCCCAATTGAGTCTCCAGCAAAGACTACTCGCTTGTTTCGCAGTTTTTCCAACATCATTGTTGCATTGAATCTGTTATTAGTAATGAGGAAACAAATCTGCAAGTTTACTTCATTTACTTTTGCATCAAGTCATAGAAAGACATTAAGACAATATAAGTGAAACAACTGAATATTGAAATTACTAACATAATGTTTTATGTTGTTATAATTGTTAGTTCACAAATACAAAAGCAGCATTTAGGAAGATAAAAGGAATGATAAAATCACTTGCAATATATATATATAGTTCAAGACACCAAATAAAGGCCACAAGTGCAGAAAATATGTAGAAGTAAAAAATAGAAGCAGTCAAAACTAAGACATCAAGGAAGAGAAATATTTCAACATGGTTAATAGCTAAGTGAACAAGAAACTTAACAATTCCTAATCAATGTCAACATGGTCTTCCAATAGTTGTATGTGAAAATTGAATACAAAATGTTGTCATTTTCACAAAGCTGCTAAGTTACACAAAGTGTTATAGGCTATTGTTACAGGACCACACAACCTTAACTTTCATCATGTATTCATGTCTGCTAAGAATGGAGTAATTGAGACTTATTCAAACTTCAAAGTCCTACAGAGTTTTTATTTATTTCTTCCCCCCTCTCATTTTCAATCCAAATTATGATCATTTATTAAGTTTGATATTGGTGTTTTATCATTTTCTCTAAGCATCAAAAAATGGATAAAGATGATAGAACAAATAAACATAATAAGAAGTATATGATTATTACTATTAGTCTATTTCTAGTACCTTGGTAAGTTGCAATTTTTGGGTTGCCATCTCCACTTTGTGTAGAACAAATCAGGTCTTCCATTCTCAGAACACCTAAACCCAACATCCAAAAATCTGCAATCTTTTGATTGATATAAAGGGTAGCTTTCATCCCAAACCCAGTTTCCATCAAACCAATCACACACTCCACCATTTTCTTCAAGAAATTCAACTGCATGATGCTGTTCCTCTACTAAACCTGAGGGTCTAAATGGTGCAGTGTGTTCTCTATATTGTAAGTAGAAGAAGAAACATATAACAAAAGCAATGGCTATAAAAAATACTGCAACACACACACATAGTTCAAACAACCTTAAACGTTTGAACCTTTTGAAACCATCCAACACTGGCATGGTTTCCACGTGTTTCTGTGGGGTGTTATTAGAAGACAACATTAAAAGTGGTTGGAATTATGGAAAAAGGGTATCTCTAAGTTGAAGAAAATGGTGTCAGAAAAACAAAGAAAGATGGGAACTTTGTGAACACAGAAGAGAAGGGTGGTGGCATGAGTGGAGGGAATATATGGCAGTTTCATATCGTGGATTCAGTTTACTAATATTGTGAATGCAAAAAATTGGATAATGGTTTTTGGAAGAAACAAGGGACCATATATCATAATTTTTTACAGCTTTGGTTAAATTACTGTATAATATAAATAATTCTTTTGGAAAAAACACTTTTTTTCATCTAACCCCTACCTTTGCATCAATTAATAGTGAAATAGATTTATTGTCCTACTAAACTGTACGGCGAAACACGGATTAATGAAAATATATCATTTATTCTATTCCTCCTCGGAAAATTAATGGTGTTTGTTTATTATGTAAAAAGTTTTTATCATATGAAATTATGAATTAGACCATGTCTATAAAATTTCATACCTACAAAATGATTTTGGGTTGATGTATAATTTAATATATAGTACGATTTATTCTTTGTTGCCTGAATTATAAGCAAAAAAAATGTAATATTCGTTGTTGTAAAAATTTGCAAATTTAATTATTATTAAATATTTCTAATATCATTTTTAACCAAAACAATTTCCAATATATCACATGTTGAATATTAATCGTGATTATTTTATTTTTTTATTTTTTATTAAATAATGTTAATAACTTGACTTTGGACTAATTCATAAGTATGTGTAAAGTTAATAAATTTACTTATAAAAGAAGTCTAACGATCACGGTATCAATTTGTAGTTAAGAATTTGTGACAAAAAAAATATATGCATAACCTGAGTTTTATACACTGAAATATGTTATTCATTATTCATGTTTAATTATTATTCCTTTTCAAAAAAACAATATAAATGAGTATCACATAAATATTTCAGTAATCTTTTATTACTGGAATATTGCATAAATATTTTAATAATTGTGTATAAATCTTTATATTGATATCATATAAATATTCCAATAATCTTTTATTACACATTCAACATACATTTATGAACCAATTATTTCTATAAAAAAAAATACTAGTAAGTATTTAGATATATTTAGTTTTCTTAATATATGTTTACATAAACAGAATAAAAATATATTAACAACGTAATTAATTTTAAAAAATCTGAAAAATAATGTTTACTTTCATATCTTACTTTTTAATTCTTATTTATCATCTCTTACTCATCCAATAAAGATATTACTGAAAATTATTATTTAATATTAGCTAGCCCAACACCAACTCTTAGAAAATTTCTTTCCCAAAATATTCTTGATTTCATTAATAACTAGTGCAACCAAACAATTTAATTAGTAATTTAGTATCATACCATATAGTTATAACTGTTAGAGAATATTTCCATCCGAAATCCATAGATTAAACGCGGAAGTCATTATGATCATGGTTTTGTTCTCATAATCTAATGTTTATGCCCATACATAAACCCAAAGGGAACAACTATGGTCCAGACCGAAGAAACTCCAAATTAGTTCATGGTAAAGATGAAGAACATATCTTGTTGAGCCATTTCCGGAATTTCGAAGGTATGAGGGTGCGATGATCTTCCAGATGTTAGAGCCTGAATGGTTTTCCTTTTGCTTCTCTACAAGGGAATGAGAAAACCAAAAACTTGAGAGTGTGTGTTGTATTAGGAGAGAAGCCTTATTATCTTATGTTATCTCTTCCTAATGGATGAGTTGATAGTGTTATATCATTTTGGATAACACTATCCTCATCCTACTTTATTCTCATCAACTTTACACCTGAAAATTTGTTGCTCTACAAATGGAGACCATAACCCATAAAAGTAACTCCGTTTAGTTGCAATAATTCTGATTCAGTCCCTTCATCAAATCAGAAATTGCTCGAAGGTATCTACACTTATATTATTTCATGACACATATGTCATTAGCCACCAAATTAATTACTGAATATCATTTTATATTTCGGCTAATTACATAATGGTCGTAACACAATTACAGAATTATATTTGTGACTCATAAATTGTCAAAAATTCTAACAACAACAACAACAAGAAAAGGTGCAAAAGAAAAAAAAGACATGAAGGATACAACTGGAAGGTACAATATTTGTTACATACAATCCAATAGTTACGAGTTTTATATATTATTATATCATTCACCATTTATATCTTATCATTATTGACTTTCAAAAAATTCACATGAATGATAAATAAGAATGTATAAATCTTTAAATTAATGTATTGTTAATTTTATGTTATGGAAATAACTTTTCCTTTAAAAAAAAGGCTTTTTGTCTTGGTTTGATGGGGAATTTATTAAGGGTGGGAAAGGAGAATTACGTTTCCAAAATGGCAAAATCGCATGTAAGAAACGTGAAATTGAAATGCGGAGGATTATGGTGTAACGGTGTGTCTCCCACGTTCTGTTGTAGAAGGTTTTATTTTAATCCTAACACACCATAAGCTTCATTTTCAATATTTAAACTTGAGTCGCTACTATAAATTATTTTATAAACTGTGTTGTTTATAAGGAAACTAGCGTGTTGACATGCACTGTCGTGCCTGTCATTCTGCTTTCCTATGGTTTGTAATATATAGTTTGTATTTTATAAATTTAAATATAATTTTTTGCGCTAAATTTACGGTTGAATTTATTCAATTGGTCTAATATTCAATTTTTTAAATATAGTTTTAAAATAAGAAGATAATAAAGATAAAATAAGAAAATAATATTATATGGTTTTTTGGTAGAAATAAAAAAATATTGAGGGCAAAATAGGAAAACACAAATTACACCATGATAGGTGATTATTTTGTATTTTCCCTTTATTAATAGTATAATAATATAATTAATTAATAGTATAAATAACATAACACTTATAAATTAATTATTAATAAATTTATCTCTATAGATAATTGTGTATGCCAAGCTACAAAATGCCCATACATATTATGAGTGTCATTAGTGCTTACATATGATCATACCTACATATAGATATCACATATTTATCAATAATATTGAATTTTCAATTTTAATTATATATTTACGTTATAATAATTAATATATATAAATAATTATTATATGTATAATAATATAAATATGTGATAAATTTCTTATTATATTTCAATATAAAAAATCATTATAAAATAAATTATATATAATCTCAACTTAATAGAAAAAAATATAATATATATGAAATATGTATTTAGAAAGTGTATTATTACGATTATTCATCATGGATAATCATGATACTTATATAGTTATATCAACTATGAATTATTATACAGGTACTTATAAATATATGTAATTTCATTATTATAGCTAGCTGCTACGTGTAAGATGTGAGTATATCTAATGTCATTTTTTGTTAACCAATAATATGTTTTAATTCTCTAAATAAAAGATTAATCTCTTTCAAATTACATAACTATTTCTTTGAATAAAGGTGCTCCTAGATACAGAAGGTTTTATAGGTCAATTTGTAAATAAAGTTAATATTTTTTTCTTTAAATTGTGACTAACTGCCCCATTTTTAAAATTCAATTTAGCTTTTATATTAAAAAGAATTGATTGTTAAATTCAATATTTTACTTTGGATGGATTACACCTTTTAAACTAACACTGCACTGTGTTACAAAATTAAAAAAAAAAAGCTAGAAAATAAAATATGTTGCAAATGGATTTTATAAAACATATATAATACAAAGTAAAACTTCTAATAAGAAAAATATTTTTCAATAAAAGAATGTAAATTGCTATGAAGGTCAGGATGAGAATATTAATAGTTAATGCATCCATGGGTCGTTATGCATGATCCTTAGTATGGGAGCACATCTGCTATCTCACACCTTATGTCATTCCATTTACCATGGGTTAATGATTGGTTAGAAAAATATTTAATAATTAAATTTTAACTAAAATATATTTTTTCTAACCAATCGCATGTTCATGGTACATGGAGTAGCACAAAGTGCGGGACAGCAGATGTGTACCCTCTTAGTATAAGGAACCTCCTTTTTGGCAGGGTGCATTTGCATAGAATTTTTAAAGGATACATATTTTATTTATTTTAAAATAAAATAATATTATAATATTGTCAAATTTTATTCCTCTCATATTCCAGTGCTGGAGGATCTAATCTCACCCATTCTCATCATCATATGTTAGTAGTTTTTATATTATTTGAGGAAAGTCATAGTTTGCAAATGATATTCAATCCTATTTCCCCATCAAGGATCATGCATATGTCCATAAAAATTGGGGGAGAAAGATAATGTGACAAGTAATTAAATGAATATAGATTATCATAAAATTGTTGTGCTTCATTGCACCAACAATCAATGAATAAATAAATACTGGCTTCTATGTATAAAAAAAGTTTCTGTATCAACAAAAATCATAGCAATGTACCCAAAAAAACAAAAAATCACAGCCACCAATCATCATCAAGTACTAACCTGTCCCTACTCAACTCAATGAACTAATGATTTGGGTATTCACAAAAAAAAGAGCATGAATGATTGATACAATCTACAACATATAATGTCATGATTTGAGATTAATGAATCAGAAATAGTAAAACCCTACTTATCTATCTAAAATTTCCATTCTTCCTTTTACCAGGAAAGCTATATGTCATATGCTTTGTTACTGGTCTAAAGGCAAAGTTACAGGACTGAGGCTAAGGTTAAGGACATTCTAATCATCCAGGTTCAGAAGAAAGCACCACAACCTTTGGAGTTTATTTGATTAGTCCTAAAAAATGTAAATACATGGAGAAAAGTACACATATATTCTATAGGAATTTACACTAGGCTCTCACCTAATTGGTTCAACAAGAATATAGCCTTATCCCACAAGTAAAGAGGTGTTTCCTGTATTTGCATTTATAATTTCTATGTCACAAGACTCTACCTTAGTTTGTGACAAGACTCACCCTCTAAAATGCCAACACCCCATACCATTACACCCAACCACAAACATTCCTAAGAAGGGCATCCTATTGTCCGAAACTCCCACCCGATGGGATACGGAGATAATATATGTATGTCGTCTTAACCTATAAGCAAATTTTCAAGATCTAAACCCATAACCTTCCTATCATATGACAACAACTTTATCATTGCGGCATTGCAATAAGACCCGCCCTTTAAACAGAGCACATAACTAAAGCAAATAGACATACACAAGTTAAAACAATGCTACTCTGAAGTGAGTGAGCAAGGCAAGACTGTATCTAACTTTAATTTGATAAAATGCATGGCATAGTTCCCCACTTGAATGAATGATTTCTAATTCCTACATTCATAATCATATGTAGTCCTACCACACAATATCTGCTACCCTTCCAAGCACATGAAGGAATAAAACTTATACCACAATTACATAATTATCTCATTTATCCTACCTACCGAATACCGAATTAAACATATTGCATCTCATTTCTTCATAAAATAAGATGTCATAAAATCGGGAGCACATTTTCTGTCTCACAAATCGTGTTACTTCATATGTCACATGCCATTCTAAAATGAACCACATACCAAGTAACTATGTAGATAATAATGCAAAGATAAGATATAGTGTAAGCAAATGAAAATACACACTTCCATCAACCAATTTGAATTCCCTGAAAGTAGTTAAATTCCCATAATACAAATTATCCTTACTTTATCTCACTGAATGAAGACACAATCTATGAATTGCGTTCGGGGAAAGAGAAGGATTCATCATCAGTAGAAAGTGAAGTTGGGTCAGAATCAAATCGAGATTGAGATTGTTGTAGCTGTTGCTGTTGTTGCTGCTGCTGTTGTTGTTGTTGTTGAGCTTTATCAAGATAAGGTTTGAATCCAATTTGTAAACTCAAATACCCAAACGCTAACGCTCCCACCACTATTATCCCTGACCTAACCGCGTTCCTCGTCGTTTCTGTTACTGGAGCCATTATCCCTCTTCCACCAACACAATTAATTATTTAATTGATTAATTCAATTAAGTACTTTTTATATACCTAAGCTTAAACGACACGTCGTTTTTCTCACTTTGTTTTAAAAAAATGGTAATATCTTTGCCTTTTGATAATAAACTAATTCAGATGCCTTTCGCTCACAATAATCAAACTCTTCAGTTTTTTCTGAGATCTAGTAAAATGTTACAGGTCTTGACAATTTAAAAGAAATTACATTTTCTTTTAAACTGCCAACACGTGCAATGTTATTAAGCTACACCATCAAACCTAGCTGAATCGTGAAACGGTGGTTTTTCAATCTTTCTGACTTTTTTTCAGGTATTCATTTGCTTAATTTTCTTAGCCTTTTTTATGCATTAATTGAAAAGAGTTTGGGATTTGTGTTTTGTTGTTGAGATATTGCAGGTGAGTAATTGCTTTGTTTTGCTCAATGTTAATGAAACATGTCATGAATTCCCAATTATCCTTCTTGGGTTGTGCAAACACTTGTATGCTATTGGCTTCTTCATCTGTTTTCAGAAGACAACATTTGTTGATAAGATCTCTTGGAGTTGGAAGTGGAATTCATCACCACACATATTGTGCAAATATGCAGCAACACTTGAGTTCTGTTGAGGTTGATGCTGATAGTGTTATTAGAGCAATTACTCCTGCTCTTGATGCTAGTAGACATAAAGGCCAGGCAGGTACTCAATTCTTCTTCCAATTACATATGTATGATACATTTTTATCTGTTTAATTATTAAATCCTAGGAAGTATAGATACATATGAGTTACCTATAAGACAATGTAACCCGATCTCGACTGGGAAAACCTGCTTTGAATGGGTTTGGGTTTAGTCCGGGTTTTGTATAGGCAATAAACCCGCTTATATATATTAGTACAGTTAGGATTATATTTCGAGTCTGGGAAACCCCGATGGGGTGGGGATGAGGTTCATTTTTTTCAACCCTGAAGGGTTCGAATTAGGGAAGGTAGAACCGGAACCCAACCTGCAGTGTTGCCATTCCTAGTTACTGACATGTCATGGTATAGATACACTGATATGGAAAATTGTTCATAAAATAATTCAAAGATAAATAGAGGAAAAATATTTATAATGTATTGAAGTATCCAATAGGGGCATATAGGTTATCTGTGCAATAACCATTTGCATTGATACTATATAGGTAAAAAAAAAACAAAGGAAAAGCAATATGTTATCTTTCAAAAAAAATCAGGTAAGATACAATTTTTATTAGAAACTGAAGCATAAGGCTTCAGCAAATAGAGGGTAAAAGATACGATCAAAACATAAGTCACATTGCCACATACAAGACACCTTAAAGTGCATTTGCACCTACCAACTTCATGCACCATACCACCAAAGCTAAAATCTAAAACAACAGGCAGGCACCATCTAAGAAAAATCATGATTCACCCCTCCCCCAATCTTTATACATTCAGCAGCAAAAACAAAAAAAAAAATTGCAGACAATCTCCCACACAACTATTTATTTGCTATACTTCTCTACCTGTGTTTTATTTTGTTCATTAAATTTCTTTTCTGGATATGTCATGTAATAAAATGTTCTGAAATTATTGAAAGTATTCTGTCCTGGAGTTTTTTCTGTTCATTTCATGTAGCATTTGGAACCAACTACCAAGGCTGTAGTGAGTTGTGTTAATCTAAGATAGAAAATTGAGAAAGCATAAGCTGTCAACTCTTACCAGAGGACCGACTATGTGTTAATTATATTTGGGTTTGTGATTGGAGTTAAAGTAACAAATATCTAATGTTTCCTTGGCTCATGCTTCCAATCAGGAAAAATAGCTGTTATTGGAGGGTGTCGTGAATATACAGGCGCTCCATATTTTGCTGCCATTTCAGCCTTAAAAATTGTTAGTATTGACACTCCTTTTCTAATTACCCTTTCCCCTCTTACTGAATTCTGCATCTAGTTCGGTAGATTATAATGTTTGGCTCATATGATTTTTTCTCTCTTCTTCAAGTATCTTTTTCTCTGAAGTTATTTTTTGCCTTTTCTGTTGTATCAAATTATCCAACTATTTTCTCACCCATGCAGGGTGCAGATCTGTCCCATGTTTTCTGCACAAAAGATGCTGCTCCTGTCATCAAAAGCTACAGTCCTGAGTTGATTGTGCACCCCATTTTGGAAGAATCTTACAGTGTCAGGTATAAATTCTACGCAATCTTCAGCTTTCTAAAAGCACATTTCAAAACCAAGTGAGTATTTAAGTGATAGTGTAATTTCAGGGAGGAAGACAAGAAAATCATATCAGGCAAGGTTCTTGCTGAAGTTGACAAGTGGATGGAAAGATTTGACTGTCTTGTCATTGGTCCAGGCCTTGGAAGAGATCCGTTTCTTCTAGTATGCTTTCTCTTGAAATGCTTCACCGGGTCCCATTTTATTACACCAGAAAATAATTTGCTTTTTTAAAACTTATTGTGTTTGCTTTTGGACATTAGGTTTTATCTTAATTCTTATCCTTTTCCAGTATGCATGTTTGAATGCATGCGTTTCATGCTATGATACAATGATGCCTAAAAGGCAAATTTTTCTCACGTGGAAGCTCATTTGGCTTAAGATGTGACAAATCATGAACTCATAAATTTTGAAACTTGGTATTATTCCGAAATTCTTACAATAGTTAATAAGGATAGGGGAACTGTATTAGCTGGTTAACCAGCTTTTGTTCCCATGTCAAAGAACTGCACTGCCTTAAGCTATTAAGCTATTAAGCAAGGGTATATATATAGAATTAAAATTTTGGTCTTTCAAGATATACTCAATCTTTACTAGATCTATTTCTTTTTCCTTCTTTTCTTTGGTTTAGGAATTTGTTTTTCCCTTGAGTTCGATGATATTATATGTCTTAACTTTTATGACTACCTGTTGCCAGTGTCCATCTTTAATTCCATCATTTGCATGATGTTGTCAGGACTGTGTGAGTGAAATCATGAGACATGCAAGACAGTCAAACGTCCCAATTGTTATAGATGGGGTATGTATATTGAGGTTTAGATTTTAGACTCCTTATAATCTGGATGACATGTTCATAGTGACTGCATCTTTTGTCTGTATATTTGGTCATCCTTGTCAACTGTTTTGGGTGTTTTTCAGGATGGACTTTTTCTTGTTACAAATAATCTTGACCTTGTTAGTGGCTATGCCTTAGCTGTTCTAACCCCAAATGTCAATGAATATAAGCGTCTTGTCCAGAAAGTATTGAGTTCTGAAGTAGATGATGTGGATGGTACACAGCAATTGGTATCTCTTTCCAAACAGTAAGTTCTTTTTTTTGAATTACTGGTTTTTTTTGCTAGAACATTATTCAGGCAATTGATCCTTGTGTATGTATTGTATGCTATTTATGATATGCATATATGTTGAGGATAGTTGGGTTGGTTTATATTTTTAACATGCTAACTTTTATGAATCCAAATATGCTTGCCACTCATACTTGCATCTAGACAAGTTTCTTTTCCTTTTCCTTCTGCGTAATGTGTTTTGAAATTTGCTTGGGTGTGGGCAGTTTCATCTATCACACATTACATTATAGTGTTCACTCCAGATAATGGACAATTGTCAATAGCTTGGTTGTCAAATGAGTCTCATAAATATCATATCACTAGCCAGATATTGCTCTGTTATATTTTTTTGACTTTCGACCATGAAAATCTTATCATAAAATACTGTGGTGGTAAATGGTTGGTTGCATTTCTAAATTGGGGAACTCCATTCTTTTCAACCATCTGGTTCTCAAAAATAGAAATAACTACTTTTGTTGAGCCCTCTATATATAAATTTCATAATGCTTTTTCATTGTGGCACTGTGCACTTAATCTCTCAAGGTGCTAACTGAAAGATGCTTGAACTCTTAAATCCTGATTCAGGACTGCATCAATTGAAGTGTGATATAGTTGATGCTCGGGTTGATTCATGAAATGTGCTGGTTAAATATTGTTTAAACATTTTATAATCCTTTGATTTGTTGCTAAAAGGAACTAAACATCTTTTAGCTATACAAAGAACTAGAGCCAACCGTGCTAAATTTTTTTGTTCACAGATACATTCACTGTTTATCATTATTATCTGTCATTACGTACAACAGTTTATTGGCAACTATGGCATGTTCTTTGCAGGATTGGCGGTGTTACTGTCCTCAAGAAAGGAAAATCGGATCTCATAAGTGATGGCGCCACAGGTAGATTTTCTATAAACAATAGTTAGTTCTGTTTTTTAGAACCAGAAAGAAATGAGTGAAAAATGGATAAAAGTCTCTTTCATCCTTCGTTTCTTTCTTTTAAAAGGTCTCCAGTAGAAGCATTTTTCGATAATGCCAACATAACACATCTAAATAAAAATAACTTAAATTTTAAAACAAGGGCCATGGCAAAAAATGTGAGAGGGTTGGGAAGTTGTTCATTTAAACTCTACCTAATATTATTGAGGGTTATCACAATTAGATCTTGCCAAATGAGCTGGC
The DNA here is from genome assembly GCF_001865875.1 of Lupinus angustifolius. Lineage (NCBI taxonomy): Eukaryota > Viridiplantae > Streptophyta > Magnoliopsida > Fabales > Fabaceae > Lupinus > Lupinus angustifolius. The sequence goes on from NC_032024.1 coordinate 3,996,159, forward strand.
TTGATTTAATTTCCCAACAAAAAATCTTTATAAATAGAAAAAAGTTAATAAAATTACTGTGAACAAATTCATATATCCCCAAATTTCATGATTGTGGTTAAGCTTTTTTCAAGAATCATATTTGATCAAAAAATTTCCCCCAATCTTTGTCCGTTTGTTCTAAAATAAGAAACTGGTCTCTTTTCATCACTTTTACTTATCATATTGTGGAGTCTAAATTTGTTCTGTAGAATTTTGATTTAGCCACCCATAGAACTGAGTTTACTAATGCAATTGAAATCCTTAATTTATCTATGAAGTAGGAACTTTACAATGTGGAATAGACAACAATATTTTATGAACCATGACCTGAAAACCGGGGCCTGACAATATGTAATGGTATTGACTATTGACTGCTCTATTGAACATGGAATTAGCTTATGGTATAGACACATTATGGTAACCACAGATATTTGCAAATCATTTGATTGTGGTTATTATTCATGCAGTTAAATCAGTGAGCATCTATGGTTCTCTTAGACGTTGTGGTGGCCAAGGTGATATCCTATCTGGAAGGCAAGTAATTATTTCTTCATGTTTGTGTTATTCCCTTCTTGGAAATTTTATGTTTTATGCTTACATTGTCCTTTCTGCCAGATGAAGTTCTCTTTGATTTTTATCATTGATCTATCTGATCCCTTCCCTCATTGTTAGTGTCTTATTGTTATATCTAAACACATTCAAGAAACAAATCAAGGCTCGTACAGAATCTACCCTCTTGAGAATTTGGAGCTTTCTTTATCAAACATTGACAAAGAGAAGAAAATGATACCTCCTTTATTTTGTTTTTACTTTTCCTTTGACAACTTATTCTGATTCGATCATTTGCTTGTCTTTCATTGCAAGAGAGAAAGTAAATCAGAAGACCACTATGTCAGTGGAGAGTCTTGAATTGGACCAATAGTTTTAAGTTGTGGAAGAAATTCAAGTTGTCAAACTTCCACAGCTCCATTAATGTTACTAGTTTACTAATCCTTGGTGACATCTATTGTTTGTGCGTAATACATACGGCTATTTTCACTTATCCTATCTGTAACTATGAGAAACAAGTCTTACAATACTATTAAAGCAAATCAATTATTTCTCTGTTATTGGAATTTGAATTTCTTTACAAACATGCTTATTTTAATTGGTACAGTGTTGCTGTCTTTTTGTCGTGGGCACGCCAAGCAGCTTCTGATCCAAATTCAAATCTCAGGTTATCTATGGCATTCCACATGGAATATTTTTTTTTATTCTGTTTTTTAATATCATTATACCCTTGTTATATTTTTATTGCAGTTTTAAGAATCCAACAGGATTAAGGCTTGATTGTTGTTCTTGTAGTTCTAAGAATCCAACAGTTTTGGGATGCATTGCTGGTTCTGCTATTTTGAGGAAGGCTGCTTCACTTGCATTCTCAAATAAGAAAAGATCAACGGTCACTGGTGACATCATTGAATGCTTGGGTAAAAGGTTGGTCTTCTTGATAAACATCAATTTTAGGGTAAATTATACTTTCTTTGAAACAACTTGATCATCCCTACACCCTTCTTGTTTCAGAAATTACACTGATCTCTTATTATGTTTATATTGTCATTGAATTTACATCCTCGACGATAATTAAGCTTTAACATTACATTCATTCCCCTCCTTTATTCAGGAGTATCAAGTTTGATATCATAAAATTTTAGGAGCTTAAAGAAACTTGCAACAGAACTCAACGAGGATCCTTGAGTAGGAATAAAATTATTCTTCCTTCTAGACAACCTTGCTACAAGTTACAAGCAATAGTTGGGTAATCTCATCCATGGACTAGAAAATACTTGCAAAGGTGCTAGATTGCTAGAATAGAAGTAAAGCAGCAATTTTTAATTTCGGGTCATTCCCAATCCCCGAAAATGAAGGGTCGGACAGTGGTTCTTAGTCGGAGTCGATGGTAGTGGTTGAGTTTTGTTGTGTGCTCACTACCTTTGAGTTTTTGCGATATTACACCCGGGATTCCTCAAAACAGAGGTGCTAAGTGCAAAGTTTACATTTAGTCAATAGGGGAGAAGTAAGTCTAATGACATTATAAACTTATAGGAATGAGTGTAATTTCTGAAATAAGAGTAGTCACAACTCACAAATGTAATAATTATGTGAAATCTAAGGAAGTTTGATCTTGGTATACTTGTGTAAAGATTTTAGTGTGTCAACTAATCATACATCACCTCAAATATGAGCTATATAAGATAGTCATTATAGAAGTTGGATGTGACAATGCATGATTGGTTGATAATAAAAAATCTTGACATTTTTAGTGGAATTTAATTAAATCCTAGCTTTATTGGGAGAAAATTGCACTATTTAACTTCTTGCATTCTTTCTTGCAGTGTAGAAGATGTTTGTCCGGCCTGTTAAAGGTGATGATGGTAGAAAGAAGTGCGAGTGTGACTTGTTATAACTGTTACAATAAATTTTAATATGATGAATTTACACTTTTAATATCTATGTCAGTGTATGTATAATGAATAATGTGAGTGTATAAAACATTTAGAATGTCGGTGCATAAATATTAAAATATTGTTTTACGCTTCTGTATACTGGAAGTAAATTATGCTCTGTAGATTTATTTTCTTGAATAGTGAACAAACAAATGTGCAAATACTCAGAGACCACAAAACAACCCTTCACATTGACGAAAGGTACTAGTGAAATCATCTAATAATTCCATTCTTAAGGATGAGAAAAGAAAACATAAAAATGTCATCTAATAACCAACTAGATTGTGCAAATAAGCACTCATAAAAAATCAGTAATATATAAGGAAAACTTACACAGCGTTGAACAACAATGTTTGATGACAATTTCTTGAAGAAATCGAAGATAAAAAAGTATCTAGTCTTTGATTAGGAATAAAATGTCTCATAAGGTCAAAATTTGGAGTCCAAGTACAAATAAAAGATAAAGGGTTTGAATATTTTTGAGAAAGAAGGAGAACCTTGTCAATTGACTGCAACAAAGAATGTTTCAGAAAGTAAAGAAAAAAGGATTTGAATTGAAGATTATCAGATTTTGGTTCTCCCATGCTTTTTTTAAAACGTTTCTGTTTCATATTTACTGCTATGCTTTTTTTTATAAGCTATACACTGCTATAGGGAGTGCTATGGTTATTAATCAATGCCTACTAATTCGCCGATACTTCATTTGAAAGGCAATAAAACCTGAAATAAGTAAGTTAAAAGACGCAACAGTGAGCGTAAAGATTTATACACAATTATTATATCATCTACTGTTTATTTGAGTTATTTTTGAAAAGTTAATGATAACTAAATATGGATGATAGGTGACACAATGACAATGTATAAAATTCATATATTGTTCGTGCATACATCTTTATCTAACGATGTAAAGTTCCGTTATATCCACAGGATAACCATAAGGTCAAGGGTTCAATTCCTAATATGAAAATTTGTAGGGAAAGTCAGTCACACATAGCGAAATGTGAGAGAATACATACCAAATAAATAACAACCCCTCAATTTATATGATTTAGTTTCTTACATGAAAAGTGAGGGATTCCGATACTACAAAAAATGACAACCCTCACTAGTTTACATGACTTGATTGATTAAGTGAAATAAGCAGTTATTGTCACCATATATTTAACATGCATGATAAATGTTATACATTCTTAAATTTAATATAAGATTGAATAGTTGCTGAGGGTGAAGGTAAAATCATGTCTCAAGCCAGACACATATTTTTATTACAATGGAAAAGTACAACTGTACATTAGAAACATAATTTGATATCAAGTACCCCACAATAACCTCTACTAATAGTTCCACTCTTCTCACTGTTATCATTCAAGGTATTTACATGACCCCCTCAAGCATGCCTTACAGTTATAACCACATAAAAACATTGCTCCATATGTCCCATTTCAAATAAAGATATTCTACTCTGTGGCTGCAACAACTGTTGGCCCCTCCACCTGGTCATTCATCCCACCAAAGACACAAAATAGAGCATAAGATATCAAAATATCAAAAACCAGATATGTTGAGTGAAACAGGCAATAGAAATAGAAATATGAGTGTAATATCTATGCACTGACAATGTAAAAATTTATACACAATCAATGCATCATTCACCATTCATTTGTATTACTTTTATTTAAAATTCAATAATGATAAAATATGAATGTTGATGATGCATGACAGTGTAAATATTTCTTAAATTATCAGTATATATATTTTTTTCTCTGGAAATAGGTTAATGCAAACCAATTTTTTTGGAAATCAACCTGGGAGTAGATTAAATACTTCCCCCATCTTATAATATGTCACTATAGAGAGAGTAAAAAATGGTTCCTATTGTCTAATACTTCAGAAAATGAATAAAACATTAAAATAAAAAATTCATTTTTATTTTTATCTCTTGATAACTCCATTAAATGGAATGGAAGAACATTGTTTTTTTGAGAAGGGTGATAATTTTATCTAATCTAATGTATAATATAGGGAAGAACTCAGGTTGTAGCAGAAATTCTATTTAAACTCATTTCATTTTGTTACCTTGAAGGTTGCACCCCAGATTTCCTCTTCCTCAGCAGGTACTGCAGTAATCTTGTTCTTAGGATTCTCATAGCATCTCAATCCTCCAACTGTTGTGGAGTAGAAACACCCTGTACAATTTAGAGAGCAATGATGCCAAAAATTAGATGGAAATCTTACAAAATTGAGGAAAATGGACAAAGAAATGAGACAATGTCATTGTAGTTGGTAAAGAATTCATATTCTACCCAAAGAATTTGGTATGTGTGTTAAATTTTTCATTTTCTTCCCTTTTCTATTTGCATATTTGTGCAGTTACAATAATTAAATGTCGTGTTTACGATAACTGCAGATGCAGGAAAATGTGACAACAATTACAGACACGACTCGAGTGAGGAGAATCAAAACTACAACATTGTGGTCTCAATTGTGGTTGGCAATTTAAAGGGTAATTGTGATGCATTTGACAAATATACATAAGCACATAAATAAACCAACCTTGAGGGAAAGAAGCGAGTGACTTGCCACATGACCCTTTAAGCAGTTCTGCATCATCAGAAAATGCTACGTTTCCATCCGCGGTTATTCCCCAATAAAGAGGAACCTTACCAGCTTGATCCTGTCATAAATAACACAAGCACAATGTTCTGAGTAAAAGTAACTAATTAACTAAAGATCGTGGCGGTGGAGCGAGAAAATTAATGATGGGATGAATTACTTACAGCAGCCACAAAGAGGGTAGAAGTGGACTTGTCAAAAACTATGAAAGCAAAGCTCCCACTGAGATGGCCAACAACATGATTAGCAGGGTATGGAGCTCGATCGCGTAAAGTTTTGTAAGCTTCGATGACCAAAAGTACTTCATTGGTAGACTTGGCTAGTCCATATTGTTGCCTCAAGCTTCCCAAGTTGTCAAGAGCTCCCTCAAACAAGCAGAAAACCTCATCCTTAACGGCAAATGACCTGTCATTTTTTCACTCTGTATTTAGATAACTACATAGAGATATAGAATTGCCATAACAAACATTGAATCATAGTTAGATGGTTATCTCGTTTAGCCTAGATACCCCATACTGGGTTCGATATAGATGCAGTTTTGTAATAATAATGTAAAAACTGATAAGCCGCATAGAATCGGATATTATGCATATGCATCGGACCTGTTACATCTAACCATGTCACTTTGCGGTGAACACTGCAATCTAGGTAATCAGATCATACATCTTACTCCTTCAATTTACCAGTCATTATCCTATCCAAAAACAACTATTACATGAAGTTTACTTATGTCCCATAGTACTCTACTGTTTAAGGCATTGCAAGCCCACAATTTACATCAAAGAAACATGCAAGAACAAGGATGAGTTATCTCAACTCATGTCCCAAATTTTGTCTCACGTAAAAAAACAGAAAAAATAATAAATATTTGATTTTTTTAATTCACATTGCATATTTGTTCAACTTTCATATGCTGGAACAAAAAAGCAAACTATACATATTATTATTTTAATTGAAATATTTATCCAATCATTAATCAACTGATTTATGAAATAAGGCATTTGTATTGGAAACTAGACAGAAATGGTAGTGACGAGATTTAAAAAAAAAAGAATCTGCCTTTATTCTCGCCAAAGGAACCCACTGAACGTTGAAAACCAATACAATTAAGTCAACAACTTCAAAGATAAGGAAACAGAATACGACACCCAACTTTAATAATGGAGGTATCAAGCATTATGCATCATGCTTTTAATGTTATATAGTACTCCCTCCATCTCATATTATTTTTTAACCAATCATATTATTTTTGAACCAATTATCTATTTAAAATTGTTATATATACACATATATAAAATACGGTTTTAATATATATATACTGACAATGTAAAAATGACAGTAATTATCCACCATTGATTTGTTAATCACTGTTGACTTTCAAACAAAAGTAATATAAATCAATAGTAGATAAATTTTATATTGTCGGTGCATAGATTTTAAACTCATATTTATAGACTTTTGATGTCACCTTATGTTCTGACCAACCAATATGGTCTAGTTTCATATCCCATCCTCAATTCATTATCTTTTGCCACTAAAGCAAATGATAGTCAATATTATGAATTGGACCCGAAACTTCATATCATGGTTATATAATCAAATTGTGTCTAATCAAAAAATCAATGAGCTGAACCACATACCAATACAATACATTATAGTAATATATCATTACACAGAACTATACCGGTTTAAATAGTTCAAAATTAGTTATAGTGATCAGTTTTTACCAAAAACATAAAGGAAATTTAATTTTTACCAAAATATTATTGTGAATGATCAATCATACTACCATTATTTTTGCTTATACTTTTAAAACAGAGTTTATCAATTAGTCACACATTTTGTTTTAACAAATAGTACAAATAAAAATATTTATCACATTATTTATTAATTTTTTAATAGCATGTTAATATAATTAATATCTAATTTCATATTTGCCGTTTAATTACTAATCCAGTTCACTACTATGATTAACAATTTTCACTTGATTTTTTTGTATGACAAACTTGTTGAAAAGTTCTAAAAAAACTCCCAACTAAAAATACCAAACACACATCTATGATCACATTTCATGGATGAAACTCAAAGTATCTGCAATTTTGGACTATTCCACTTAAGCACCGAAAAAGGGGTAAGTTAATTGTATACCAGCACATTTTCTCCAATTTTTTAAGCGAAAAAACAAATTATTCTTGGATGCATTAAAACATGGGGCCCATGGATCAATAATTCACTCCTGCAACCTGGGCTTCAAATCTTAAATTGATACAATAAGGATTTTTTATCCTAAAAAATATATTACTCTATATGTTACTTACTTATAATTGATTAAAAATATATATTTAAGTTAAAAATTTAATAATTAAATATTTTTATGACTAATAACAAATAGTAATATACGAAGTGTCACATTTTCTGGGACCCCTAGTAAATAAACTCAGGCCCACTCAGTCTCAAACCACAATGACTCGAATAATTGATATTTAGTTTATCCAAAGACACACTCTACAAACTACAATTGTATAAAAATAAATAAACCAAATGGATATGTTCCAAATGCTTTATTTAATTAATTATGCCCTGACTATTTATAGCTGTTGCGCAACAAAGAATTGATATATTCCAGAAAAATGAAATAAAAATCTAAAAATAAATCATCTACCCAAAAAAATAATCCTCAACCACCCATTGTAGGGCCATGGGTGGTGTGAACACGGATACGATCTGAGAACTGTAAACAATCACTCTCTGCCCAAAACAATTATTTTTGCAAATATCTTATGTCGAGATAAAACATAAGGAAGTTTATTAAATGTTTTTCTCTATGAAAATTTATTTAATTTTGGTTTTAGATGGTATGACTTTTTCGCTTTTAATTGCTGAAGTTGATATGTCATCTCCTTTTACCATCTACTTCCTATACAAAGGCACCACACGATTCTATATAGGGAAGACATTTATCTTCCGCACCACTTTATATATTATTAAATATATATTATTAGGATTGAAAGAAAAAGATAATCAATAAAATCTTGATAATATATTAAATATTTAATTTTAATTAAATTTTAGTCATTAATAATAGTATATAAAAATATAAATATATTCGTCTTTAAATATGATATGTTATATATGTCTCTATATAAGTTTTTTTAATTGGAGTTAGTTGAAAAAATATCTAATAATTAAATATACCAGTTTAAATCAATGTATATAGAGTGATACATTTTGATCCTATACATAGAGTGACACATTGTGATTATTACACACACGTGGCCTAGTACGTATTTTATGCCCCACCTGCTCTTGTCTTATTCCTTGCCTTACCTTATTTTCTCCTTCAACAGGATTTAATTTGTATCTTCCGATGTCATATTGTGTAATAAGCGATAAACAACTTATGTTTAATTGCTGAAACTATATTAACTTACGGATAAAATCTACGTGAAGGAAAATCTGACAACCAAAAAGATAAATACTATAAATAGTAATAACATGTAGGAGTGAAGTGGATCTAACCATATTCCCCATTCAATTTGATTTGATCATGATTTTGGACTCTATAATTGAATTTTATCAGGTCTAGATTATGATTGGACTCTAATATAATTGTTTAGGATCAAATAAATGATAAGTATGATTGGGCTGACTCATTTCGTGATCATCATTTGTCATGTATATATAGAGGTCTACCTATTCAAACTGTATAATGACATCTATTTATTCCAAAGCATTATCTAATCAAATCTTTGGCGAGATTCAAATTCAAAAGTTCATCGATAAACAATTACGGTTGGATTAGCTTCCGGATTAAGGAATAGTTTAACTTCCAAAAATTAATTAGACTAACACTTATGGCTTATATGGCACATACTCCTTCCCCAGATGTGTCGTTTTTTTGTTTCAAGTCAATTATATATTTCTGACAATTGGATAAAAGAAAAAACTTTAAAGCAAAAACTAATAAAATTAAGTATTTTGATTGGATTTAGACATAGAGTAGTACACTATTTGGAGAAAGGTGATTTCTATCACTTCGTGAAGATGAGTGGTCAATAATCCAATGGGTCAAACATTCCAACGGTAGAAGCAACAAAGTTCTGCTACCACCATCTGATCTGGTTGTTTAAATTCTTATATAACCGATCACACGGTTACCCGATTATTCCCTCAGTAAACTTAACAAAACACCTTAAAAATCGTATTTTTATAAATTGAAAACATTAATCAGCCTATCAAATTTTAATATTTTGCTTTTTTCGCGGTGGTTTATAATTTTTTGTGAAAGAAAGCTACTTAGTTTATAAAAGAACTTATAAATTAAAAATAAGTAAAAGCAACTCTAAGAAGATTTGCACTTAACGTAAAGGAACTGTAACGACGATTTGAGAAAACGACGTCGTTGAAGCGACTCTAAGAAGATTGTAGAAGCCATTGTTAAATATAAATTACCTTGGTTGCCACGGTGACTCGTTGTGGTGAGTATATGCAAACTGAGCATTTTCCCCAACCTGCACCGACACGGAGGATGACTTGCTCTCAACAAACCGCTTCAGCAGCGCCGCCGCCTTTGTCTTCGGCGACGGTGTTCTGCTGCCGGCTGCTACCAGCTCGTCCGGTGGCGATACGATCGAGCTGCTGAATATTCCTAACATCTTCTCTCTATCTACAAATTATAAACAAAAAATAAAAATAGAATGGAAATGAATATTTCACCGGAAAGATCGCACGGTTGAGAATGGAATGGAAAATGAACAAAGGTGTGCTTGGTTATATAGAGAGGAACCACGAGGGTATTTCAGTCTTTCGGTGTAAAAATAAATTTCCATAGTGTATGTGCCCTGTGGGTTCATATTCTATCATATTAAATTTTTACTATGAATTATAATATACTTTTTGTTTTTCATATATTTTATATTATTTTTTTTTTGTCCTTTGTTATAATCCTCTATTTATAGTGTGAGGTGGTTAATAACTTAATATCTTGTGGTGGTTACTATGAATTAGATAGTTTTTTTTGTAAAATTAAATAATATTATGGACAAAATTGAAAATAAAAATTATATCATTATAATAGTTAAATTATGTTACGTCTTTATATATAGTTAAATGTAAATATATCATGTCTTATTTTTAAATGTAATGTAATATAATGAACTGTTATATAAATATTTTTATATAGTTATTTCATTGCTTATTTTTTATTTGGATTATTTTTTGAAAAAATTGATAATAATTATATATGAATAAGGAATAATAAAATAACAGTCCATTATTTATCCTAAAACATTTCCTCTTTAAATATCTCTGTTAGCGTCAAAAATTAGGAGTTGATTTTTGTGTGGACGTGGGACCCACATAAGTTGATAACTTTCAGGACACGGGAATTAGCATTAGATACCCTTTTTTGGCTTTAGCCATTATGATTGCACGGAATGCCATCACCACCGTTTGTTTAGGAGAGAGAGGAGTTATCCCCTGCTAAAGCATCCACGTTTAGGTTATGGTGAGTTCCCTTCTTTTTCTTGTGTATTCTATAAAAACCACCCTCATTAAACCGGGTACAAATCTACTGTCACATATATTGTGTCACTCTATGTTTCATAGACATGTGATTGGTCAGAAAAAATATATTTAAGTTAAAATTTAATTATTAAATATTTTTTGACCAATCATAAGCTTGATACATGGAGTGGCACAAAGTGTGGAACACTATATGTGCTCCCCGTTAAACCAAACAGGAAGAGATAATAAATAAATATAGAGTATATATTGATGACTTGTGAAGATAATTACTAAAACAATGTGGATAGAAAAGGGAATCACTTCCATGTCTTACTTTTCCTTTCCTCTCTTATCTATCCACATTAGACACTAAAATTAATCATTCATCACAACTAAATCACTAGTGAAATAAAGCATCATATAGATATTTGTACACTATTAAAAGTTAAGAATGAAAGGTTTCAATTGATTAACACAACAAAATATATAGGAAACATCTTTAAAAGGGTGAATTCTAATTCAAATCCTCAAAAAAAATTAAAAGGACAATTTTGAAAATATAAACTAATCAAATCTCAATTTTAAAACATATATTTTACTTGAAACTTTCTGAACAATAATATTTTTCCTTTAGTTTAGAAACACGATGAAATATTTGCTATTGGACAATTCTATCTTTACCCTTAACATTTCAAGAAACACCCATATTTCATAGTCTTTAGTTATTTCATAATCTTATGAACTTTGAAAATGTCCTTTTAATTTTACTAACTCATCCCATACAACCAACTTTCATTCCCTCCCGGTAATACACACCCAGACCCTAATCCTCCCTCATACACCCAAATGACCCAATCAATCACAAAATTCAAGATAATTTATATGAGATGATTCATATGCATCATGATAGAAAGGTTGAATGTGAAAAGGATAATTTAAAGAGTTAATGAAATGCTAATTTAAAGAGTTAACATGAAAACAAAAAACATTAATATATATTCATGGACTGATAGTGTAAAAAATTATACACAATTAATATATCATTCACATTCATTTGTATTATATTTGTTTAATAGTCAATAATTATTGAAAATAAATAATCTAATAACACTGTAAAAACTTTTATATTATCAATGTATATACTTTTCATCAAAACATTAGCCAAATGTCTTTCATATTTTCATGGGTGTTTATAAGATCCCCTTGCTATTTATGTACACGTTCCTGTTCCTGTTTTTTCGTCTTTATCTCTGACAACTTGTAGGTCAAGATTTTTATCATCAAAACCGTGGATGGATCTTTAGTTTCTGTGGGCAGACACATTAACTAGGAAGTAGTTTTTTTGGTGCAATTGGGAAGGAGTTTAGAAGAAGCTAGTTCTCCTGTCCACGTCAGGTATTGGAGGTTTGGTCGGCTCAATTAATTAGTTTACACTCCAATAGCTACTATTGTAAAAAAGTTGGACTCTGACTTTAATATCATGTTAAAGTTTCAACTCAAAACCAATTAGTAAGAGAGAAGTAGTTCAATAAGTATATAAATCATCTTGAGATGATAAAATAGGTAATGTGAAATTTACTTTCTAATGATACTTAAATGTTTTTAGTATAAAAATGTATATGCAACACCTTTATAAAAGATAATCATGTAATTCAAACATAATTAGTTCATTGATAAAAATACTTTTGGTTACACAAAAAATAAATTTAGGTGAGAAAAATAACTATATGAAATAAGTATATAAATCTTCGCACATACATTTCTTTTTCTCTCTCCTCTAATTCTTCTCTACCAAAGACAAGCTAAATGACAAGATAAAAAGTAAACAAATAATCACATTTAGTATGGCATAGTTTTGTGTGGATTAGAGTTTGTTGATTGCTCTTATAAAAATATATATTATTAATTTTTAAATTATAGAAACTGAATTTAAATGACACATTTTTATTAAAAAAAATACAATATGTCATTAAAATTATTTATCATTTATAGAAAGATGTTAATAATTATACATTGTTAGTATAAATTTTTTATATGACCATTACATCATTCATTATCCATGCATTATAATGATCAACTCATAAATAGTGGATAATGTATTAGTAATATAAAAAAAATTAATGTTATATCGTATCTTATTTTCTCTTTCAAAGATTGTGCTTGTATTACCATCAAAGCGTAAGATATACATTTAGTTTTCTCAGAAAACATTTTTTTTTTCGTAAAACACGAGTCATTTGCTACATGCAAAACCAACTATATTATAAAATATATATACATATTAGTTTCGAATTTTATAATTTACATATATATATATACACATTAAATTTAATTACTTCAATTAATGCCTTTTTGGTTATTTAGTAAAATTCATAATATACAGAGAGAAAAAGGAGAGGAGGGTTTACATGTGGTATTTTCTTGAAAAAAGTTTAGATGAGTTGATCTCAAGTCTCCTTAAGATTACAATTGATCTTAATATTCTCTGAGCATTTATAAAAGTACTTAGGAATTATCCACAGTGAAAATTCTCATATTAATAATGAGATTCGAGACTAATCCTTATACCAAGATGATTCTTATTACAATTAATGTTTGTCCAATTGTGTATGTCACTATCAATTTGTTACATCTAGACTTGGGTTTAGTAATTATAAAAGGTCTAATGGAATTATTAGACTATGTTCAAATGAAGACAACTATACTAATCCATGACATTTCAACCATAATCAATACAATTATGTTAATTAAGATTCATATTTAATTTCCTATTAGAATAACACATGGCGATAATATTTACGCAGCGTCATTGTAAAAATTTATATATAATAAATACATTATTTACTATTTGTTTGTAAAAGTTTTTTAAGAATCAATAATAACCAAAGATAAATTATAGATAAAATAGTAACCTTGTATAAAACTTATACATTATCGATACACATATTTTTTTTACATAGTTAGAATCTAACACATGAAAGGGGACAGGTGACGAAATTCTACCACTTGGAATATTTGCTAGCTTTTATACAAAGTGGGGAATCTTATTTTTATAGACATAAAGATGGGAATCTAATATATGTTTATGAGTAATTGCTCTTTAATCAAGTCATGCATTTATAACCTTGGTCATAAATTAACACTCTATTTGTGAATTAGTTCCATAATCGATTAGGATAATGTGTGTGAGGCTGTGAGGAATCAGTATATATGCAAATCCACAAAATCGCTTCTTATAATTGAAAACGAAAAGCAATTATAACTAAGTTGGCGGTGGGTTCCAGTTGTTATAATTCAAACACAGTAGTGATTCCTCTTACAAAATTTGTTTCATAATGTATTATTATGGTGATTATTTTTATTAGTAAAATTAAAGTGCTATAATATCAACAAGAATTATGGTTATTAATATAATAATAATAAAAAATATTGTATAAATATAGAAAGTTTTATTTATATTTGTTTGATAGATAAAATTAGAAGTAAGAAAGTTATGTATCATCGCTTTTCATGAAAGAGTCATGGGTTCAAATGGCAACTCTTCATAAGAAAATATACCCTTCTTATAAATAAGAGTCATGATCCCAATTATAGACACACAAGATAAATATATACAAATTAATTTTTATTGTCTCATTAGAGGATGGACTAATATGGAGGACAATTTTCAATCAGAAGATCAAAAAACTTCATGTTTCATATATAAAAGATAAGTAAGTTGGTTCATGATATGTATATCATAATAAAGTATTTCCTTATCATATTAAGAGATAATTTATCTCATCCAGTCAATAAAAATATGACATGTATATTGTTTTGTTTAATTTTAAAATATTTTTATAAAAAATTATTAAATATAACACATATCATGATTTTAGTGTTGAAGGAAATAATTTATCTCTTATACTAAGAAATATATGTTATATAATGATCATTTTCATCATCCTATGTCTACCATCCAAGTTTCTCTAATTCACAATTCCAACTTTTCCCCACTATTATACCAAAACCAAATGGTCATTTGGATAATATCTTGGATTACCGCACACAGAAACTATATATCTCAACCACTGATGTTAACAAACGAAAAATCTATTAAAATTTCCAATATTATTTTGTTATCATGTTGAAGAAGAATCACAACCATGTATATATTTCTTGCTTTGTCAATTGTCATTGAAATTGGATACCCCATTAATACAAACATCAAATCATAGTATAAAAAAATGGCTTATGCGTTTGTGGGAAAGATAGATACACTAATTCGAGTTTATGGACTGTTTTTAATTCACGTGATGCGTTACTTCCAATATTATTCCATTTTTTTTCATAAACAAATGCATAAATTAAATATGCATACGTGACAAATAGGTGAAACCCTCACCAATGTGTCAACAATTTGGCGAACCAACTCTTATGTTTGTTCCAACTATGTATCATTGGTAGGTTAATTTATTGATAAAAAATGTATATAACAATAATATATGAATTTGATATATTATCATTATATTATATACTATTCATTTTTAATCATTATCGACTCTTAAAAAATTAATATAAAATAATGATGGATAATATGTTGATTGATTATAAATCTATAAATTGATTTATTTCCATTCTAAATACTCATTATTTCTTAAACTTAGGTCCAACTTCATTATTTTATTTGTCTCATGACTCAGCAAAGGAAGGGAACTCTACATTTTTTTATTTCTTTATATTTAATTGTTCCACAAATATCCTCTCTCATTGGATAGGTGGCACTATAGATGACCTTATGACAATGATGTGAGGAGTTGAACTTCACTAATACTTTACCATTATTGCTTGGGACAAACATATCACAACCTAATTCAAAATTGATTGTTTTAAAGAATGAGGCAATTTCATACACCAAAGAGATAAGAAAAGGGTGTTTGGAAATTGACAAACAATAAGCTTGTGCCCATAGGATGTTCAACAAAGAATCCAACTTTCCAAAGTTGCTTCTTTGGGTCCATCATTAAGAAAAATGTGTTTCACTTCACTTATTGCTTTTAAAGGTATTCTATCACATAAGTTAGAAAACAAGAATATGTGAAGTTTGCTAAGGAACTAATGAAGGTTGTTTGTCTTCACAGCCTTATAGTTTGATTTTTACTATTATTAAGACAGTTTTGTTGGTGACAAGTTGTAAGTTTATAAGCACTATTTGAATTATAGAGTTCATCATGATCCAAGTGAATCCCAGATCCAACTCATATATAAAGTATAATCTGGAAAATATAAGCACTATTTCACTAAATTATTTGGAAAATGTGTGATTATATTAATCAATAATCATTTTAGTTTCCTATTAACAATCCTTGTTAGGAGATAATGTTGGGAAATGAAGTTGGAAGTACCATCACATATACTGAAAGTGATTAGTTACTTACTCATAGAATGAATGAATACCCTTAATTATATAAAAAAAAATTATATTTTTCTGGAAAATCACATGACAGATTTTTCCCCCTAATAAAAGTGTTCAAAAGAGGATAAATGATATTATGATATATATGCCTATTTAATTGTCTATTGTTGTGGGATGCAAACAATGTTGATTTTAATATATAGGTATGCTAATATGGAGATATACATATTTAGAAGGAAAAATTATGAACTTCTTATTTACTTGTCCTTTTCCCTCTATAGTTACTCATCTAATTTAGACTTGAGAGGACGTTATCTTCACATACAATTATGGGAAATAACTATTATTTACGTCTTCATTTTTATTTTATTGGGCTAGTTTTGGGCTTTTGTTTTCCCCTAAGGAGTCCGGTACCTACAAGCTTATTTTAATTTGGGGATTTGAGGTGGAGGGATATCATTTTTAATATAATATTTATGCATTGATATTATAAAGATTTATATATAGATTATGTATTATTTATTACTCATTTATAATACTTTTATTTAATAGTCAACGATATTAAAATATAAATAATAAATGATACATTGTCAGTGTAAAAATCTCTTACAATATTAATGTGTATATCATTTTATCTATGTTATTAAAAAAAAAATGTGTGTTACCTAAGGCCACCATGACTATATTTTATGGGTAGAATAGGGTGTAGTGTGCTTCATCTAGTGTGAAATATGTTTATGAATATAATAATTATGGACATTGAGTGTAAATATTTATATATAGTCAATTATATGATTCACAATTTATTTGAATTATTTTTTTTGAATAGCCAATAATAATTAAATATGAATGGTAGATAATATAGTAGTAGTATATAAAATTTATACACTATCAATACATACATATTTTCCCTATATTTATATTATTTATAAAGCTAAAATATTATATAAGTACTTATAATTTTCAATTGCCTATAATCTATACTAACTAGTGTGTACAAAACTTTCATGTCTATCGGCCAATATGGTATGAATTTAATTTTTATATATTTATTTTTTATAATTAAAATATATTTGTTATATTCAATGTACTTTATATTATAATTTTTTGTGTTTATAATAATGTTTAGTTTAAGGTAAGAGATATGGTTAATAATGTGTTGGTGGTGGTTAATTAGAATTATATAGTTTTTTTTGTAAAAATTAAATAATGTGAAGGGCAAAATAGGAAGTCGAAGTTACACAATGTTTTACCTTTATATATAGTCTAGAATAGATATAGATATAGAAATATATAAATATATAGATACTAATAGATAAAATGAAAACATAAAATAACTATCCATAGAATAATTTATGTTTGCCAATTTTACTCATGAGTTCTTATTTCCTATTTATATAAATTATGAATAACCCAATATAAATTTATACTTCTTTTTTTTTTCAACTGCCAAGGGGAGTTCTTCAACCCTCTTACTTCCATTATAACTGCTAGACTATTTTGAAGGGAAGGTGAATGAGAGAATTAGTTGAAAATGACATAACTAATTATATTATCCTAAAATGTTTACTATTGTCCAAAGGTCCCTGCAAGTTAGTGCACACCATGCATCAAGAATTCATAGAACATCAGAAGAAACATAATGCTTTTCTACAAAAAAGAATGTTTAAATGTAAATCATAGTACTAATGTATAGTTACCTTGATATTGATTAATAAGGTTTCCACATCTTCAAGCTTCACATCATACTCAAGTGGTGATGCATTCAATGCTAATAGTATAAGTTTTCTCTCTCATTCACTCTTCCAACCAGTTTATTCAAATTTATTAACAAATGTTAATAAATTTACACATTATAAACAATAGGAAAGCAAAATGAAAGACACAAAAGTATTTGTCAACACGCTAATGAATTATAATTACAATATTTACACACACCTAATGAAAAATATGAGGATTAAAAAAATATAATAATGACAGTTTATGTGAGAAGTAAGAGAAAATTATATTCACTAAAAATATCAAAATATGAGTTCAGTTTTTAATAATATAATAATTTATTTTCATACTTTTTATCACAAAAAATAATAATATCACATACACTCAATATATAAATATTATATAATTATCTAAAATTAAATACTCAATACCAAAAAATAAGAATATGGTTTGATATACACAAAATATATCTCAACAGTAATTATGTATAATACCAAAGTGTAATTTAGCATGACTACATTCTCACGCATAGGTAATATCATTTTTTAGAAATCAAAACTCAATGTTTTTTTTAAAACTGTGTTAATTTAAAAACAAAAAAGAACGTTAGCTCTGATTTTTGTGGTTGAAAAAGTCAAGAATATATTCTTATATTAGTATATAACTTATCTCTTTCAGCCAATAAAAGTATAACACATGTGTTTTTTTGTTTAGTTTTAGAAATATTTTAATAAAAATATTGAAATATGATAAATATCATAATTTTAATAATTATAGAAGATAATTTATCTCCTTATACTAAGATATATTTTATTCTCAAATTTTCTCTCTTTTTCCTCAAGATTGAGGTTATGAATTCAAGGATGAGTTGTGCTCTAAACCCAACCTTGTTTTTTTTTCATAGAGGACGTGGATGTACAGATTTTAATCTAAGCTTTGAGAGTAATTATATTTAATTATAATTTATGTAACACCGCGAATTTTACAATTTGGAATTATAAGATTTTATTAATATTTTTATTAATTATATATTCGAAAATGAATTTCTGGGAATTTTCGGTAAAGAATTAGACGAAACTCTAGTTGAGTTTTAGTCTTGTAATTTTATTTCCTATTTTGTGGTAAATTTTGGTAATTTTCGGAGACAGTCGGTTCTGAACCACTGTCGGGGCCGAAATCCACCTGGTACGGCTCAAAAAGTGGTTTTTGAGTTCCGTAACTCGGAATCGAATTCCGATCACATCGTTGGCTTCGTAATTTAATTTCGAGTCAATATAGACCCTGAATACACCCATACCTATTTTCTAAATATTTTTCACTCTGAATGCTGAAATCCGAAATTCTAATCGGATATTACGATCGGACGATTTATAATATCCGATCAATTATTAGCCAATAATACTCGAGCATGTTTATCACACGGGTCTGCGAAGTGGTCATTTCGCATTGGGATGCGAGATTTGGCTTTCCATAAAGCAAACCTCACATCACTCACCCTAATGTCATAGGAAATCATCATTAGCCACCCTAGGAGATTTTCATGATTGCCTAGGAGGGAAATATTTCCCTCTCCCCTTAAACCCTCACACTCCCCACTTCACTCTATCACTTTTGCATTTTCAAAGAAGAGGTAAAAATCTTCTCTTCATTTTCTCTCATTTCTCCTTTCTTCTTCAATCTTCAATCCTTGATCTCTCAATATTCAACCAATGGATGTTGATGAAATTTAAGTATGTTGTTCATGAGTATGTCAAGAACATATTCAACCGTTGAAATTTTCTAAAACGCTTTCTAACTCATTTTCTTCTCAAAACCGAAAATGATGATGTTCTTGAACTCATGAAAATATTTTGTTGAAACCATGAACAACTTGTGTTCATAGAGTTGTTATAATGTTGTATTACATGCTTTTGTTGTTTTAGCCAGAGGGGATGATCATAAGTGAGGATAGGATGAGGGTGAGGACGAAGATGAGGATGAGAATGAGGGTATGGATAAGGAAGAGGATTAGGATAGGATGAGGAAGGGGATGAGGATGAGGATGAGGACGAAGATAGGATGAGGAAGAGGATGAGGATGAAGAGGAGGGTAGGATAAGGATGGGGATGAGGATGAAGATATCATGAGGGCAAGGATAGGACGAGGATGAGGAGGAGGAGGATGAGGTTAGGATGAGGATGAGGATAAGATGAGGATGAGGATGAGAATGAGGATTATGATTAGGATAGGATAAGGATGGGGATGAGGATCGGGAGGAAGATGAGGATAGGATAACGATGAGGATGAGGCTAAGGATAGGATGAGGATGGGGACGAGGATAGGATGAGGATGAAGAGGAGTGTAGGATGTGGATAGGAGGAGGAGGAGGAGGAGGAGGAGGAG